>NC_134265.1:167225904-167541939 GCF_031893055.1 Leptodactylus fuscus
ATTACTATGCATATGTATGTTTAGTTTTTGCAATGTCCTATTCATTTAGCTCATAGAGGGGGGTCCAAAACAGGGGACTATCTTTATGATATGATGGTATATATCAATTATCCCGTAGCTCTTATTCTGAGAACCAGGAGAAGGAAGGTGAGGCGACCATTAATGCTGAGTTCTCAAATAATAAAAACCCAAACAGTTACTGCGATATCTAACAAGTTTGTATAGACAGTTTTTCACTGATGGCTGATTTATAACATTTCCAAATCCATATCAAGATGTGTTTGCTACATAGGTGGTGCTTTATTTTAATAGGTAATTTACTTGAAAATGCTATTGGCAGCCATAAATTGAATGAGCTGATTTCCACTGACATGTTTTTCGCTATAAACTTGTCAAAACTTGTATTTTGAACCACATTTCCTCCTCACATCAGGCTTCCTCCTTCCCTTAAATGAACTCTGTCCTTTTACAAACTGCTATTTAATTCTGTTTGCGAACTTTTCCACTTTTGCAATACTTTGTCTGCAATGACATACTGTAATTATGGTACATTTAATGTTTTGCTAAATTGTAAATATCACTTAGAAGAACTAGAGAAAGCGCATCTCTGGAAAGTGGGGAAAAAGTCAGTATTCAGTGCAAAAGCAAGAATACATTTCTTGACTAAAATGTTATTCCTAGAGAAATATTGAAAAGTGAAAAAATAAGAAAAAATAACAGTTATAGTTACTTATCTGAGGTGACTAGAACACTGGAACCCACATTTGATAGGTGCAGGTTAGATTGGGCTGCAGAGTTTAAGGGATTCGGGATTTCCTGATTTTATATATATATATATATATATATATATACACAGTCCTATGAAAAAGTTTGGGCACCCCTATTAATCTTAATCATTTTTAGTTCTAAATATTTTGGTGTTTGCAACAGCCATTTCAGTTTGATATATCTAATAACTGATGGACACAGTAATATTTCAGGATTGAAATGAGGTTTATTGTACTAACAGAAGATGTGTAATATGCATTAAACCAAAATTTGACCGGTGCAAAAATATGGGCACCTCAACAGAAAAGTGACATTAATATTTAGTACATCCTCCTTTTGCAAAGATAACAGCCTCTAGTTGCTTCCTGTAGCTTTTAATCAGTTCCTGGATCCTGGATGAAGGGATTTTGGACCATTTCTTTCTACAAAACAATTCAAGTTCAGTTAAGTTTGATGGTCGCCGAACATGGACAGCCCGCTCTCAAATGATCTGAAAACAAAGATTGTTCAACATAGTTGTTCAGGGGAAGGATACAAAACGTTGTCTCAGAGATTTAACCTGTCAGTTTCCACTGTGAGGAACATAGTAAGGAAATGGAAGACCACAGGGACAGTTCTTGTTAAGCCCAGAAGTGGCAGGCCAAGAAAAATATGAGAAAGGCAGAGAAGAAGAATGGTGAGAACAGTCAAGGACAATCCACAGACCACCTCCAAAGAGCTGCAGCATCATCTTGCTGCAAATGGTGTCACTGTGCATCGATCAACAATACAGCACACTTTGCACAAGGAGAAGCTGTATGGGAGAGTGATGAGAAAGAAGCCGTTTCTGCACGTACGCCACAAATAGAGTTGCCTGAGGTATGAAAAAGCACATTTGGAGAAGCCAACTTCATTTTGGAAACAAAGATTGAGTTGTCTGGTTATAAAAAAGGCGTTATGCATGGCGTCCAAAAAGAAACAGCATTCCAAGAAAAACACTTGCCATCCACTGTAAAATTTGGTGGAGGTTCCATCATGCTTTGGGGCTGTGTGGCCAATGCCGGCACCGGGAATCTTGTTAAAGTTGAGGGTCGCATGGATTCCACTCAGTATCAGCAGATTCTTGAGAATAATGTTCAAGAATCAGTGACGAAGTTGAAGTTACGCCGGGGATGGATATTTCAGCAAGACAATGATCCAAAACACTGCTCCAAATCAACTCAGGCATTCATGCAGAGGAACAATTACAATGTTCTGGAATGGCCATCCCAGTCCCCAGACCTGAATATCATTGAACATCTGTGGGATGATTTGAAGCGGGCTGTCCATGCTCGGCGACCATCTAACTTAACTGAACTTGAATTGTTTGTCCAAAATACCTTTATCCAGGATCCAGGAACTGATTAAAAGCTACAGGAAGCGACTAGAGGCTGTTATCTTTGCAAAAGGAGGATCTACTAAATATTGATGTCACTTTTCTATTGAGGTGCCCATACTTTTGCACCGGTCAAATTTTGGTTTAATGCATATTGCACATTTTCTGTTAGTACAATAAACCTCCTTTCAATCCTGAAATATTACTGTGTCCATCAGTTATTAGATATATCAAACTGAAATGGCTGTTGCAAATACCAAAATATTTAGAACTAAAAATGATTAAGATTAATAGGGGTGCCCAAACTTTTTCATAGGACTGTATATACACTGTTCATGGTTCCCTTCAGTTGGACTTGCACTCCCATTCAATTGCACAGGCCTATTTATTTGGAGTAGAGAATGCCTTTCAGTTCCCCATCTTCCCAAGGCTATTTCAGTAGGGTATGCTCTGGATCCTACTTCCCATGTGTTCACACTATAGACCTGTTCTGGGTCCGGGAGAGGTATGTTTATTGCCCTGTGTTCACATTGTAGACTCATATTTGGATCCAAGAGAGATATTAGTGTAGGGTCCTACCTTAATGAAGTTGCTTGTCAGGGCAGGTGGGCTTCCTACTGTTTGATCAACTTTATATATTTAGTCTGTAGACCATATTAGTATTTTTATTATTGCAGTTTTTATCTCTGTTCTTTATAGCCTTTGTGCTGTGTTAGAGTGCTGCTATACTTTTTTGTTTTGATGTATTTTACCACAGTAGCTTGTACCTGTTCACATTGGGAGGTGCTGTCTGAATTTTCTTGTATGTATGTTCCCTCATGGATAGATGACTTGGCTGCAAAGAAATCTCCCAAAGTCTCCGATTGGAGGAGGTACAGGGGTAGCAGTCACTAAATGGAGGGTGGAAGAGTGCAGTTGTTTAGAGTAGAACTAGATTTGCTAGATGTAGAACTAGAAGCACTGCTTGCAGGCAACGGTTCACTTTACCAGGGGTAATCCCAACTACGAGTACGCACGACAACATATGAAGACGGTGCTGCCTGTCAGTTCATTAATACACCCATTTGGACATGTCCATCCAAGAGAAATTCAATGGAGGACACATCTGTAGTGTCATCAGTAATACCATTACCATCAATAGATTCAAATATTATTGTAAACTCATTCAATTCATATATATGGCGGTAACATTAATTGTATACACAACAACTTTCAATGTATTAAACAACTGATGTTGACAAGTACATTTGTAGTGTAGGACACTGACCTAAATATTATAGGTTTCTGTGTAAATTTTAATTATTATCTCAAAATACTTATTTATACCTCCATAACTATTATAAAACTATATGTGATGTATATGATTTTTGCTCTTTTTCACACTGGCAGTATGGCAAATTGTAAAATGAATCAAGATTTGTCACTCTGAAAATTGAGCAGTTGTACACTGTAGGTAGAAACAGTATCTGGAGCACACACATGACAATGCTAATAATGCCACAGGGGAGGAAAGTAGTTCTTGAAGCACTTTTCTCTCCAAATGTTTCTTGTGGACACCGCACTGAAAACACACGGACCCCATTATAGTCTATGGGGTATGTGTGCTTTCATTGCTCACCACTTATTAATGCATTCGGTATTCCGATCAGGAGGTTCCAGAGTGGACTCCCTGAATGGTATACCGAACACAGATGTGAACCAGGCCTTACATTGTCGATATTACACATGCTCTCCCGCTGCACTTATCTTCGCACACTGTGGAACACTACTGTAACCTAAGCTCAGATCACTTTAACTTCAGTGGGTGTCCTTGTATAGCAGCCATAATAAAACACAGAAAGTCATTAAAATCTAATGCTATATTGAAGGCCTCAGATATATCTGCAATGACTGAGCGCTATAAACTCTTATAGAATACTAGAAAACAAAGTAACATTTACAATTATACCTTCTTCCTCCTAATGCAGGCTGCTAAAATAAGACATCCTTGTGCTCTACTTCAGCTTAAAAGATGCAAAAGATCATTATCTTCCACAGTGCATCTAACTATGATGCCCTGATGCCATTTGCTGTCACTTTCCCTCCGAGAACTTATCTTACTGCAGGCCATATCAACAAACATCCCTGCAATGTTGTGCAGCAATCCCTATTGCCTTCTCATAATGACAAGCCTTGTGATAGCACAATCCCTTATATTTACTTTGTATCTGAAGAATAATGTGAATCGTGATTTTGCAAGAAACAATACTTTTATAGGAAATGCTTAATTTAATCAGTGTGGCAAAAGTTTAATGTATGACTTATTTCCAATCCAGCTTGCTGTTGAACTCCATTTATGTCTAAGTATAATACATGCACGACTGCTTAAGCCACTTAAAAAGCGCTTCAATTATTCCTGAGTAGCAGTTTAATTTGGTGAGGCCTGAGTTATTTCAATCTATTACAATGCAACAGTATAATAATTTTATTTATGCAGACAAGAAACTAAGCAAACAGTCACGCTTTGCATCATCTAAATGAATAATTTCAATCTATGCTTGGGCATTATTCTAGCACCGAATTATTCATGATGAACTATTACAATATTTTGAAAGCATTTCGCTTGTTGTGGCACAAAGTCTTAAGCCAATGTCGTTTTTATTAGAGATGTGATTCCCTAAACCCATGCCTATTAGTCAGAGTGCAGATGCAAGGGACTCTGCCATTGTTCTTCCATTAAAATAAGAAACGCAAACAAAATTCCTGGATTATTGGCAGTGACAGTTTACTAAGTAGTTCTGGAACGATGTCTTTTTTAACTTGAAAGCATACGGTTACCTAGTTTCCTATCCTTTTGTTATATTGTTAAATAGAGTTGCCTTTTTTGATCAATGAAATAGATGCAAGTTATTTAAAGGGATGTTCAATATATACCGTAATCCAATCTGCAGGCGGCATGTTTTACAGCAGTAGTAACTGAGCAGGTTAATATATAACTTTATGGAAAAGAGTCAGTACAAGGACTCATTAACATATCCACATCTTGAGGCATCAGTAAAATAAAGGATATGCTTCCATTGTTTCTTTGTGGATCTAGACAGTCAATCACAGAAATTGGAATAAATAAAATGAATGCATACCGTAAGTATCCAGACTCCAAACATACGTGATACATGGGCATGTGATTAAGGGCTTATCTGCAAAAATCTTGAATCAGCTAACTTTTTTATATTTCCGTGTACAGACCTGTGCAAAATGTCTCTTTGATTTTTATAGATACCAGTTTTGGGATTGACTCATTTTTTACTTAATGTTTTGGGGAGGTGAAATAGTGGTTGGACCATTTGAATTTTTTCCTGCAACAGAATTCACTAAATGGGAAAAATCTTATTTTTATTGTTTTGACATGTTCAGAATTGAATTTCAAATGAGGGGAGTCTAATGGGTTTGTGCTTGGTTGTTTATTCTTATCTGTGATCTAAGCAAAGGAGAATGATTTTTATTTCTTTATTTTTTCTAACCTTTTACATTTTTTTTTTTAGATTTTATTTCTAGAGCCTCTAGGAGCAAACTCTAAGAAGTTTGATTACCAATACAATAACTGCAATACAACTGTCCATTGGAACAGACACATGGCCGCCATTGTCACATGTAAAAATACACATGTAAAATGTAGTTAGCCATTGAGTTCAATGGCTTTTTATATTTAACACGCGTCTTTCTGCACGCGCAAAAAGACGCGCGTTATACGAAAAAAAATTTAACTCAATGGCTTACTACATTTTACACGGGTATTTTTACACATGTAAAATGTAGCAAAATGTTCAGAGCATTACTCCGTGTGAAGGCACCCTTTATACGAAAAAAAAACCATTGAACTCAATGGCTTACTACATTTTACACGTGTATTTTTACACGTGTAAAATGTAGCAAAATGCGTGGAGAGTTACTCTGTGTGAAGGTACCCTTAGTAGAGTCTGCCTCCCTAAAATTGTGTAAATTGTATTTATACTTAATTTATCTCTTCTCTTTACTGAAACATGTTAATCCACGATGTATACATTCTGTGTATTTTACTGTCTTTCTCTGAGTTCTGATGTGCTTACTTGCCCTGGCTAAATTTTTAGGACTCTCTGATATTCATCTCCTGAATTGGCTGGACTTACCAATGACACCACCCCAAAAGCTACCACCAATTCAACAACATAAGAAAATTGCCCCTATACCTCCTCTACGCCTCTTGACAGAAAACCAGCGGTGGTGCTTGGTTGGCAGCTGGTGCCATGGTTCCTTTATATTCTTACAATGTGAAAGAACTTAAATGAATTACCTATGCTTATCCTTGTGTCCTACCCCCATTTGTAGGCAACACCCCTTCACTGGTGGGATTGTGTGTACAGCATGACAAAATAAGTTCTTACAATCACTATTTTCAGAAATTCAGAGTGCTCAGGTTTCAGTGCTATCTAAATTGTTTCTAGAGATATCACTGCTTGAAAACACAGTTGTGATTAGGATTTTTAACTCATATACAGGTATACTATATACGTGCACATGAATACAGAAACAAGGAAAAGAATGAAAAAATGTAGGATTTCACAGAAACGATCCAAAATGTGTTAATGATTGTAAAATTTATTTATGATACAAATACTGCCAGAAAATCAAAGTTAATTCCAACTGTGGGAGGGATTCATCATAACTCTTACACATCTTCTGTGGTGTAAACTAGTCACAAATCATTGATTTATGACTATATAAAGGCAACTTGTGATTAAAATAGTAGCAAGTGGCATTTTTGCCAACCACCGTCTGCACCAAATCGTAGATATACACCGCTGTGAGGATCCTCCTAATTCATGTTGATGTACAATACAGTAGTCTTTATGAATTCCCCAAATATTTAATCTAAATTATGCATTAATTATTACAGTACTATATACCTACCTTCATATAAATTCTGATTATACAGAATTATTACAGAGCAATAATAAAAATATACAGGCTTGTATTGTACCTCTTCATGTCCCTGATATCTTACAGTTTTTTGGCATATTTATCAGATTCTGTATCATCAAGGATTTCTAGGTAGGACTTCTAAGTTGGAATACAGAAACAACATATAGTAGCAGAAAGAGTGCCTACAGATGTGTAATTTGTTCCACAATAGACCCGATGTGGTACAATCGTGTGCATAAAAGTTTAAATGGGTTGTCCCATCTTAAGGATCCTATCTATACTGGTAGCTTATGCAAATTGTAGACTTTTCCTAAATATATTGCTTTAGAAATTCTGCTTTGTTTGCCTGCTATGTGAATTTATTCCTCCCATTGTTTACACAGCTATGCTATAAGATAAGGTAAGATAATCCTTTAATAGTCCCACAATGGGGAAATTTCAGTGATACAGTTTCACAGATGGTACAGTAGTATATAACAAGAGAGAAACACATACAAGCTCATGGCAGATAGAGAAATCCTAGGAATCATAGCAACTAAAAAGAAAGAAACACAGACACACTGCAGGATCATTTAGTTCTCTGTGCGGATTGATGTTAATAATACAGCCGAATGTGGTTGGAGGACACGAGGAGGGGGGGGGTCACAGCATGTAGCTATAACAAGCAGAAAACATTTTTGCAGAGGTGGGGGACATATGCAGCTATCATGATAACATGTGACAGTTCCTTTGGTAGGTGGTGAGATCTCATGCTCACAGCTGATGGTTTGGTATCTTGTATCAGCACTATTGTCCATTAACCACAAAAAATGCCCCAAATGTCCTTCATCACAAGCCCTCCTCCTCCTTTCTTCTTACCACTGTGTTCTACTGCCCAGAGAGGTCTGAAGCCGTCCAGGTAGACAGGGTGCTGCTCTCTTTCCAAGCTTCCATAACTCCTGGGGTGGGTGATGGTTCCCAGGTTGTAATAGAGTCCCACGTGTCCACAGTAATAGAAAGAAATACCAGTCAGCTGTAGCATCTTCACACATCAGCAATAGACGCCAAAAAGAATCTCCTTGAAGGAAGAAGTCCGCATTTCCATGTAGGTTTTTCCTCCATGCCGCATGGTGTCCATGCTGTCCTTAGCTCCTGGGGGCATGGTAGCAGGCACATGTGTACACACAGGAAACCAGCTGAACCAGGTCTTGAGTCATTGTCCATGCTTTACAATAGAAACAAAATACTCCACAGGGTCTTCCATTCGATTTATAGTTGCTAATTCATAGTGCTAGTTTGCTTGGTTACAGGATTCTTGAAGATACAGAGAAAAAGAGTGAGAAGGGAAAGAATAAAGGTTGCTCCCAGCTTGGAGCACTGTATCAGGCAGCCACTAAGGGCGCCAGGAAGATATGTGATAACCACGGACCTGTGAGATAGGACAAGTGACGTCACTTACTCAGTGCTGGCAGGACAATCAGCTCAGCTAATTGCACACTATCACACTATCAGTGACCAAAAGAGAAGACTGACACCAGCCTTTGTCCTTGCAAATGTTTCTATGGAATTATCTCTCCTTCAGAGCCCACAAAACCCTTAAGGGCAGAGCCTAAAACTACCTGAGGCTGAGGCCCCATGTAGCGAGTCACAGCCAAATAACACTCTGGTAAAGACAACAGCGGAAACGCATCACCTTTTTCCCTCAGCATTTTTCACTAAAAGTTTGAAGTACTTTCTGCCCCTATTAGACCTATAAGGAAAAGGTTGGTGTTTCCGTAAGAAAATCAGACATGCTGTAACACGTTTTTTTTAACTGCAGATTTTTTTCTGCAATATGTAGATGGGATTAGCTAGAATGTAAAATGCAATGTTTTCTTCGCCGTGTCTCTTCCGGATCAAACCAACGTGGGACTCCAGCTTTAAAGATGCAGCCTCATTTCCCAAAGCTAATGTGCCATTTTATGTAGCAATAACTTTGAGATGCTTTAACTTACCCAAGTGATTTTGAGACTGTTTTTTCATGACACATTGTACTTCATGTTACTGCTAAATATTTCTTACTATTAATATTTTTTGCAGTCATTTATATGGCAAAAATATAGGAACTTTGATGGTAGTTTCAAAAAAATTAGCAATTTAGAAAATGTGAAATTCTCTGCTTATCAGTCAGAAAGTCATACCACCCAAATACATTAATAAATATTACCTACCATCTCTCTGCTTTATATTGGCATCCCCTTTTAATCATCATTTAATTTATTTTGGACATTAGAAGGCTTACAGTTCAGGCAAAGTGGATAGGATTCGTCCCCACTTTGCGGAAAAGATCACAGCGCGGACACGCTGCTATTTGCAAAGCCATTGCGGCTTTGCAAATCACAGCATGTCAGTTATATCCACGGAAATGCCGGCAGCTTTCCCGTAGATATAATGTTAAGAGAAAGTCCACAGAGGAAAACTCTGTGAACTTTCTCTTAAAAGTGCTGCGGAAAGAACCCGTGGGGCCTTAGCCTAAAGGTGCTGCCACACTGTGCTCCTGGACACATACATTTACTACTAATTGAGGGCTGCACATGGACATCCATTGTTTCTAAGGGGAAAGTACAGGTGTGTCCCAGGAAACAGCAATGAATGCATGTGTCCTAAAGCATCTGGTGAAAGCACTTGTATGTTATGGTTTGTGGTATATGACTTCAATATAGGGGTCGTCAACCTCATAATTATTATGTGGCACTCCAAGAACCTCATCTTTGAGTTTTTTTCATTTAAATCAGCATGCCAAACAAAAAAGGTAGCTTACCCCTGGTCTACCGAATCCCATCTACACATTGCAGAAAAATACCCACAGTGGAAATTCTGTGATATCCAAATGTGTTGCAATTTTGGAAATCACAGCTTGTCAATTATACCTATGGAAATGCAGAAAATCTGTAGAGGAAAACCTTGTGGGCCCTCTGTGAAAACAAGGTGTTTCCGTTGAGGTTTTTCCTGCAACACTTTTTGGCTGCTGCCTGATGCGTAGGGCCTTAGCCTGAAGGGGATTTTAAAATCCTATATATTACAAACTCCCATAAGTGACCCTATTTTCAAAACTACACCCCTCAAATAATTCAAAACACATTTCAGACGTTCGCTAATCCTTTATGCATTTCACGGGAATTAAAACAATATAGAGGTGAAATTTAGAATTTTTTATTTTCAATACTATATTCTGCCCTAAAATTTACATACTCATGGCAGTTAAAGCAGAAAATGCATCTCGAGGTGAGATGATAAAAACTTACGTCCGGTGGTTTTGTTTTGTTTTTTTCACATTTTACAATGTTCACAAGGCAGGTTAATCTTTCAGTTTTGTTCTATGGGCAATATCAAATATATACTGTTTTTATTAATTTTTAGTTTTCATTTCCATTACTCATTTTATATAGCAAAGGGCTTTATTTATTTATTCATTTTTAACACTTTTTATTTTATTTTAATACTTGTTCACTTTTTTTTTTTTTTATTCCCCACTAGGGGACTTGAACCAGCGATCAGAACATATATTGCAGTTTTGTATAGAAATGCATGGAATGACTACCTCCTCTCTCAGCAGAATCAACCAGGTATGTGGCACAGACAGACCCAGAGTCACTGGTCAGACCTGGGGCTACCCAAAATAAGTATCGGCACCCCCCAAACTCACCACTGGGTAGCCAATGGGGACTGAAAACCACAGAAACTTCTTAAATCAGGGGTGGGCAATTAATTTTCTCATGGGGCTACATAAGAAATTGAAACTATTCTAGAAGGCCATGCGCCCCACGACAAATTTAGCTCCACCCACTTCTACATTGACTCTGCCCATTCTCAATCATCTTTTCATGTGTCCCCACAAAATATAATCCTCCTACAGTCACCCGTACATTATATGCCCCCACATTATAATGTTCCCTTCCAACTGCCCCACTGTATTAAGTCCCTCTCCTGGTGCTCCAGTTTAAACTGGTGGAAACTAGAGGGGGACATTAAACTCGGGCAGCTGGAAGCAACAGTTAAACCATAGGGGTAGCTGGAGGGTGACATTGAACTGGGGGCAACTAGAGGAAGACAGGTCCCCCTCCAGCTACCTGCACAGTTTAATGCCCCCTCCAGTTGTCCCCAGTTTAATGTTCCCCCAGTTTAAGTGCCCCCTTCATCTACCCCCAGTTTCATGTCCCCTCCTCCATTTCTCTACCAGTTTCATATCCCCCTTCATCTGCATCAGACACACAGACAGACACACACTCTCCACCCTGCATCTCACATCCCCCCTCCCTTCCCTCTCAGTATCTTAGGACACACACCACACGTCTCCATCTTCTTGCACTGTCCTGCCGGCACTACGACACGCCTCCCTAGACACGCCTCCCTAGGCAAGCTATGCGGGCCGGACTGAATTAGTCAGGGGGCCGGATTTGGCCCGCGGCCGTACATTGCCTAGGTCTGTCTTAGATGGTCTTAGCTATGACCGGGGTGATGGAGCCGGGTATACTTGTAAGTTACGGCTAACTCCTACTCCTGAAACTACTCGTGCAGACACTGAGCGGACTGGAGACATCCATTGCTCCATTACATTACATCATGTTGCACGAACTGACTCGCTGCTGTGCCGTAATAGTATGGCATGCATCATTAAGGAGTTAAAATGAATCTTACAGGAGATTTTACTCAAACTAAGTCAGTAAGTCCATTTAAATCACAAGAATGAATGATCACAAGAAATATGAATATCGGCATGCTATTCTCTGTATGTTATTGTTGCCATGCTAGGAATAGGACTTCATCTGTTTATAATTCTAGGTGACATCCATATTCTAATGAATGTAGGATTCAGGATGACTGAATGAGGTTATCATACTGAATGGAGCAGTAACATATTAAATACTGCCATATGGGAGCAGACATGATGATTTCTTGCTTAGTTATAATTAATGTTGAATATTTCAGGTAATTACAAATATCATTCCATGGTATGGTTCATAAGTGATTGCACAGAGCTCCACTTGTTCCGCAAACTAACAACTTGTGCCTGATTGTATGTCTAATGATGATTTGGTCTGCAACTGCGAAGGAGAAAAGAGATAAGATCAGAGGCAATTCATACTAGAAAGGTTCTCAAAATGCTACGGATAATAAATACTGCGGAACAGTATAAATTGGAACCAGTAACCAGTATTATTGGAACCAGTTTTTATTTATTGGTCCAATGTACTTAAAAAAGGTAGCCTTGATGAAGAATATTTAACTGTTTCTATAGCACCTACACAGACCTCTGCAGTCTATGTGTTTTTTCTGTGTTTAACGTACTACTAACTAACGATCAGCGCCGCACCTCCCAAGAGGTGACCTGAAGCGACCGCTTCAGGCGGCGCTATGCCAGGGCCTCAGGGAGGGCGGCATTTTTGGTTACCTAAGCCAGTCCAGGACAAGCTTAGCACCGAGCAGTGGTTTGGGGAGGCCACTGGAGCAGCGCTGCTCCAGCAGCCTCCTCTCACACTCAGGCAGAGAGCAGGTCGTCTCTGTGCCTGCTCTCTGCCAGGGAACAGCGCTAAGCCCTGCCCCTCCACTCTACCATGCCCCCTCCACTCCGTCACGCCCCCTCCGCTCCGCCCCCTCTGTTCCGCGGCTTTCTGTAGTTCGCCTCAGGCGGCGAAAGGGGCAGGTTCGCCCCTGCTAACAATAGTCTGATCTTGCAGGCCTGGGTAATCCCATTCCATTGGTTTCTGCATACCCACCTTCTTAGGATCTAGGATTCTGAGATAATTTTAGTGAGGTCCCCTGACCTGAATCAGCTATTAGGTGAAGGCCCAAGCTGAAGAGAAGCTGAATGCAAGTCAAAAGTTTACTATTGGGCCCAGTATTTGTTAGTTATAACCCTGATGCGAAGAGATCAGGGTTCCTCACACTATTCTTACACTATTCTTGGTTATTAACGTCTACCCCTGCCTCTACAGTCTGTCCCATGTCCCATAAGAAGGGAAAACTGTTCCCTATTTGGAATTGCAGCTGTATCAGCTTGTGCTGCCCATGTTCTCCATGGCTATCTTGCTGCCGCTAGGACTTTTGCTGTGTGCATTAGTGTCACTGCTGCTCTCACTGTCCCCCTTACCTTCCACGCACTCAATTTACACTTGAGGACATCATGATGCAAATTTAGGACAGCTGACATGTACTCTTTTTCTATGCTCAAAATCATGGTTGTATACAGGATTTGACAGTATAACAACCACTTTACTGACTAACCCTTTACTGGTCCAGTGGGTACAATGGACTACTCAGTTATTGAAATTCTCACAGTATATTGTCCCTTTATTGGCTCCATACAGTATACTCAATATATTGACCCACACATAGTATAGTGCCCCAATAAGGCCACTACCCTTAGGATTTTTCTAACAGGTAATGGACTATATTATTTACTCATGGATTCCAGTTCCTGCTCAGTCCGGCTTGCCGCTTCATACTATGTCCTTAGGCTGAACAATGTCAGGTCATTATGTGCTACCTGGAGTCAGTGAGTACCGGTAATACATTTCAGCTGCTACCTTTTGGTATAATCCAATAGCTAATGGCCAATTTAAGAATAAGCAAGCCCACTACAGAAACAAGAATATCCATCATCATCTCCTGAATCATGAATGTATTTTAAAATGTGACCCGATTGTAATTTTGGCAATAGCCCTTATTAGAGATGAGCGAACAGTGTTCTATCGAACTCATGTTCGATCGGATATTAGGCTGTTCGGCATGTTCGAATCGAATCGAACACCGCGTGGTAAAGTGCGCCATTACTCGATTCCCCTCCCACCTTCCCTGGCGCCTTTTTTGCTCCAATAACAGCGCAGGGTAGGTGGGACAGGAACTACGACACCGGTGACGTTGAAAAAAGTAGGCAAAACCCATTGGCTGCCGAAAACATGTGACCTCTAATTTAAAAGAACAGCGACGCCCAGCTTCGCGTCATTCTGAGCTTGCAATTCACCGAGGACGGAGGTTTCCGTCCAGCTAGCTAGGGCTTAGATTCTGGGTAGGCAGGGACAGGCTAGGATAGGAAGGAGAAGACAACCAACAGCTCTTGTAAGAGCTAAATTCCAGGGAGAAGCTTGTCAGTGTAACGTGGCACTGACGGGCTCAATCGCCGCAACCCAGCTTTCCCAGGATCCTGAATGGAATACACTGTCAGTGTATTCCCGTATACCCGATATATACCCCGATACCCGTTCCAACGGTGTGCCCCCCCACCTTCACCCCAGAAATACCCTGCAAGTCCCCTAGCAATAGAATTGGGGCTATATACACCCACAATTTTTACTACTGGTATACAGTGCCATTGTCTGACTGGGAATTCAAAGAATATATTGGGAATACAAATACCCTCATTTCTTGCTACTGCCATATAGTGCCAGTTTCTGACTGGTAATTCAAAGAATATATTGGGGTTACGTGCACCCACAATTTTTACTACTGGTATACAGTGCCATTGTCTGACTGGGAATTCAAAGAATATATTGGGAATACAAATACCCTCATTTCTTGCTACTGCCATATAGTGCCAGTGTCTGACTGGGAATTCAAAGAATATATTGGGGTTACGTGCACCCACAATTTTTACTACTGGTATACAGTGCCATTGTCTGACTGGGAATTCAAAGAATATATTGGGAATACAAATACCCTCATTTCTTGCTACTGCCATATAGTGCCAGTGTCTGACTGGGAATTCAAAGAATATATTGGGGTTACGTGCACCCACAATTTTTACTACTGGTATACAGTGCCATTGTCTGACTGGGAATTCAAAGAATATATTGGGAATACAAATACCCTCATTTCTTGCTACTGCCATATAGTGCCAGTGTCTGACTGGGAATTCAAAGAATATATTGGGGTTACGTGCACCCACAATTTTTACTACTGGTATACAGTGCCATTGTCTGACTGGGAATTCAAAGAATATATTGGGAATACAAATACCCTCATTTCTTGCTACTGCCATATAGTGCCAGTGTCTGACTGGTAATTCAAAGAATATATTGGGGTTACGTGCACCCACAATTTTTACTACTGGTATACAGTGCCATTGTCTGACTGGGAATTCAAAGAATATATTGGGAATACAAATACCCTCATTTCTTGCTACTGCCATATAGTGCCAGTGTCTGACTGGTAATTCAAAGAATATATTGGGGTTACGTGCACCCACAATTTTTACTACTGGTATACAGTGCCATTGTCTGACTGGGAATTCAAAGAATATATTGGGAATACAAATACCCTCATTTCTTGCTACTGCCATATAGTGCCAGTGTCTGACTGGGAATTCAAAGAATATATTGGGGTTACGTGCACCCACAATTTTTACTACTGGTATACAGTGCCATTGTCTGACTGGGAATTCAAAGAATATATTGGGAATACAAATACCCTCATTTCTTGCTACTGCCATATAGTGCCAGTGTCTGACTGGTAATTCAAAGAATATATTGGGGTTACGTGCACCCACAATTTTTACTACTGGTATACAGTGCCATTGTCTGACTGGGAATTCAAAGAATATATTGGGAATACAAATACCCTCATTTCTTGCTACTGCCATATAGTGCCAGTGTCTGACTGGGAATTCAAAGAATATATTGGGGTTACGTGCACCCACAATTTTTACTACTGGTATACAGTGCCATTGTCTGACTGGGAATTCAAAGAATATATTGGGAATACAAATACCCTCATTTCTTGCTACTGCCATATAGTGCCAGTGTCTGACTGGTAATTCAAAGAATATATTGGGGTTACGTGCACCCACAATTTTTACTACTGGTATACAGTGCCATTGTCTGACTGGGAATTCAAAGAATATATTGGGAATACAAATACCCTCATTTCTTGCTACTGCCATATAGTGCCAGTTTCTGACTGGGAATTCAAAGAATATATTGGGGTTACGTGCACCCACAATTTTTACTACTGGTATACAGTGCCATTGTCTGACTGGGAAATCAAAGAGTATATTGGGAATACAAATACCCTCATTTCTTGCTACTGCCATATAGTGCCAGTGTCTGACTGGTAATTCAAAGAATATATTGGGGTTACGTGCACCCACAATTTTTACTACTGGTATACAGTGCCATTGTCTGACTGGGAATTCAAAGAATATATTGGGAATACAAATACCCTCATTTCTTGCTACTGCCATATAGTGCCAGTGTCTGACTGGGAATTCAAAGAATATATTGGGGTTACGTGCACCCACAATTTTTACTACTGGTATACAGTGCCATTGTCTGACTGGGAATTCAAAGAATATATTGGGAATACAAATACCCTCATTTCTTGCTACTGCCATATAGTGCCAGTGTCTGACTGGTAATTCAAAGAATATATTGGGGTTACGTGCACCCACAATTTTTACTACTGGTATACAGTGCCATTGTCTGACTGGGAATTCAAAGAATATATTGGGAATACAAATACCCTCATTTCTTGCTACTGCCATATAGTGCCAGTTTCTGACTGGGAATTCAAAGAATATATTGGGGTTACGTGCACCCACAATTTTTACTACTGGTATACAGTGCCATTGTCTGACTGGGAATTCAAAGAGTATATTGGGAATACAAATACCCTCATTTCTTGCTACTGCCATATAGTGCCAGTGTCTGACTGGTAATTCAAAGAATATATTGGGGTTACGTGCACCCACAATTTTTACTACTGGTATACAGTGCCATTGTCTGACTGGGAATTCAAAGAATATATTGGGAATACAAATACCCTCATTTCTTGCTACTGCCATATAGTGCCAGTGTCTGACTGGGAATTCAAAGAATATATTGGGGTTACGTGCACCCACAATTTTTACTACTGGTATACAGTGCCATTGTCTGACTGGGAATTCAAAGAATATATTGGGAATACAAATACCCTCATTTCTTGCTACTGCCATATAGTGCCAGTGTCTGACTGGTAATTCAAAGAATATATTGGGGTTACGTGCACCCACAATTTTTACTACTGGTATACAGTGCCAATTTCTAACTAGGAATTCAAAATGCGCAAGGCTCCCGGAAAGGGACGTGGACGAGGCCGTGGGCGAGGTCGGGGGAATGGTTCTGGGGAGCAAGGTAGCAGTGAAGCCACAGGGCGTCCCGTGCCTACTCCTGTGGGGCAGCAAGCATTGCGCCACTCCACAGTGCCAGGGTTGCTTGCCACATTAACTAAACTGCAGGGTACAAACCTTAGTAGGCCCGAGAACCAGGAACAGGTCTTGCAATGGCTGTCAGAGAACGCTTACAGCACATTGTCCAGCAGCCAGTCAGACTCTGCCTCCTCTCCTCCTATTACCCAACAGTCTTGTCTTCCTTCCTCCCAAAATTCCGAAGCTTTACAGAACAATAACCCAAACTGTCCCTGCTCCCCAGAGCTGTTCTCCGCTCCTTTCATTGTCCCTCAACCTGCCTCTCCACGTCACGATTCCACGAACCTAACAGAGGAGCATCTGTGTCCAGATGCTCAAACACTAGAGTCTCCTCCATCTCCGTTCGATTTGGTGGTGGATGACCAGCAACCCACCCTCATCGACGATGATGTGACGCAGTTGAGGTCAGGGCATCCAGTTGACTGGCGCATTGTGCGGGAGGAGGAGATGAGACAGGAGTTGGAAGAGGAAGTGGTGGATGATGAGGACACTGACCCGACCTGGACAGGGGGGATGTCAAGCGGGGAAAGTAGTGTGGATGTTGAGGCAGGTGCAGCACCAAAAAGGGTAGCTAGAGGCAGAGGCAGAGGTCAGCAGCTTAGGCGAAGCCAGGCCACACCCGGAATCTCCCAAGATGTTCCAGTTCGTACCCAGCCCCGAAAAACTCCCACCTCGAGGGCACGTTTCTCGAAGGTGTGGAGTTTTTTCAAGGAATGCGCCGAGGACAGATATAGTGTTTTCTGCACAATTTGCCTCTCGAAATTGATTAGGGGCTCTGAGAAGAGCAACCTGTCCACCACTTCAATGCGCCGTCATTTGGAATCCAAGCACTGGAATCAGTGGCAGGCAGCAACGGCAGGACAAAGGCCGCCTGCCGTTCACGCCACTGCCACTGCCTCTGCCTCTGCCTCTGCCACTGCCACTGCTGACTGTGCTGGCGATGCACTCCAGAGGACGAGCCAGGACACCACTTCATCTGCCTCCGCCACTTTGTTGACTTCTACCTCATCCTCCCCTGGTCCTGTCTTATCTCCTTCTCCTGCACCATCAAAGGCACCATCAGGCGTTTCTTTACAACAACCCACCATCTCTCAGACATTGGAGCGGCGGCAGAAATACACTGCTAACCACCCACACGCGCAAGCCTTGAACGCCAACATCGCTAAACTGCTGGCCCAGGAGATGTTGGCGTTCCGGCTTGTTGAAACTCCCGCCTTCCTGGACCTGATGGCAACTGCGGCACCTCGCTATGCCGTCCCTAGCCGTCACTACTTCTCCCGGTGTGCCGTCCCCGCCTTGCACCAGCACGTGTCACTCAACATCAGGCGGGCCCTTAGTTCCGCGCTTTGCACAAAGGTCCACTTGACCACCGACGCGTGGACAAGTGCATGCGGACAGGGACGCTACATTTCACTGACGGCACACTGGGTGAATGTAGTTGAGGCTGGGACTGCTTCCCAAACTGGCCCGGTGTACCTCGTCTCCCCGCCTAACATTCCTGGCAGGGATACGAGAAGAACCCCCCCCTCCTCCTCCTCCTCTACCGCCTCCTCCTCCGCCACCGCCTCCTCCTCCGCCACCGCCTCCTCCTCCGCTGTTAGATTGACCCCAGCTACGAGTTGGAAACGTTGCAGCACTGGCGTTGGTAGACGTCAGCAGGCTGTGCTGAAGCTGATCAGCTTGGGGGACAGACAGCACACTGCCTCCGAGGTGAGGGATGCCCTCCTCGATGAGACGGCAATATGGTTTGAGCCGCTGCACCTGGGCCCAGGCATGGTCGTTTGTGATAACGGCCGGAACCTGGTAGCAGCTCTGGAGCTTGCCGGACTCCAACATGTTCCATGCCTGGCCCACGTCTTCAACCTAGTGGTGCAACGTTTCCTAAAGAGCTACCCCAATGTTCCAGAGCTACTGGTGAAAGTGCGGCGCATGTGCGCCCACTTTCGCAAGTCGACAGTAGCCGCTGCTAGCTTAAAATCTCTCCAGCAACGCCTGCATGTGCCACAACACCGGCTTTTGTGCGACGTCCCCACACGCTGGAACTCAACGTTTCAGATGTTGAATAGAGTGGTTGAGCAGCAGAGACCTTTGATGGAATACCAGCTACAAAACCCTAGGGTGCCACAAAGTCAGCTGCCTCAGTTTCACATCCATGAGTGGCCATGGATGAGAGACCTTTGTGACATCCTACGGGTCTTTGAGGAGTCCACAAGGAGGGTGAGCTCTGAGGATGCGATGGTGAGCCTTACAATCCCGCTCTTGTGTGTTCTGAGAGAATCCCTGATTGACATCAGGGATAACTCAGATCACACAGAGGAGTTAGGGATAGCATCCGATCCGTCACAGCTGGAGAGTAGGTCCACACATCTGTCCGCTTCACTGCGTTTAATGGAGGAGGAGGAGGAGGAGGAGGAGGAGGAAGAAGAGTTGTCCGATGATGTGATGGTGATACAGGAGGCTTCCGGGCAACTTCGAATCGTCCCATTGTTGCAGCGCGGATGGGTAGACATGGAGGATGAGGAGGAAATGGAGATTGAACTTTCCGGTGGGGCCAGAGGAGTCATGCCAACTAACACTGTGGCAGACATGGCTGAGTTCATGTTGGGGTGCTTTACAACCGACAAGCGTATTGTCAAAATCATGGAGGACAACCAGTACTGGATCTTTGCTATCCTTGACCCCCGGTATAAAAACAACATCTCGTCTTTTATTCCGGTAGAGGGGAGGGCCAATCGCATCAATGCTTGCCACAGGCAATTGGTGCAGAATATGATGGAGATGTTTCCAGCATGTGACAGTGGCGGCAGGGAGGGCAGTTCCTCCAGTAGGCAACCAAGTTCTCACCGGTCCACACAAACGAGGGGCACACTGTCTAAGGTCTGGGACACCTTGATGGCACCCCCTCGCCAAAGTGCCGCCACGGAGGGTCCTAGTGTCACCAGGCGTGAGAAGTATAGGCGCATGTTGCGGGAATACCTTTCCGACCACAGCCCTGTCCTCTCCGACCCCTCTGCGCCCTACACGTATTGGGTGTCGAAGTTGGACCTGTGGCTTGAACTTGCCCTATATGCCTTGGAGGTGCTGTCCTGTCCTGCCGCCAGCGTCCTATCTGAGAGGGTGTTCAGTGCAGCCGGTGGCATCATCACTGACAAGCGCACCCGTCTGTCAGCTGAGAGTGCCGACCGGCTCACTTTGATAAAAATGAACCACCACTGGATAGAGCCTTCATTTTTGTGCCCACCTGTGTAAAGCACCCCAACATGAAACTCCATGTCTGTACTCAACCTCTCCAATTCCTCCGCATCCTCATACTCATCCACCATAAGCGTTGCACAATTCTGCTAATACTAGGCTCCCTCCAACATGATTTCCCCCAACTCTGCTGGTTAGAGGCTCCCTCCACCCTGATTTCCACCAACTCTGCTGGTTAGAGGCTCCCTCCACCCTGCTTTCCCACAACTCTGCTGGTTAGAGGCTCCTTCCACCATGAATTTGCCCAAACTGGGCTGTTTAGAGGCTCCCTCCACCATGAATTGGTCCAAACTGGGCTGGTTAGAGGCTCCCTCCACCATTAATTGGTCCAAACTGGGCTGGTTAGAGGCTCCCTCCACCATGAATTTGCCCAAACTGGGCTGTTTAGAGGCTCCCTCCACCATGAATTTGCCCAAACTGGGCTGTTTAGAGGCTCCCTCCACCATGAATTGGTCCAAACTGGGTTTTTTAGAGGCTCCCTCCACCATGAATTGGTCCAAACTGGGGTGGTTAGAGGCTCCCTCCACCATTAATTGGTCCAAACTGGGCTGGTTAGAGGCTCCCTCCACCATTAATTGGTCCAAACTGGGCTGGTTAGAGGCTCCCTCCACCATTAATTGGTCCAAACTGGGCTGGTTAGAGGCTCCCTCCACCATGAATTTGCCCAAACTGGGCTGTTTAGAGGCTCCCTCCACCATGAATTTGCCCAAACTGGGCTGTTTAGAGGCTCCCTCCACCATGAATTGGTCCAAACTGGGTTTTTTAGAGGCTCCCTCCACCATGAATTGGTCCAAACTGGGGTGGTTAGAGGCTCCCTCCACCATTAATTGGTCCAAACTGGGCTGGTTAGAGGCTCCCTCCACCATTAATTGGTCCAAACTGGGCTGGTTAGAGGCTCCCTCCACCATTAATTGGTCCAAACTGGGCTGGTTAGAGGCTCCCTCCACCATGAATTTGCCCAAACTGGGCTGTTTAGAGGCTCCCTCCACCATGAATTTGCCCAAACTGGGCTGGTTAGAGGCTCCCTCCACCATGAATTGGTCCAAACTGGGGTTTTTAGAGGCTCCCTCCACCATGAATTGGTCCAAACTGGGGTGGTTAGAGGCTCCCTCCACCATTAATTGGTCCAAACTGGGCTGGTTAGAGGCTCCCTCCACCATGAATTGGTCCAAACTGGGGTTTTTAGAGGCTCCCTCCACCATGAATTGGTCCAAACTTGGCTGTTTAGAGGCTCCCTCCACCATGAATTGGTCCAAACTGGGGTGGTTAGAGGCTCCCTCCACCATTAATTGGTCCAAACTGGGCTGGTTAGAGGCTCCCTCCACCATTAATTGGTCCAAACTGGGCTGGTTAGAGGCTCCCTCCACCATGAATTTGCCCAAACTGGGCTGTTTAGAGGCTCCCTCCACCATGAATTTGCCCAAACTGGGCTGGTTAGAGGCTCCCTCCACCATGAATTGGTCCAAACTGGGGTTTTTAGAGGCTCCCTCCACCATGAATTGGTCCAAACTGGGGTGGTTAGAGGCTCCCTGCACCATTAATTGGTCCAAACTGGGCTGGTTAGAGGCTCCCTCCACCATTAATTGGTCCAAACTGGGCTGGTTAGAGGCTCCCTCCACCATGAATTTGCCCAAACTGGGCTGTTTAGAGGCTCCCTCCACCATGAATTTGCCCAAACTGGGCTGGTTAGAGGCTCCCTCCACCATGAATTGGTCCAAACTGGGGTTTTTAGAGGCTCCCTCCACCATGAATTGGTCCAAACTGGGGTTTTTAGAGGCTCCCTCCACCATGAATTGGTCCAAACTGGGGTGGTTAGAGGCTCCCTCCACCATTAATTGGTCCAAACTGGGCTGGTTAGAGGCTCCCTCCACCATTAATTGGTCCAAACTGGGCTGGTTAGAGGCTCCCTCCACCATGAATTTGCCCAAACTGGGCTGTTTAGAGGCTCCCTCCACCATGAATTTGCCCAAACTGGGCTGGTTAGAGGCTCCCTCCACCATGAATTGGTCCAAACTGGGGTTTTTAGAGGCTCCCTCCACCATGAATTGGTCCAAACTGGGGTGGTTAGAGGCTCCCTCCACCATTAATTGGTCCAAACTGGGCTGGTTAGAGGCTCCCTCCACCATGAATTGGTCCAAACTGGGGTTTTTAGAGGCTCCCTCCACCATGAATTGGTCCAAACTTGGCTGTTTAGAGGCTCCCTCCACCATTAATTGGTCCAAACTGGGCTGGTTAGAGGCTCCCTCCACCATGAATTGGTCCAAACTGGGTTTTTTAGAGGCTCCCTCCACCATGAATTTGCCCAAACTGGGCTGTTTAGAGGCTCCCTCCACCATGAATTGGTCCAAACTGGGTTTTTTAGAGGCTCCCTCCACCATGAATTGGTCCAAACTTGGCTGTTTAGAGGCTCCCTCCACCATTAATTGGTCCAAACTGGGCTGGTTAGAGGCTCCCTCCACCATGAATTGGTCCAAACTGGGTTTTTTAGAGGCTCCCTCCACCATGAATTTGCCCAAACTGGGCTGTTTAGAGGCTCCCTCCACCATGAATTGGTCCAAACTGGGTTTTTTAGAGGCTCCCTCCATCATGAATTGGTCCAAACTGGGCTGGTTAGAGGCTCCCTCCACCATGAATTGGTCCAAACTGGGGTGGTTAGAGGCTCCCTCCACCATTAATTGGTCCAAACTGGGCTGGTTAGAGGCTCCCTCCACCATTAATTGGTCCAAACTGGGCTGGTTAGAGGCTCCCTCCACCATGAATTTGCCCAAACTGGGCTGGTTAGAGGCTCCCTCCACCATGAATTGGTCCAAACTGGGGTTTTTAGAGGCTCCCTCCACCATGAATTGGTCCAAACTGGGGTTTTTAGAGTCTCCCTCCACCACGAATTGGTCCAAACTGGGGTTTTTAGAGGCTCCCTCCACCATGAATTTGCCCAAACTCTGCTGGTTAGAGGCTCAATCCACCCTGATTTTCAAAACAAATGTTGGTGCCAACCTCAACTTACTACAAGGGCCAAATTCACTGCTGGTGACAAGCTCTCCTCACTGCAAGTGCCAAATACACATGTTTCAAGGTGTTTTCCTACTGTCAGAGAGGTGGTATTGAGTGTGTAAAGTGTGTAGTTGTTAGGCTGTGATGTTGGGGTAATAGAGGGTCTTTGGTGTGTTAGATGCCCCCAGACATGCTTCCCCTGCTGTCCCAGTGTCATTCCAGAGGTGTTGGCATCATTTCCTGGGGTGTCATAGTGGACTTGGTGACCCTCCAGACACGGATTTGGGTTTCCCCCTTAACGAGTATCTGTTCCCCATAGACTATAATGGGGTTCGAAACCCGTTCGAACACACGAACATTGAGCGGCTGTTCGAATCGAATTTCGAACCTCGAACATTTTAGTGTTCGCTCATCTCTAGCCCTTATATAATGAACTATATTGTATATAATTTTGAGAACATCTGCACACATTCTATTTGCTCCTTTTCTGCTACTCTGTTCACATCTGTGCCATGGTTTCTGTTAAAAACAGAAATCACAATGCGGCATACAGATCCCATTTACTTATAATTGGGTCCGGCGGGTTCTGTATCATTTTTTTTAGGAAAAATTAGAGCTACAAAATACTAGAAAAGCCTGCAAGGGAGATGTAAAAATAACCTAAAACTATATAAATCTATGTAAATCAGTATTCAACAACATATTTTCTTAGCAGTCTTTATTGTGCTTCTTCTCCATTGTTTCATATTATTTTTATTTTTGATAAGGATTTTTTTTTTTTTTGGAATATATTGTATTTGGTTACTCATGAGAACTTTTGCTTGCTAGGTTCTCTTAATATAGGATGTTATGATGCATGAGTATACAATTCTGGGATAATCTATGACATATATCTAATATTAAAAATATATAGATAGATGATTGATAGATAGATAGATAGATAGATAGATAGATAGATAGATAGGAGATAGATAGATAGATAGGAGATAGATAGATAGATAGATAGATAGATAGATAGATAGATAGATGAGAGATAGATAGATAGATAGATAGATAGATAGATAGATAGATAGATAGATAGTATTTGTTTTTTCCAGAATTTATTGCATAAATAAAGGTTTAATGATTGATACCTTAACATACTGTAGGTTTACCAGTAAAAGATATAAGGGCATGGACTATAATTAGATTCTGGATTAAAAGGAAAAAAAAAAAGCATCATTTGGAACTGTTCCCAGTTTGGATATTCAGCTAGGTACAGAAAACAAGGCTGTGTGTGACTCAGAGTAATGCTGGAATTATATCCAATATGTACATAAAATCTTTGTGCTGAAAATATGAAAATTGGCACCAAGCTGGCAAAGTAATAGCAAATGTCTAATAGACATAAAAGCCCAAAGTAGTTCAGCTTCTAGCAAGAGAAAAAAGACTGTCACACAGTTTCACCCGTCTATGACAGAATTGTGCTTAAGACACATCGTACACAACCTACTTGGTTGACTCTATCTGTACATTCCAGAAATAAAATGGAAAATGGAAATATTTCAATCATAATCACATGGTATGTCATAATGTGACACATGGAATTCCATCTTGAAACTATAGATTTTATTATTAAAGCGTTTCATATGCATGTGTAATATGGTGGATATGTTACTGGTATTGTGGAAATGCAGGTTTTATATTGAATGCCTAGGTAATCTATATAACTCCTAGTATTTATGGCAAAGTATAAGATAAAGCTATTTCATTCTGACCTTATATACAAGAGTTTAAAGAATGCCTGGTTATCCTAAAGAAGTTCTAGCATTTTTGGCAAAGTGAAATAACAAAATAATATGTAATAATCGAGAATAGGGGAGAATGTTAAGAAACTGAAAGATGTGAAAACCAAACTAAATAGAACAAACTATTATATAAATGAATTGTTATCAGAAAGCGAACATTTCAACAGCCTAAATTTAAATGGCATTTTCATAGAGATGAGAAATTTTTATAAACAAACTGGTCAAACTGTTATGTGAAAGGTAATATTGTATTATTTTTGTCTCATAAAGAATGTAAATTAGGATTAGGAATGGAAACTGAGTATCATGGTGATGAGAAGGGTTGAGAAATATTTGTAGATGCTCAGGTTTTTGAATTAATAACTATTATATACATATCTTTGCTTATGTTCCATTTCTGAATGTCATTTAATTTTTTAGGATGTTAGAAGGCTTACAAGTCTAACGGCAATTTTCCAAAGAGTCTAAAAAATCTCCAAAACCCGTTTTTAAAGACCAATTCACTTCTGAAGAGGCTTTCAAAGGCCTATATATTAAATGCCCCACCACCCTCCCATAAATCACCCCATTCCAAAACTACATCCCTAAAAAAAAATCAAAACAGCATTTAGGAAGTTTGTTAACCCTTTAAGCTTTTCACAGGATTTAAAATGAAAAGTAATTAGAAATGAAAAGTAGTAAGAAGATGGTATTTTGGCGTTATATAAGTAAGTAATTCAATAAGTATAGCCAGCATTTTTACCTACATGGGAATCATTTTCAAGTGTCAGGATGCGGTTACAAACACATGACCCCATTTTAGAAACTATACTTCAAGCAATATATCAAGGGGTGTGGCAAGTATTTGTATAAATTGAGTGTTGCATTAATTTCCTTCATAAAAATGAATATGCATTTGATTCAAAATACCCCATTTCAGGGGCTAATACTTTGTGTCCAGGCTGTATCATCAGAGGCCTAAGATATATGATCTGTGTTTTGGCTGTATTTCCCATCTTCATTGCGTTTCCTGTGAAACCATCTTACTGCATCCTACTGCTTTATAAGACTTTAAAGCTCAGAATTACTTAGGCTTTACTGTCCTGTACTAACAGCATATTCGGAGTGCAGGAAAATAGAGTTGTGCTAGCTCTGAAAGTTACAGCATTATAAATCACTATGTTGCTGTAAGTTCAGTTCAATGGATCAATCAGACTGGGAAATATAGCTTGCACTTAGAGCATGCGTCTTGACCCAAAAACAGCTGTGTGAAAGAGCTCTTAGGCTGAGACCAGGGGCGTAACTACCGGGGTAGCAGCGGTAGCAGCTGCCACAGGGCCCAAGACATTAGGGGGCCTGGCGACAGCCGCTACCGCTGTATTTTTGTTTGTTTTTTAAATAGGCCGTTATCGGCCGGAGTAATTCCAGCCGGTAACGGGCCCTATTTACATACCAATCCTGGTTCCTGCCCATGTCCGCCCGTGGAGGCTGCTGTGAGCAGGAGCAGGGGGATTGGTAAGTAAGGCCAAGGGCCCTACAAACACTATTATTATATTCAGGGGTCTGAAAAGACCCCCAAGTGTAACGATAGGATGCCCAGGGGAGGTAAGAGAACATAAAAAACATTGTTACTTACCTCTCCGTGCTCCAGGCAGGCTTGGGGCCTACTTGAGTAACGTCCCTGACATCAAGACACAGGCCCGGGTCACGTGACGTGCCATATGTCATTGAAGATAGACGATACCAACAGGGATCGCATCGTAACCATGGATAAGTAAGTAACAGTGTTTTTTATGTTCGTATCTTCCCCTGGGTCCCCAATTATTATACTCTGGGGTCTGAAAAGACTCAGAGTAAAATAATTGTACATGTTTGTCCACAATGGGGCAATAATAGTGTGTGCAGGGGCCACTATGGGGTAATAATATTGTGTGCAGGGGTGTTATGGTCAGCAGGGTTTATTAAAATAAACTAAATAAACAAAAACCCTGCAGAGCCCAAATGGACTCTGAAGTGCTGAAACACCCTGGTGTGAACACGGTCTGTTAGTTAGTGTCACTTCCAGATAACTACACTAACCGGGTGTGCTCTGTTAAATCACAGAGTAAACCTGAGCAGCTCAGAGCAGCTGCTACAACAAACTAAACTGTCCAGCCAGAACTCCTGAAATAGACAGAGACCAATTAACCTGTGTGTGCTACCAGTTCCACACAACACACAAGGCAGCTTGCTGTCCAACCAACTATCAGTGATATTACTATCTCAGGGGTAATTCTATCTAAGGCCAACTAAGGTAGTTCAGGCTGGAACTATGGGGCAATAATAGTGTGTGCAGTGACCACTATGGGGCATAATAGTGCATGCAGGAATGCGCAGTGGGGGGGGCGTTCGGTTGGGGTTTTCGGCGACGGTCAGAGGGGCCCAGTGTCAAAAGTTCGCCACAGGGCCAGGCCATTCCTAGATACCCCACTGACTGAGACCACACATTGCAGAAACACGGCTTTTTATTGCAGAGTGTCCTTAATTTTTTTAGCCAAAGCCAGGAGTGCATTGAGCAAAAGGGAGAAGTATAAGTGCTCCCTATTTATTTTTCATTCCTTTTGTAGCCACTACTAGGTTTGGCTCAAAAAACCACAGCAAAATCTGCAATAAAAAAGTAGTTTTCCCATGACATTGGGCTTTAGCCTCAGACTAAGGTCCCACATAGTGAAGCACAGCAAAAAAATACTGCAGTGGAAGCGCATCATGGTTTTTCCAGCCGCATTTTTATTGTAATTTCACAGACTTTTTCCCTACGGAATTTCTGCCCCTATTATACCTATATTGAAAAGGCCAACATTTATTAGGTATAATTGACATGGTGCGATTTTCCGCTGCAGATTTTTTTCTGCAATGTGTGGATCAGATTAGCCAGAAACTCATTCCGTTTGCAGCTACTGTAAAACGCTGCATTTTCACAATGTTGGGCTTCTATCCATGATCTGCCTCTATAGTATGTACACACTTTCATTTCCCTTGCATACATTTAGGGTTAGTGCACACAGAATTTTTGGGTGCTGATTTTGTCACTGAATCTGCCTCAAAATCAGCCTCCAAAAAAACTCTGTGTGCACTGACCCTTAAGGGACTTGATTTTCCTCCCAAATTCAATAGTTATACTGATAAAGAATACAACATATGAGTGTCTGGCTGGGAATATACTTTTCACCTTCAGTGGGGCAGAGAGTACTATAAATGACCACGTACTGTATACAGTGTTAAATATACTCTCAAACATGCTCTCTGATCCTCTACCAGAAAACTTGCCGATCAGAAGTCACGTGGATGTCAAAATGTTTTCCTTTGCCGATCTCTTTAGTCCATACATGTTTTTTACGACAAAACTGATAGAAATCAAAACATTTTTTGCCATAATTTTATTAAAACACATTTCTTGTAGTAAGTAGGCTTAAAACAAAGATAGTTTCCAAATTGTTGGAAAATGTTTCCATAGTTAATAAATTGTATCAGAAGTAGACAGAATGAGATCACAGCACCATCAGCATTTATTGACACTAAGATATCTATCTAAATAACACCCAGCAATTCAATGTTGCAGTGGTGGATCCAGGCTTTGCGGGGCCCTGGGCAATTGACTTTGGTGGGGTCCTACTTACGGGGGTCTGAGGCGTTTTTTAACTAGTTCCTGTGTCTGCACCACACATGTGACCTAACTTCATGCTCTCAGATAGAGGAGGGTGAAATTAGTGAGGTATGTGAAGGCTGGGGGACTCATCTCACCATCTATTTATAGAGCTGTATGTCCGATGCCTAGCTGCATCGGGAGCGTGCACGCAAGGCCAGTGGCATAGAAGTGACGTCATTTTGCCGCTGGCTTTTCATATGAAATCCCGCCCACCAACTGACACAAGAAAACCAGGAAGAAAGAAGAGTTTACAGCAGCTGAACACTGGTGATTAAGGGACATGGGAATACCCCTTTAAGGGCCTCACGCGTCTAACCAACCGACCCGACCGGCGGTTTGTTAGGTCCAGGCAGGGCGCGGGGCCCCGGGCAGTTGCCCGCCTCGCCCGGCCCTGGATCCACGCCTGCAAGGTTATGCAGGTAAACTAAAGAAAGCAAACCTTATGATTCAGATGTTATAGAGAAGAGAGAAGGGTTTGGGGCTTATTTCAAAATTATTTCCTTCTCCTCCATAGTGTTTGTCATGGAACAGTTTCTTCACATTGAATAACAAGATGCTGTTTTTCTTAAAATGCAATGCAGGTATGGAAGGCTGTTTACTCTTAAGGATAAGAAATACAAATCTAGCTCTACATTTAATAGGTGGATCTCTCCTTGTTTACTATTACATTTCATTTACTATCCATTACTCTCTCAGCATGGTGGCAATCTTTCTGTTGTCTTGATATTTCATGTGTGCTAATAAATGCTGTACATACATAGAGTACGTGGAAAACAATTATCTTTTACAAAGTTTGTTTCCAACTGTGTTCACTATGTAGCAATTACATAAGTACACGAATATGAAATATGAAAGTACTTGTGTAACTGTTTTCTAATAATTTGAAGCTGTTTTTATATTAACTGTACATTACAGATTAGTTTCTTTAAAATGTAACTCCCATTATTTTATTTTATTTTAATTTTTTTTGCTATTGTGTGCAGGGGTGTTTTAGGACTATTTTTGTAATATGTGTTATTAAGTTATCTAACTTTCTTTCTAATAGAAAGCAGAGTGTAACATGTTCCCAGTCCTCTAACTGAGTTGTTACTAGGAAAATCCATACACATTTGTGTTGTGAATATGCAGAGCTGAAGAATTTACTAAAGGGGGATGGTCACTTCAAGTGGCTGTATCTCCAGTTACAGTGGGGCAAAAAAGTATTTAGTCAGTCACCAATAGTGCAAGTTCCACCACTTAAAAAGATGAGAGGCGTCTGTAATTTACATCATAGGTAGACCTCAACTAAGAGAGACAAAATGAGAAAACAAATCCAGAAAATCACATTGTCTGATTTTGTAAGAATTTATTTGCAAATTATGGTGGAAAATAAGTATTTGGTCACCTACAAACAATCAAGATTTCTGGCTCTCACAGACTTGTAACTTCTTCTTTAAGAGTCTCCTCTTTCCTCCACTCATTGCCTGTAGTAATGGCATCTGTTTAAACTTATCAGTATAAAAAGACACCTGTGCACACCCTCAAACAGTAAGACTCCAAACTCCACTATGGTGAAGACCAAAGAGCTGTCAAAGGACACCAGAAACAAAATTGTAGCCCTGCACCAGGCTGGGAAGACGGAATCTGCAATAGGCAACCAGCTTGGATTGAAGAAATCAACTGTGGGAGCAATAATTAGAAAATGGAAGACATACAAGACCACTGATAATCTCCCTCGATCTGGGGCTCCACGCAAAATCTCACCCCGTGGGGTCAAAATGATCACAAGAATGGTGAGCAAAAATCCCAGAACCACGCGGGGGGACCTAGTGAATGAACTGCAGAGAGCTGGGACCAATGTAACAAAGCCTACCATCAGTAACACACTACGCCGCCAGGGACTCGGATCCTGCAGTGCCAGAAGTGTCCCACTGCTTAAGCCAGTACATGTCCGGGCCCGTCTGAAGTTTGCTAGAGAGCATTTGGATGATCCAGAAGAGTATTGGGAGAATGTCCTATGGTCTGATGAAACCAAACTGGAACTGTTTGGTAGAAGCACAACTTTTCGTGTTTGGAGGAAAAAGAATACTGAGTTGCATCCATCAAACACCATACCTATTGTAAAGCATGGGGGTGGAAACATCATGCTTTGGGGCTGTTTCTCTGCAAAGGGGCCAGGACGACTGATCCGGGTACATGAAAGAATGAATGGGGCCATGTATCGTGAGATTTTGAGTACAAACCTCCTTCCATCAGCAAGGGCATTGAAGATGAAACGTGGCTGGGTCTTTCAACATGACAATGATCCAAAGCACACCGCCAGGGCAATGAAGGAGTGGCTTTGTAAGAAGCATTTCAAGGTCCTGGAGTGGCCTAGCCAGTCTCCAGATCTCAACCCTATAGAAAACCTTTGGAGGGAGTTGAAAGTCCGTGTTGCCAAGCAACAGCCCCAAAACATCACTGCTCTAGAGGAGATCTGCATGGAGGAATGGGCCAACATACCAACAACAGTGTGTGCCAACCTTATGAAGACTTACAGAAAACGTTTGACCTCTGTCATTGCCAACAAAGGATATATAACCAAGTATTGAGATGAAATTTTGTTACTGACCAAATACTTATTTTCCACCATAATTTGAAAAAAATTTCTTACAAAATCAGACAATGTGATTTTCTGGATTTGTTTTCTCATTTTGTCTCTCATAGTTGAGGTCTACCTATGATGTAAATTACAGACGCCTCTCATCTTTTTAAGTGGTGGAACTTGCACTATTGGTGACTGACTAAATACTTTTTTGCCCCACTGTATATACCACCTAGAAAAATGGTTCTGGTATCACAAGCAAACTGACATTCTCAGTTTTCATATGACTAGCTAGAGAAGAACATGATATATCACTAATTAAAAACATAGTCAGGAATTAGAACTTAATATACAGCAGCTACACATAAAAATCACAGAGATATATCAGCTTTCTTGTGATACCAGAACCTTTATTCTAGGTGATATTCAATAGAAGACACAGCCATTTGAAGTGACCATTCCCCTTTTGTAAATGCTTCAGCTCTACATACTGCATTGAGTACAGTTATACAGACAGAGTCTATATGGCAATGCTTGATTAAAGCATTGCTAATGGGAACTATACAGCCTGTTTTCTATTAAACCTTAGGTGCCCCAAGGTGTACAATTACATCTTGGTTCTCATGAAAAAAATTGTCGGCCACTCTTGTCGGGGGGAACTCCCCTTGATATGTTGTCATAGGCCAAATCTATAAACAATAACTTCTAGTGCTCGAGAAAACAGACACTCAGACACCAGTGTGTCTCAAGCAAATGTTTCAGTTTATTGCCGCATCCAGTGGATACTTATAGGAAGTGTGATATACTACAGTCACAAGGTACATGCCCTTACAGGGAGATCCGCTTCTGGGCCTAGTTATATGACACAACAAGATCTGATAACAGTGTACATCTGCTTCTTTTCCCAGCTTCAATATTACTATGCCCTAGACTGGCTGGCAATGCTGACCTGTAAGGTCAGCACTATGATCCCTATTCTACTATTTTTCAAGAACAAAAAATATTATTTTATCCCTCACACTCTGAAACAGAGTCGCTGCACTAGTGGCCAGGTCTGTGCTGTTTCATAAAACCGGGACCCAGCAGCATTGCCTGTGATCAGAGATGACTCTGATCATGGGCATTTAACCACTCAGATGCCGTAGTCAGATGCAACCACAGTATCTGAGTGGTTATTTTTGCTTTCTCTTTGATTTTCGGTAACATGATGGCCCACCAGCAGCACGATTACATGAGGCGTCTCATTACTATGGAAGATTGGAGCCTTCTGAAGGCTCCCAGTGTTGCCATAGTTTTGTAACTAGTGAAGCCTGCCTGCAGCAGGCTTCAATGGTTACATAGGAAATCTGTCCTAGACTGCAAAATAGTAGTATTTCAGTCTATGGCACAGGTGATCTAAAGATTACATATTCAAACCCCCTGGAGGGGAGAGAGTTAAGAAAAAAAAAGTTTAAAAAATATAAAAAAAAAAAAAAAAAAAAACAAACTAAAAGTTTAAATCAACCCCCTTCCCCTAAATCGCATATCATTATAAATAAATAAAAGTAAACATTAACATGTGTCATATTAAATATTATGGTGATTCAAAGAATTTTTTTTCTTCAAAATTTTTAATTTTTGTAAAGTTATTAAAACATATACAAACTATACAAATTTGGTATCACCGTGATCATACCGACCTGCAGAATAAAGCTAACATAGCATTTTTACCACAGAGTGGAAGCCATAAAAACAAAACCCATAAGAAAACCGCAATACTGCATTTTTTTCCCACTTCTCGGTGTACAAAATAATAAATGGTACCATTTTGAAGTACAACTTGTCACACAAAAATCTACCTACGTAGACAGAAAAATGAGAAAGTTATGGAAAGTAAGGAGTAAAAAATGAAAACACAAACATGAAAAATGTCTGCGTCTCCTAAGGGTTATTGGAAGGAAGCTAGGTTTTTAAGTTTAATAAAGTCTAATTCTAAAGTGTTCATCACCCCATATATATATATATATATATATATATATATATATATATATATATATATATATTATACTATAAGTCTATAATAAGCTTTAGAAGCTCTTTACTTTAGATTGTAAATCAATAGGGCAGCCACTACTAAAGTCAAACAATGCAAATATGTGGATTATTGTGCTGAATCACTGAAACCTCAATCTTTAATAAAATATGCTATATGGAAACAATAAACAGCACTGGAGCTGGATAGTTATTGGGTTTTTTCATCTCTTTGAATACATAAAAAATAGAGAACAATGATTTAGAACTTGATCTTTAAATTGTATTTTCTCTATCAGGGAAAAGCAGTATATCTTTTTGGTGTAAATAATGAGTTATCATCAGTTCAAAGATGTTATGAGCATGAATCAATCAAGTCAATTCATGCACTCGGCAGGACAGCTTATCTTTCTCGTCTTCATAAACATCCATTTTATTGAACAAATGAAGTACAGTCCTCATTAAAGTGGGACAGAAATTAGACACCAACTTGATGGAGGAATGACTTTCTCAGAAGAAGAGGACCTTCCGGTTCATTAACCCCTTTTCACTGTTGGAAGCAAAATATTAACATTGATTACTGGCTGTCACTTCTTTACTGCGCAAGTGACCTAATTTACAGTAGGACTGAACTATCTTTAGATGTGGTTTACAAAAACATATTTTTCTAAAAAAAAAAAAAAAATGTCACATTAAACTCTTACAAATAAGACATTTGGCAAGGAATGCAATGAATACTATTTGAATACTTACAGATATATTAAATGTTCTTAAAGGGGTACTCCCTTCCCCTCCTCAGGGACTTGCATCTATCCTGAGAATGAGGCCCCATCAGTTCCCTCAAGTGAATACTCACAAGGAGATGCAAATGTGCACATCTCTCCCTTTCCTTGTATGGCAGTTATGGAACTAGCCAAAGTTGCCTACTTGATTATTTCTGCATCTCCCATACAAGTGAATGGAAAAACGCACATTTGTGTGGCCATTCTGCATTCGTTTACAGGCACAGATTGGTCAGCGTTCTTGAAATACATCTCCTTTCCACTTACAAACAATCCTATTTCTTGCCATAAAGCAATGATAGAAGTTAATATGGATCAAATAAATTTTACAGTTATAATTTTGCCATTTATGGAAATGGTCAAAGCATTCTTTTAGACCAGGGGTGCCCAATACATCGATCGCGATCTACCGGTCGATCGCAAAGGACGTATGGGCCGATCGCGGGATGCAGCCAGGGATCCCCGGTGTCTGCTTGTTCACAGCGCAAGCTGAAAATCATCTCTGGACACTGGCAGGCCGGGGTCTTGCACTCGTTCACAGTCAGGGCTGCGGCGGCCCCGCTTGCAAGTGTCGGGAGATGACTCTCAGCCTACGCTGTGAACAAGCACTCCAGACAGCAGCAGCTTCGGAGGATGACGTGCTCCCCGCTCTTAGGGATGAAGGAAGCCAGGGTGCTGCTTGTTCACAGCGCAGGCTGAGAGTCATCTCAGCCCTGACTGTGAACAAGTGCAAGGTCCTGGCCTGCCAGTGTCCAGAAATGATTCTCAGCCTGCACTGTGAACAAGCAGACACCGGAGAGCTGTCTCCTGCTCTCACGCTCTGCCCCGCCCACAGGCTCCACCCACATGTCCGCCCCTGGCCCCGCCACGGCCCTGCCCACAGTCCCCGCCCACAAGAAGTGGGTAGTAGATCTTATCCCTTGGTCACTTTATAAAGTAGCTCACATGCTGAAAAAGTGTGAGCACCCCTGTTTTAGACTATTTTTGTAATTCCCAAACAAGTGAATGGAGAACTGCTCACTTGTGTGGCCATTCTCCTTTCACTTATGGGTACAGCTGAGATCCTGTTCTCAAGCTATAGCATCCTTCTATTAACAAGCAATTCCTATTTGTTGTTATGAAGTAATTCTAGAATTTAGTACGGTTGGATACATTTTATCATGATATATATATATATATATATATATATATATATTATATATATATCTTTCTGCTCCCAAGCAATTCCTATCTATTGGCATAAAGCAATTGAAGAAGTTAATATGGCTGCAATAAATATTACAGTGATTGTTTTAATTTTTTTCAGTAAATTTTTCAGCAAATTTTGGCCAGAATTTTTTTTTAATGTAAATAGTTACTTTAGATTTGGTAAACTGGTTATCCAAATGAGCTAGTTTCTTTTTTTGAAAATCTGATTTAAAACTTAAAGCTTGCAATTATTGTCATAAATAACTAATGTTGGACATAAGATCAGCACCCGGGTGTCACTTGTAGATAATCCATGTTAATTATTAGTGCAACCTGTCTTCTTTTACCAGGCCCTTTAATCCTACAACCAGGTAATTTAGGGTTTATATACATATTTGTATATCACATACATGTAGTGTCCTCATGTTTCACTGAATACAATATGTGCCTATTCATTTTATTGTGTTTATTCAGACATCTGATTGTCACCTAAATCACCGGTCCCAATTCAGCAGTGCCCTTAATCTGTACTTACTTATCCTGAGTTTACCAATTATTTCTAGTTGGAGCATCAGCTGGGAATCCTTATATCTGCCTATGTGGGGATAATGTGCCACATCTATCTCCTGGTATCACCCCTAACTCAACTCTTCCTATTTCAGATCCCACCACAGGGACAGTGACAGTATTTTGTCCCTTAGTACAAATTCAATGAGTCTTGGAAAGGCCAATAGAAATTGGTTCTTAAATACAAATAAGCCTTTGATCTACCATACAAAATTAATTTAGCAGAAAACAAGATCTTTTAAAATGGATTTTAAATTTTGATTTTGGTCTTGCCCAACGAAGGCAAACTCCTGGACTTTTTGGTCAGGAAGGTATTGACACTTGTTACCGTACCAATATGGCTCAGTAATGGTCCCAAGACTGGGGTTGTGCTTGCGCCATTGCATATGGAGATAAGTCTGAGCCTTGGAATTATACTATGGTAGAATTCTGCATTACCTTTAAATCTAATTGCTCAAATCCTGAAGATAAAAAAGCTTCTCCTACATGTTCTGTTGTTGTGGTTATGAAACCTTGCTAGAATTTATTATACAATCGGAATAGACATAGTAGACTAGATTCTACATTTATGTTAGTGGTTTTTACATCCATCAATAGTTTTCAGTTCACTCACTTCATCTACTGGTAGATAAATTCTGGCAACTACAGCTGAACTTCATCTTGAAAGAATGTATTGCTGTATTAATGAGTGCATTGATTGTTCTTGCATTATCAGCACATGGTTGCAGGGCTATATCAGGAAGTATGTACTGTCTTCAGGGTTGGACGATGACTGTTAGTAATCTGATAGTAATTTCTGTTGAAGGTTAATGTCAGAGAACACAAAAAGGATCTAGAAAACGCCCAACATATAATAATCATAGATTGTAAAAGCAGGGAAAGAAAATTCCTTATTTACTTATTACCTTTAACCATTTCATGACTGAGCCATTTTCCCAGGTTCATGATACATTTTTAGTTTTTTTTTAAATAAATTTACTTTTGAATGATATGATGCCCAAAAGTGAGCCCGGTAAATATATTTCTTAAAACTTACACCAATATAGCACACTAAGTGACCAGGTCCATGGGGAAAAGGGGCAAGCCTATATCTATGAAATATGACTTACCTTAAATTTGATATTGGGTCCATTGGGTTTCAAAGTATTACACCTATGAATCTTTTGCCATTCTCCTTTTTCAAAAACCATTTCCTGTCACCTCAAGATGTGGATGTGGAAGGGGGCCACACGGTGGCTCAGTGGTTAGCACTGCAGCCCTGCAGTGCTGGAGTCCTGGTGTTCAAATCCCGCCGTGGGCAAAAAACCATCTGCAAGGAGTTTGTATGTTCTCCCCGTGTTTGCATGGATTTCCATCCCATATTCCAAAAAAAGGCATACTGATAGGGAAAAATGTACATTGTGAGCTCTATGTGGGGCTCACAATCTACATTAAAAAAAAAAAAAAAAAAAAAAGATGTGGATGTGGAGTTACACAGTACATAATGTGGACCAACAATTGCTGTTCAGTATATCCGGTTTCTGAAAAATGTTTAGAAACCAGAAGGTTCATCTGTTTGTTCCTGATAGATTGTCTATTATTAAAACTTATCTTCAGGTCCAACTTTGTCTGTCCTATATACATCAAATTGCATGGGCATTGTAACAAGTAAATAACAAATGAAGAATGTTATGTCAAATAATGACATAAGATTTAGGATATTGAGATGTGTCACCCTTTATAATGAGAGGACAGTTGATATGCTTCAAGCATGGATAACATCCCTTCCTAAGACTAGATATGTATGTTTGTATGCTTCTTTTCTCAGAGCTCAGAACAGATTTTAACAACTTATCCATTCAGATATCATTACCACCCTAAACTGGCCCCAACAAGTGTGGCGTAAAGTAATGAACTTTCCTATGATGCCTTTCACTAAGATTTTTGTTGTTGAAAAATCATGTTGTAAGCTTTTAAAACCTTAGATTGGCATATACAAACTTACCTTCTCTAGATGGGGACTAGGAGCATCTTCATCTAATCGAATGGGCATCACGTTAAATCCCAACTGATCATATTTCTGGACACAATGCAGGTAGAACAGCACCTTATTTTCACACAGTCACTCAACGTTAATAAAAGCTAAACAAAGGTTTATATTTCTCATCAAGCTAAAAAAATCCTCATAAATAGAGATGAGCGAAGAGTGAAATATTCAATATTCGATATTCGTTTCGAATAGCCCTTCAAGATGCAACTATTCGAACGAATATCGAATCCCATGATAGTCTATGGGGAGGAAATGCTTGTTTCAGGGGAAACCACTATTCGACTAAGCAGGGTCACCAAGTCCACTATGACACCTCAGAAAATGATGACAACACTTCTGGAACACCTGGAACACCTCTGGGAAAGCAGGGGAAGCATGCCTGGGGGCATCTAACTTGTCAAAGTCACAATTTTACCCCACTATCACAGACCATCAACTACACACTTTCCACACTCCATACAACCTCTATGGAAAGTGGAAAAATACCTGGAAACCTTCTTTCCATCCAATTGTATGGATAGAAACCCAAATTTTACGCTAATGAAACCTTAACAAGCACCCCTTTAAATCACATTGCCCATGACAACCACAGATGGAATAAGCAATGGGAAATCCAACAGTACCCACCCTTAAATGTAATTGTGGATGTGCGTGTGCGTGTGCGTGTGCGTGTGTGTGTGTGTGTGTGTGTGTGTGGAGTTCATCACAAGGCTGACATACCCAACTTCAAATTCTGCAGCACAAGCAACCAGCAGTCAGACTAAGATTGTCTCTTCTTCAAGTAAGACACAAGATTCTTTGGAACCAGAACAGGAAACCCCAGTGATTGACATTGCAGCAATGCCTAGGCCATCTTTCAGAGCAGTTCTTCAGATTGATTTGGAGAAAAATAAGAACATTTACTGTGATCGAGTCTCCATGCACATTAGTGGGCATGGACAACCTAACGTACAAGATCCTCATGCTGAGCTGGCCTCATTACTGAACAAGATCAACCAGGATAATCAGGGCTGAAAACAGCCATCAGATCTTACTTAAAGGAATCACCCTCGGTTTGGAAAGAAGCCATCTAAACGTTGCACCTTTAATTGAATTGAGCATTTCACCAGCAGAATGTTAGGCCCTTGGGTGAGTTGAGCCTTTAACCAGCAGAGATTTAGTTTTTGGCCATTTGGGTGAGTTGAGCCTTGCACCAACAGTATTTTTGGCCCTTGGGGTGAGTTGAGCCTTGCACCAGCAGTGCTTTTGGCCCTTAGGGTAAGTAGAGCTTTGCACCAGCAGTGTTTTACTTTTTGGCCCTTGGTGAGGCATGGTTTGGCCCCTGGTGAGGCATGCACCAGCAATGTTTTTGGCCCTCAGGGTGAGCACCAGCAGTGTTTTTGGCCCTTGGGGTGAGTTGAGCCTTGCACCAGCAGTGTTTTTGGCCCTTGGGGTGAGTTGATCCATGCACCAGAAGTGTTTTTGGCGCTTGGGGTGAGTAGAGCCTTGCACCAGCAGTGTTTTTGGCCCTTGGGGTGAGTTGATCCATGCACCAGAAGTGTTTTTGGCCCTTGGGGTGAGTAGAGCCTTGCACCAGCAGTGTTTTTGACCCTGGGGGTGAGTTAAGCCTTGTACCAGCATTGTTATATTTTTTGGCCCTTGGGGTGAGTAGAGCCTTGCACCAGCAGTGTTTTACTTTTTGACCCTTGGGGTGAGTAGAGGCTTTCACCAGCAGTGTTTTTGGCCCTTGTTGTGAGTAGAGCCTTGCACCAGCAGTTTTTTTTTATTTTTTGGCCCTTGGTGTGAGATGAGCCATGCACCAGCAGTGTTTTTGGCCCTTGGGGTGAGTTGAGCCATGCACCAGTAGTGTTTTTGGCCCTTGGGGTGAGTTGAGCCTTGCACCAGCAGTGTTTTTGGCCCTTGGAGTGAGTTGAGCCATGCACCAGCAGTGTTTTTGGCCCTTGGGGTGAGTTGAGCCTTGCACAGCAGTGTTTTACTTTTTGACCCTTGTGGTGAGTAGAGCCTTGCACCAGCAGGGTTTTTGGGCCTTGGGATGAGTGGAGCCTCTAACCAGCAGAGTTAGGGGGAATCAGGGTGAATTGAGCCTCTATCCAGCAGAATTTTGGGGAATCAGGGTGGATTGAGCCTAGTAGGAGCAGAATTGTACAATGCTTATGGTGGAGGTGTATGAGGAGGTCACAGAAGGCCTGAGTTTCCACAAGCCGGAATGGCAGCATCTCCTGGGCCAGGATTTTGGAGATGTGCCCATTTAAGGCTTGTGCATGTGGGTGGGTAGCACTGTACTTTTGCCTGCACTCAAACGTCTGGGAGATGGTGGGTTTCTGGAAAGAGGTACATGATGGTGCAGGAGAAGGAGCTGAGGCAGGAAAAGGGGAGGATGAGGGAGAAGTCCCCAAAGTGGTGGAGGCAGATGTGGAGTTGTCCTGGCTGGTGGTCTGGACTGCAGCGCTAGCACTGGCAACAGTGGGAGAGGCAGTGGCAGCAACGCTGGACAACGATTGTCCTGCGTTTGCTCTCTCCCACTGAGCCCAGTGCTTGCATTCCAAATGACGGCACAGGTCAGTGGTCGTAAGGTTGCTCTTTTCAGAGCCCCTACTCATTTTCGAGTTGCAAAGTGTGCAAACTGCACTATATTTGTCCTCTGCGCATACATTGAAAAATCTCCACATCCCCGAAGACCGTGTCCTCAATGGGTGAGTTTTTCTAGGCTGGCTAGAATAGGGAACATCTTGGGCCTTGCAGGCGGTGGCCTGGTTTCGGTGAAGCAGCTGTCCTCTGCCTCTGGACATGCCTCTGCCTCTAGCCACCCTCTTTGGTGCTGCACTTCCCTCCACATCTACACTGCTTTCCCCGCTTGATATCCCCCCTGTCCAGGTCGGGTCAGTGTCCTCGTCTTCCACTACCTCCTCTTCCAATTCTTCTCTCGGCTCCTCCTCCTGCACACCGTCCATGGCAACAGGCTGCCTTGATGGAAACTGTGTCTCGTCATCGTCACTGAGGGTGGGTTGCTGGTCAACAACAACTAAATCAACAGGAGATGGCGGATGCTCCAGTGTTTGGGCATCAGGACACAGGAACTCATCTCTTAGCTCACAGAATTCAGGAAGTGGTGGGACAGAGAGAGGGACAGTGAAAGGACCCGAAAACAGCTCCTGGGAGGTGGGAAAGGTGGGATTACTCTGCTGGGAAGACTGGGCATGTTTTGAGGAAGGAGGACCAGACTGTTGGGTAGGAGGATGAGTTGAGGTAGAGGCTGACTGGCTGGTGGAGAATGTGCTGGAAGCATTATCCGCTAGCCATTGTTACACCTGTTCCTGGTGCTCGGGCCTGGTTAGTGTTGTACCCAGGGCCGCCGATAGGGCAGTACTACTGGTACTGGCGTCAGGGGCCCGGCCAAATTGAAAAATGGGGGGGCCCGGTTTTGGCCCGCCACTATGTGCCGGCCCCCTGGCGCCCATAGCAGTCATTGTGTATGTCCTATTCCAGAGGATGCAGATCTGAGTTGAAGACATACGCGGCTGAAGCAAGGAGCTGACACAGGTCAGCTTCTCGCTTCGCCGCTGCGCGCCTCTCTCCCTGACACATATGCAGCTGAAGCGAGGAGAGGACGACATGACAATGGGGGCAGAGATGGAGGGACATGAATATGGGGCAGAGATGGAGGGGACATAAATATGGGGGCAGAGATGGAGAGGACGGCATGACAATGGAGGCAGAGATGGAGGGACATGAATATGGGGGCAGAGATGGAGAGGACATGAATATGGGGGCAGAGATGGAGAGGACGGCATGACAATGGGGGCAGAGATGGAGGGACATGAATATGGGGGCAGAGATGGAGGGGACATGAATATGGGGGCAGAGATGGAGAGGACGGCATGACAATGGGGGCAGAGATGGAGGGACATGAATATGGGGGCAGAGATGGAGGGGACATGAATATGGGGGCAGAGATGGAGGGGACATGAATATGGGGGCAGAGATGGAGGGGACATGAATATAGGGGCAGAGATGGAGAGGACGGCATGACAATGGGGCAGAGATGGAGGGACATGAATATGGGGGCAGAGATGGAGGGGACATGAATATGGGGGCAGAGATGGAGGGGACATGAAACTGGGGGCAGAGATGGAGGGGGGGACATGAAACTGGGGGCAGAAATGGATGGGCGGACATGAATCTGGGGGCAGAGATTGGGTGGGAGACATGAAACTGGGGGCAGATGAAGGGTGTATATGAAGCTGGGGGAGAGATAGAGGGGGGACATATAATGTACGGGTGACCGTAGGAGGATTATACTGTGTGCGGGCACATGAAAAATTAATGAGAATGGGTGGAGTCAAGATAACGGTGGGTGGGGCTAAATTTGCCGCGGCGCGCAAAGTGCGCCGCACATTTTGTCCCTCTTTTGGTTCTTCAAAAGTTGGGAGGTATGGGTACAGGGGGCAGTGGAAAGATGTTAGAAGGTGGACGGGGGGGGGATTGTTGGGACATCGGGTGTGCGGCACTGCGGAGAGGGAACTGGGGCAATAATATATAAGTTTTTAGCTGGAGAACTACAAAGCACACAAGACCTCCAAAGGTATGTGTGCTTTGTATTAATAATGATGTAGGCCACTATGCTACTAGCATAGCAGCCTGTTTGGGGGTGGGACTTTCACTTTAAAGGAGTATTCACATTGCGTTTTTGGCCTCCCTTGCCGGGATACATTGGTAACCAGTCACAATCAGCTCCCCACTTATCCCTGCACGGAGAACTGCAGGCCCCACCTTTTTTTTAATGGCCAGTTCTTCGTGCAGGGATAAGTTGACAGCTGATTCTGACTGGTTACCAACGTATCCCGGCAAGGGAGGCCAAAAACGCAATGTGAATAAGCCCTGAGGATTTATTAGGAGGGTTCTTATAAATGGTGTTGGCTCTCTATAGGCGCTGTCACACGTAGCAGATTGTACCTGCAAATAGAATCTGATTAAGCCTTGTAAAGCTGCTAAATAAAGGTGAATGTAATACAGAATTGGTATGTCGCAAAATAAAGTAGTTTTAAAATGGCGGCAGCGGGGGGGGGGGCAGACACTTAGGCTGTATGGGGCCCCAAAATTCCTGATGGCGGCCCTGGTTGTACCCTGCACTCTACTTAATGTGGCCATCAAGCCGGGGACTGTGGGGAAGCGCAATGCTTGCTGCCACAGAGGAGTAGGCACAGGATGCGCTGTATCTTGACCGCAACCTTGCTCCCCAGCTGCATTTCCACGCCCCCGGCCTCATCCCCGTCCTCGTCCACACCCCGTTGCGCTAGCCTTATGCATTTTCAGATGTATATAAATGTGAATTTTACGGTGTGTACACCAACAAAAAGCTGGATTGAGCATATATAGCCTGACTGAATTTCTGTGTATCCCACTTAGGTGTTTGGGGTATACACTGACAAAAAGCTGGATTGAGCGTATATAGCCTGACTGAATTGCTGTGTATCCTACTTAGGTGTTTGGGAGTACACACCGTGGAAAGCTGGATTGAGTGTATATGGACTCCTCTCCCTGCAGTATAGCTCTGAAAAGAGCTGTTGTTGTTCTTCAGATTTCCTGCATAACAGAAGCTAATCCCTCTCTAGCCCTCAGCTGATCTTTGTTCCTATCTCTCCAAGCCGCAAATGAGACGAACATGGCAGCCACTATTCTTATAAATCGGAGGTCACCTTATTTCGACATCCAATGGCTTTTTCCAATTTTTTTTTTTTTGATGCCTACGTTGTCGTAGTTCCTGTCCCACCTCCCCTGCACAGTTATTGGTGCAAAAAAAGCATCAGGGAAGGAGACAGGGGATGTGAATTTTTACTGCGTTTGCCGCATAGTATTCGATTCTAATTGAATATCTCGAATAGCCTGTGTGAGAGAGTGAAGGGTGTGGTCGGGGAAAACAGGTATATTCCAGCCAGGCACCTAAAGGGTGTATGGTAAAGACTCACACCAGAGAGGTCAGCTGACTAATCAAGGCCTGATATTAGTCTGTGTGTGAAGACTAGGAGTGTGGCACCACAAAGACAGAGCTTACCTATCCAGACCAAATCTACAGAGCAGGTACTGTGCCACCTGTTGTTGTTGCCAAGGTGGGAGTCTGGTAGCCAGTCTCCTGTATAGTCAGGGAAAAGTTCTTTATGTTTAAGTGAGTTCTCAGCCGAGAAGGTTTTTGTTTTTGGTTATATTGTGCCTTTGCAAAGGCACTCAATGCACTACAAGTGAATAAAGCCTGAACTTGTGTGCAACCCAGTGTCTGTGTCCCTGTTTCCTGCACTGCTACAAGCCTCTACCTGAGCGATTCCCCACACCTGATATTCGATCGAATAGCTATTTGATCGAACGCTGTTCACTCATCTCTACTCATAAAGCTTTGTTGACAGAAAAAATTAAAAGGCTATGTGTTTGGAACTGGGGAGATGGAAAAGAGGAAACATTGATAATTATTGTGCATGACTATGACAATGGAGTCTGTTAGGAGAGGAGACTGCACATGGACTGCAGGCAGTTATATCATTTTGCAAATGCAGACACTATCAACTAAAATAATATATAAAATGTGCAAAAAAAAAGCAATTTAAAAGCTTACATTTGGTCTTAAACCATATTTCAGTAACTAATCTGACTTTCATTCATTAACAGAATTATGTATGGTCAGTTTTACATTTTATAGTAATGTACATGAATATTTTACATGCTATACAGAATTAAACATTTGCCTTGAATAATATGAAGTGTATAAATTATAATGTAATAAAGAACTGCTAGGTTATTAGAAATTTCAAATGGATGACTTAAATCCTTATCAAGGTCAAACCCAGTCATATGTGAAGCTCATTTCAGATATAAGCCTTTCTAACTTTTACGTTAAAAGATATTATTTTTAGACTCCCACGTTTTCATTTTATAGTGTAGATCTGTTGCAGCTTTGGAATCACAAAAAATGTGAAATGTAAGGAAGAAATAAGACCACTTGGCCTCTCACTTGGAATGGTTGTGAAAATGCCACAACCCCATAAAAAGCATGTAGGAGTACCCAGGCAGAGGAGGCAGCAACACCGCTGATGACACCAAACAGCAGTACCTTGGATGGGAACACAATGGAGAAACTATCAAAAGGTATCAGGGTGGCGCACTCTGGTCAAGGAGGTCAGACACGTATAGGATTGCATGTACACTTTATTGGAAGGCACAACACTGGAGCGTTTCAGGCAAAAAGAACCCCTTTCTTAAGTTAATAAAAAATGTAAATTACATGAGTTGTACCGGGAAAACCTGACAAAAGGAAAGCCAGTACAAAGAAGAGAGCGATGATCACTGGAACTGGTTAGAGGGTAAAACTGCCTTTCCTTTCACTCCTTCTATTCCCCCACGATATGATCTCCTTTCCCTATAATAGATACTGTACAGAGGATCAAGAGTTACTTTGTGGGATAGTAATTTTCTTTTCTTTAATTTTAAAGTTAACAAAAAAATTAACAAAGTTAAAAAAGCATTAAAAATTAAAAAGTTTAAAAAATAAATAATAAGAAACATATTAGGTATCACTTTTGTGCTTTTGTTTTATTGCAGTTGTTTTCAAAGCAGGACACGGTGCAGGGAGAATGATAGATTTTACCTTTGAGTAGCAATCCCCAGCATCCCTCCTGCAGAACCAGCATTGATTGGCTGAATGCTATCGGACCACAAGGAAGACTGCTCTAATATTAAATATGCAGTCTTCATTGTGGTCTGATCTTAGACTCCACCTCATCAAAGACGAGCCTCCTGCAGATCCAGTGTTGATTGGCTGAATGCTATAATTGCGCATCTTCTGTGCTCTCCTGGTAATATACAGAAACCGTATCCGGCCCTAGATAGTTCCCGGTGCTGACTACCCAAGTACCACACTCTCCTTCGCTCCTCCTCAACACTCTCCTCCTGCTATTCGTGGACTTGGTGACTCGCATTCGTCGAATTTTGGTTTCCCTGAAACAAGTATTTTATTCTCATAGACTATAATGGTATTTGATATTCGATCGAGTAGTCGAATATTGAGGACTACTCGAATCGAATATTCGAATCTCCAATTATTTGCTTTCATTAAGCATCTTTTCAGCTAGTATTACCTCATTTAGCCTTTGCATTCTATTGGAACTGTTAAAAACTATATGTCTCTCATGACTGCAAAAGGCACACTCACAATTCGTGTAAGCATCCGTATTTTCATTATATTTCCTCACTTAAACAGTACTGATGGAGGTACACACTGACTTTACAGGTGTCCTGAAGAGCAAATGATGAACTAGATTCATGAATATTCACTCTGATCCTCACTTTCCCTGACATCACATCTGACCCTGGAGAAGAAAAGTAGTGGGAAATGTGGCAATGTATGAAGAATACAATTTCCCTCCCTAGACATGATATAATGCTTGGGAGCAGTAAAAGGGTGTTATATAGCATGTTAGATCATTGAGAGAATTTATACTGCCTAGGGGCCCTTAATGGGTAGCATATTATGTGTGGGGGCATAAGGAACCACTATACTGTGTGAGGGACAAAAGTGTCATTAGAGGGCATAATACTGTGTGGAGGACATAAATTGGAAATTATATTGTTTGCAGGGGATTCAAATGGCATTACACTGTGGCATAAGACATGCAGGGGGCACAGAATAAAATCATGCGGTATGACCTCTTACCAAAGGGTGTGATCTGTAAAAACAGGGCATGGCATGTAAAAATGTCTTTCCATCCTGCAATCTTTTTCCAAATATGCCTACCTTTGATGACACATTGACCAACTCTCTAACCATTAGATTCAGCTGCTTACCAAGGCTTAGGGTAAATAAAGGCAGGGGGGCATAAATTCCTATTCCAGTTACTTCTTAAGATATTACAGACTCCTATTATGCAGTTATAATGATGGAGATCGCATTGCAGCTTTCCTGACTGTATACTTATGGCTGTTTAGGTTATTTACTACACGGCCCCTCAGCAGGCAGAGATGGTACTGTCACTAGAGCACAATATGATAGTGTTCTAAGGAATTCATAGCAGATAAATAAAGAGAACTCTAACAACCAAGATTGGTATATGGTACGTTTTGTGATGTAGTAATGGACAATTTGTTTTCACTGGACTACTTCTATAAAGCTACTTGCTCACTAATATTCCCCCCTTGTGTTTTTTTGCACAAATAAATACTTTAAAAATGCCTATATCACTTTGCACACAGTTTTACAATGCAGTGTTTTTTTCAGAAAAACATGTTACAAAATATTTCAAAAGAATGTGTACTAAATGTGTAAAGAGCCTAAAGCATATTGAATGCAGTAAATAAAAGTATACAAAAATGCAATAAAAAATGTAATGTAATTTAGTTAAAAAAAATAAATAACATAAATGTTATAAAATGATGATGCTATAGATACTCAGTAGTGGAAGGAAGAAACTAAGGTTTTAGAAGTGGTGCTTGTGTTTTAGGAGAAAACTCTTGTTACGTGTGAATGGTATAAAAGCATACATTAGGTGACTTTTATTCCTAATGACAATGAGATAGGATACTGCTGCACAACTTAATTAGAAAGTGCTTAAACTAGCTGTAGGGGACATGAAAATGAAGCAGGATTAATTACCTGCCTACTTCCGCAAGAGGAAGTGATTAAGTAGGGTGTGACCTCCAGAAAGATGTCCATAGGAACTGAATACAGATGAAGGAACAAGACCTCTATAAAAGAAGTAATGTTTATAATGAATGGCTTTATATAAGATACATCTTTAAAGCTATTTGGGCATATGTGTACATAGACAACTCCCTTTGTTTATTATGGTTCAAGAGAGAGAAAAGAACACCAACGAACCAAAATAGTGTAGATCTGTTGCAGCTTTGGAATCACAAAAAATGTGAAATGTAAGGAAGAAATAAGACCACTTGGCCTCTCACTTGGAATGGTTGTGAAAATGCCACAACCCCATAAAAAGCATGTAGGAGTACCCAGGCAGAGGAGGCAGCAACACCGCTGATGACACCAAACAGCAGTACCTTGGATGGGAACACAATGGAGAAACTATCAAAAGGTATCAGGGTGGCGCACTCTGGTCAAGGAGGTCAGACACGTATAGGATTGCATGTACACTTTATTGGAAGGCACAACACTGGAGCGTTTCAGGCAAAAAGAACCCCTTTCTTAAGTTAATAAAAAATGTAAATTACATGAGTTGTACCGGGAAAACCTGACAAAAGGAAAGCCAGTACAAAGAAGAGAGCGATGATCACTGGAACTGGTTAGAGGGTAAAACTGCCTTTCCTTTCACTCCTTCTATTCCCCCACGATATGATCTCCTTTCCCTATAATAGATACTGTACAGAGGATCAAGAGTTACTTTGTGGGATAGTAATTTTCTTTTCTTTAATTTTAAAGTTAACAAAAAAATTAACAAAGTTAAAAAAGCATTAAAAATTAAAAAGTTTAAAAAATAAATAATAAGAAACATATTAGGTATCACTTTGTGCATATAAGTCTGCAGCATCCAAAACCAACATTATAGTCTATGGGGTCCATGTGCTCTCATAAGCTCACCGCTTGCCAATGTGTTCGGTATTCCGTTCGGGGGGGGGGGGGGGAACCCCATGCGGACTTCCCGAACAAATTACCAAATGCAGATGTAAACCAGGCATAACTCAAACAGAACAACAGAAAAGTTATAGAAGGAATATAATGCCTCCAGACAAATTATTTTGGAAAAGGGAACCATCATACAAACAAGAAACAATAATAGAATTGTATGGTTTTTCACATGGACCCCACAACACATTAATGAAAAGCTAACTAAAACATTACATGTACCCTAAAATGGTGGCAACTAAAAGTACAAATAATTTCACAAAGAATATAGTCGCTTATGGCGATATTGCCAGAAAATAAAGAAGTTAGAGATTTTGGAAGGCAGAGATGGAAAGGATAAAAAATATAGCAAGCCTTAATGCCCAAACTACCTTTGTGTCCTTAAAGGGTTAATGTTAAACCATATATTAAAATCTAGTGTGACCTATTGGAGATTTTCAACAAAAATTTGCTTTTTCTTTGCTTTTCATAACTGTACATAGAATGATGTTTATAGACTTGACACATGGTATGGGGAATGTTTAGAACAATGTTTCTAGGTATTTTCTATCCTTCCATGTATCAAGTCATAAAGGGAAATGACCTTAGAATGATGAATTGTCTCTTTCTTAAATAGAATAAGAAAGCCTTGGATTTGTATGCATGCTTAAAGGAGCATTGCAGTCAAACATAAATGATCAGTCATTGCAAAGCACATATTGTATATTCCCAACCTTTATATTGTATAAGGCATATTCTGCATTATAGCATCAGTTCTAAGTAACATGTTAATGGCATTTGCCTATGTTGAGATCTGATGCCTGGTGTATAGAAATAAGTGAAAATTTTAAATTGGCTATTTGTAATGTTGCTTTGCAACCCTAATACACAAAAAAAAATTGGTTACAATCCATATTCATCCACATTTACTTAGCACAATTGTGGTAGAAGAAATGTTGGAGACATCCAAAGCTCTATTAGTCTGTACAAAAGCTAAATTTTATGGTTTTGTCTTAATTTGTACTTTAAAAGATTTGTTTTACATTCTATATGCCTTATTAGAGCATTGGAACACCATAGATGGATGCCCCACTACAGACCCACCTTTACAGAGCTGGTACAGAGATCTACTAACAAGCAGTGGTCCTTCCCGATACTGTATTGCATTGCATTTCAGAGTAAAATATATTTCACTTATACTTACACACTTATACTTGGGAAACTGTAAAACGAATGGAGCAGTACCTATAAGATACTACCTATACTACTGTTAGATACACAAGACATTATTCCATCTCCTGTCATGGGTACCATTCTACATCATCATAATCTACACATAATCTCCATTTAATCAGATCCGTGACTCCAAGTTTACTCCAATTGATCTATTACTTAACAAAGTGGAAAGAATAGTATCCAAAAAAAAAAAAAGATTGTGACTAACAGTAAAACCATATATACAGTCAAGACCAAAAGTTTGGACACACCTTCTCATTCAAAGAGTTTTCTGTATTTTCATGACTATGACAATTGTAGATTCACACTGAAGGCATCAAAACTATGAAATAACACATGTGGAATTATATACTTAACAAAAAAGTGTGAAACTGAAAATATGTCTTATATTCTAGGTTCTTCAAAGTACCCACTTTTTGCTTTGATTCCTGCTTTGCACACTCTTGGCATTCTCTTGATGAGCTTCAAGAGGTAGTCACCTAAAATGGTCTTCCAACAGTCTTGAAGGAGTTCCCAGAAATGCTTCGCACTTGTTGGCCCTTTTGCCTTCACTCCGCAGTCCAGCTCACCCCAAACCATCTCGATCGGGTTCAGGTCTGGTGACTGTGGAGGCGTAGCACCCCATCACTCTCCTTCTTGGTCAAATAGCCTTTGCACAGCCTGGAGGTGTGTTTGGGGTCATTTTCCTGTTGAAAAATAAATGATGGTCCAACTAAATGCAAACCAGACAGAATAGCATGCAAGATGCTGTGGTAGCCATGCTGGTTCAGTATGCCTTAAATTTTCCCCAACAGCGTCACCAGCAAAGCAAACCCACACCATCACAACTCCTCCATGCTTCACGGTGGGAATCAGGCCCGTTCACCTTTTCTGCGTTGCACAAAGACGTGGTGGTTGGAACCAAAGATCTTAAATTTGGACTCATCAGACCAAAGCACAAATTTCCACTGGTCTAATGTCCATTCCTTGTGTTCTTTAGCCCAAACAAGTCTCTTCTGCTTGTTGCCTGTCCTTAGCAGTGGTTTTCTAGCAGCTATTTTACCATGAAGGCTGCACAAAGTCTCCTCTTAATAGTTGTTGTAGAGATGTGTCTGCTGCTAGAACTCTGTGTGGCATTGACCTGGTCTCTAATATGAACTGCTGTTAATCTGCAATATTAGATAGGTGTGACTGGGCACCGGGTTATATCAAAGGGAGATAGAGTCCCAATCCATATCCTAAAGTAGAAGAAGATCCCACTGAAAAGTTTTGATGCAAGTTGAATTTATTCAATTGATGATGACAATCACACAATATAGTGCACGTGTAAACGTTTTCGGCTTACAACAAGCCTTCCTCAGACTCCGTCTATGTTAACAGTGCCAGCATAGAGGAAGTAACCAGATGGTGGAGATATTGGAGATCCTGACAACTGTATGAACCGAGGGGATAGGGCCCACTGAAATGAGGTAGCGTGGCCGTGTCTGCCCAATGACAGTCACAGTGTCTGGAGTGATGGCCTCTGAAAGTAACGGGCTAGGGGCCGGTATCCTAATCTTATTGGTGCAGTGGCCTGGACCTGGAGCGGCTGCAGTCCGTCTCAGGTCCAGGCCACAGCACCAATAAGACGAGGATACCAGCCCCTAGACCGTTACTTTCAGAGGCCAATAAAATTCTATCCTCTTCTATCCTCTAGGAGATGCATTGATAGCTGGAGATTGGTCTGAAGATAACAGGAGCATTGTCATGAACAAGCCTTCACAAGTGAAAATCACAACAGCCCTATTCCCAGGACTCCCAGAATGTTTTTCTTTTTCCATTTTTTATCATTTGCATATCATTAACTTGTCTATTGATCCTGTGATTTCCATAATTCCAAAACTTTAATTTCATGGTGTTGCATTTTCAATGTTAAGTAATGTAAGAGCTGATAAAATACTGCTTTTAAGTGCTGAGTGGGTTTCTATGTTTACAGGTAACAAATACTGTATGCTTCTCTATGGCTGACAAATGATTAATTGAAGAAGGTAACATGACAACTCATGAATGCTCCGCTTTTTTGCAGTTGCATTTAATTGCTCACTGGAAAGTTGTCGGCAGATAACAGTAATTTGTCTGACGTCTGTAGTTTAATTTCCAGCTAAACAAATATTTGTCATTTGTAATGAATGAGAAGCACAGGATGAGAATTCCTCCTCGGTACAATCGTCCGTGTCAATTAGGAAAAGTGCAGAGGACAAAGCTGTATTGTCTCTGAAATATTGCCGTATTCTGTACTCTTCACTACCTATTTCTATATCAGGTCAACACTTTCACAAATACACAAAAACTTTAAAGAAAAGGAAGAAATTCTTGTGTTAAGAACCTAAATCATGTGTGATGTGCTTTTTTTTGCATATCTCTAAGAAGTATGAAATTCTTCAGCCAACATTCAGTGAGAAAGCCAGTTTCAAATTGGTGCTTTGCAAGATGTGGTTAAAACTTTACTATAAACCAGTGGCGTAACTAGGAATGGCGGGGCCCCGTGGCAAACTTTTGACATGGGCCCCCCAACCGACCGACACCGACGCCGAAGACCTCGACTGACCCCCTCCAACGCATTCCTGCGCGTTCTACTATGCTCCATAGTGGCTCCTGCACATAGTATTATCCCCCATAGTGGCCCCTGCACACAGCATTATCCCCCATAGTGACCCCTGCACACAGTATTATCCCCCATAGTGGCCCCTGCACACAGTATTATCCCCCATAGTGGCCCCTGCACACATTATTATCCCCCATAGTGGCCCCTGCACACAGTATTATCCCCCATAGTGGCCCCTGCACACACTATTATGTCCATTAGTGTCCCCTGCACACAGTATTATCCCCCATAGTGGCCCCTGCACACAGTATTATCCCCCATAGTGGCCCCTGCACACAGTATTATCCCCCATAGTGGCCCCTGCACACAGTATTATGGCCCACTGTGGACACCCATAAACAATTATTATACTCTGCGGTCTTTTCAGACCCCAGAGTATAATAATCGGAGACCCGGGGGAATAAAAAACATAAAAAAAATACTGTTTCTTACCTGTCCCCCGGCTCCTACGCTGTCTTCTCCGCTGTCGGCCTTCTTCAATGACATCGGACGTCACATGACCCGGGACACAGGCCGGGCTCATGTGACGTCAGAGACATCAGTCAACTAGGAAGGAGGCATGGCCAGGATCATGGAGAGGTGTTTTTTATGTTTCTTACCTCTGCCGGTCTGCCAATCATTATACTCGGGCATCCGAAAAGACCCCCAAGTATAATGATAGCAGCGGTAGCGGCTGTCACCGGGCCCCTAATGTCCCGAGCCCTATAAACATATTATAAAAAAAAATTAAATCAGACAACGCTACTCGACCCAACTTGTCCTCTCCGGATGACAACCTTCATCTCCCCCCCATCTCTCTCTCTTTTCCTTTCTCTCCCTAATCCCCCCCCCACACACACTCCCCAGATCAGCCCCATACTTAGCCTATTTGGTATTTGGCTTCCCCCTTTTCTCTCACTTGGATGCAACAGTTGAAATTGTCTGTTACTTGACTCTTCTCATTGTCTACAGATTTATTATTGTATGACTTGTTTCTATTTAATCGTTTTGGCTTATTCAAATCTAAAATTGTTCAAAAAAGTGTTCGTAAATAAAGAATATAAAAAAATAATAAAAAAATAAACTCTTCTTAATGGACAAAGGAAAAGATTCTCTAGCACCACATTCTGTACCAGGCCTGGTTTTCTATAAAACCTAGCAATATTTCTTTCAAAGGGATGAGAGATGTATCTGCAGACATAGTTACTGCCCTTCATCAGGACAAAGCAGGGAACTGGTTTGGCTAGATGATGTCTGATTGGTTTCTGTGAAATCTAATAAACTTCATTGGCATAAAACCGAAACAAATTTCTTCGAAAATATGGCCCGTCAAGGAGGAAAAAACCCTGAAAAAGCTGTCTTCAGATGGGCCTCTTTTCCTTTTTGAAGAGATGTTACTAGATTTAGAAAACCAGGCATTAGGCTCCATGCATACAAACGTGTTTTTAACATATAGAGGGTTGTGCACCTGGGGGCAAAATGCAGAATAGACCCTATTCCTATCTATTTTGTGGCCCAGGCTCATTAATGCAATGAAAGGGTCCATGGAGACCAAGGGGAGCACATGGATATCATCCACATTGATGTGCATGCAGCTTTAATCTATAGGGAGTTACTTTCCAAAAGGTGGTGCTAGAGCAAGTTTTTCTTTTTTCCATGAAGGAGAACTTATTTGAATATTCCTTTCTCAGAATTCCTAGCAGACCATGGATGGTCTGCTAGACTCTACTCATAGAAGGTAACCTGCAAAGGTGATGTTTCCATATGGATGCATGGTACTTTTTTTTCCCTTAGAACAAGTATATCACAGATCACTAATCCCTAGCTGCTGCACTGTATCCCCTGTGTCATTTGCATAGTTGATCATTACATCATTATAACTATAGTGGTCAAATACAGTGCTATGGATAGTATACCATGATGAAGAGACCCCATAATGTACATGACATTACTATAGATTAAACATCACTATCCCACATTGTAAGGAGAGACTGATGGCACACCATGCAGCAAACCATGGAGGCAAAGGATGGTAAACCATATATCTGGAATATACTTGTTGTCTTAATGTAAGTAAAGAGTAATTTTTTCTAATTCCCCTAAAACTATTTTCACTTTGCGTTCATTTCAGGTCACACATAATGCACTTAAAAAGGACCCCCTGGGTGGTAAGGAACACCCAGTCTGGGCAGTAAAGAAAGCCCCCCTCTGACAGTACAAGGTTATGTTAGAGTACAGTCAGGGGGGCATACCTCATAACCCAGCGATGATGCCAAGCTATGAGGAATGCCCTGAGAGTGGGGTGATATTGGTGCCGAAATTAATGCCACCAATATCTCCACCACAGGGACACATACCAAGAAAGCTGAATTCTAGCAGTATAGAAAATCACACATTCATGAGGACGTGAAAGGTCATCTTTAATTTTATAATGTATATTAATAGGGATGGTTGCTTTTTTCTAATGTAAAGCTTTCCATTTTTAATCATTACATTTTATAAAGCTGTAGCCACCACTAGGTGGATCTGCATACTTTTCCATTGGCTGAAATGATTTAATTAACAATATATAAAATCATTAATTTAGTTACATAGTTACATAGTAGATGAGGTTGGATGAAGACATCATCAAGTTCAAACTATAACCCTACAGTCCCCAATGCAATATAGAAGGAAGGCATAAAACAGAAGGGATAAGACTATGGCAAAATGTCAATACTTGCCACCAGGTACATCCATCTCATTGCTTCAACTATATAATATGCTCTTGTAACAAAAATCTATACATAATACAAAATATAGATACTGCGGGTTTTATGTCATTTCATAACCAATATGCAATTAATTTGTGTATTGGTCAAAATTCTATTTTTACACTGACGTTTCCCAAGCTTGTTTCTTGCTGTCAGACAATATGATCATTACAAATAATTCACTCTTGCCTTGACAATAGTAGAATAAAAATCTATAGCTACTTTACTAGATTTAATACTGCATACACCACAGAAGATTTTCATTTAGGTAGAAATTTGGTTGGATGTTCCCCTTAGGTTAGGATTCTAAACACAGAACAGAAATGACCAGTCTGATAACGCTAGGAACAACATAAAGGTCAGAGCAGGTATGCACACAATTATAGATGACAGCATGGATGGAACATTACAATACCAATGTTTTTCTTTCTTTTGGCAGTGACTGTAATTAGAAGAGAAAATGGCACACTCACAATGTTATGACAGCAATTTTACTGTATTAAAACTGTATAAAATTGTACAGCATAAAAATGCATTCGGAAATATATATTATGCTATCAGTAACATTGAAATTATGAAATGCAGTATGACCTCATTCACCTTTCTGGCAAAGAGCACAGAATATGACATTTCCTATACTTATTTAAAAATGTATATGCCTCATTGTTTTGGATTTTCTTTCCTGTCAATTGTCTAGAACAAGATATATCAAGAGTGTAATAAATAATAAGTTAACACTATATCAGTGCAAGTAACATTGTAATTTTTTTATGTTGATTTGTTTTAAAAGATGAGAAATTGCAATCTAGCCATGGGCATCCATGATCTTTTCTCTGGCTTACTGATTGTTCTTCCTTGGACCACATTTGTATACATTAACCATTACATACCAGGAACACACCAGTATCACTATATTGGAGATTTTCTAACCCACTAAACACTGGGTCTTGCCATGAAAGGGCATAAAAATCCTTTTCCTGCTGCCCTGTAGGAAGTATCTGAGAAGCTACTCTAGGGTAGTGTACCTCTTGGTGAGAGATTGTTGGCTGAAAGGAGCCTGATAAGTGGAGAAAAAAAAAGCACTTTTTGCCCTGATACATTACATTATAAAGTTTCTTATATTTGTCTGTACTATTCATTTATGAAAAAAATTTAATCATATATTAGACACAATTCTAGATAGAAACTGGAAGAACTAGAACTATTACTATTTTTTAGGACATAGCAGTGATGGTCTATCCCTAGTGTTACAGAATAAACTCACTTAGATGTAGAATAAGTGTAGTTTCAATTTAAACTACACAAGTGTTGACATACAGCTCAGACACAAAAATTAACCGGTTAAGGACCAGGCCCAAAAGTATGTTAAAGACCAGGCCTTTTTTTTTCAAAACTGACATGTGTCACTTTAAATGGCAATAACTTTGAGACGGTTTAACTTACACAAATGATTTTGAGATTGTTTTTTTCGTAACACATTATACTTCATGTTAGTGGTAAATATTAATCAATATTTTTGTATTTATTTATAAAAAAAACTAGGAAATTTGATGGAAATTTGGAAAAAATTGCAATTTTCAAAATGTGAAATTCTCTGCTTTTCAGGCAGATAGTCATACCACCCAAATACATGAATAAATATTATCTCCCATATCTCTGCTTTATATCGGCATCATCTTTTGATTGTCTTTTAATTTATTTTGGACGTTACAAGGCTTACAAGTGTAACAGCGATTTTCTAGATTTGCAAGAAAATTCTCCAAACCAATTTTTTAGGGACCGCTTCAGTTCTGTAAGGAATTATAAAGGCCTATATAATAGAAACCCCCATAAATCACCCCATTTTCAAAACTACACCCCTCAAATTATTCAAAACAGCATTTGGAATGTTTGTTAACCCTTTAATTTTTTCATAAGAATAAACATAATATGGAAGTGAAATTTAGACATTTCATTTTTTTTCATTAATACATTCATTTAGACCTAAAATTAACACATTCACAAAGGGTTAAAGGAGAAAATGCATCTCACATTTTGTTATGCAATTTCTCCCGTACACAGAAATACCCCACATGTGGGCGTAAACTGATTTTTGGGTACACAGCAGTGCATGGAAGGGAAGGAGCGACACTGGGTGTGTGAACAGCAGATTTTGCTGGAATAATTTTCAGGCACCATGCCTCATTTGCAGAGCCCCTAGAGTACCAAAACAATGGAAACCCTCCAAAAGTGACCCCATTTTAGAATCTACACCCCTCACAGAATTCATCAAGGGGTATAGTCAGCATTTTGACCCTACAGTTGTTCCACAGATTTTACTAACATTGGGATGTGTAAATGAAAAATTACTAAAATGTCACTTTATCCCCAAAGTTTTAATTTTCACAAGGGGATAAAGGAGTAAAAGCCCCCCACAGTTTGTTAAACAATTTCTCCTGAACACGGCAATACCCCATATGTGGCCATATTCTGCTGTATGGGAACATGGCGGGGCTCAGAATGGAAGGAGCGCTATTTGGCTTTTGGATGGCAGATTTTGCTGGAATAATTTTAGGTGCCATGTCGCATTAGCAGAGCCCCTAGAGTACCAATACAGTGGAAACCCCCTAAAAGTGACCCCATTTTGGAAACTACACCCCCCACAGAACATATGAAAGGGTATAGTGAGCATTTTGACCCTACAGCTGTTTCACAGATTTTATTAACATTGGGGCATGAAAAGGAAAAATTACTTTTTTTCCAATAAACTGTCAATTTAGCCCCAAATTTTTCATTTTCACAAGAGGATAAAGGGGAAAAAGCTCCATAAAGTTCGTTAAACAATTTCTCCTGAACACGGAAATACCCCATACGTGGTAATAATCTGCTGTATGGGAACATGGCGGGGCTCAGAATGGAAAGAGAGGTATTTGGCTTTTGAAGGACAGATTTTGCTGGAATATTTTTCAAGTCCCATGTCGCATTTGCAGAGCCCCTAAAATATCAATATAGTGGAAACCCCCTAAAAGTGACCCCATTTTGGAAACTACACCCCTCATAGAATTTATCTAGGGGTTTGGTGAGCATTTTGGCCTCACAGCTGTTTCACAGATTTTATTAACATTGGGACGTAAAAATGAAAAATTACTTTTTTTTCACAATGTATCGTCCATTTAGCGCCATATTTTTAATTTTGAAAGTAGTTAAAGAATTAAAAGCCCCCCACAGTTTGTTACAAATTTTCTCCTGAACACGGCAATACCCCATATGTGGCCATAATCTGCTGTATGGGTACATGGTGAGGCTCAGAATGGAAAGAGAGGTATTTGGATTTTGGAGGGCAGATGTGGCTGGAATAGTTTTGAGGGGCCATGTCACATTTGCTGAGTCCCTAAAGTACCAATACAATGGAAACCCCTCAAAAGTGACCCCATTTTATAAACTACACCTGTCATGGAATGAATCAAGGGGTATTATCATTTTGTGCCTAAAATGCTTCCAAAAAATGAATGTCCAAAATGAAAATTGAAATTTTGAAAGAAATATGCCATTTCGGTGCCCAATACGTTGCACCTACTTTGTGTTGTCAGAGACCTGCACTCCTAAAACTATTAAGGGGCCATCCCGAGGGGCAAAAAAATATATATGTGGGTGTAAACTGCTGCTTGGGTACACAGCAGGGCTCATAAGGGAAGGAGCACTGCGCTTTTTAGCTTTTGGGGTACAGATTTAGAGGGACTTTCTGGGGGCCATGTTCCTTTTGGAGAGACCTGGAGGTAACTGTAAACCCCATTTTGTAGGGGCAAGTTTAGCGTCTCTGCAAAAGTGTCATGGCATCCAAAAACCAAACCATCTGTGCTCCAAAAACCCAATAACCCTTCTGTGTCCGTCTGTGCCCTAATATCAGTTTATAACCACTTGACATTACGTACGTTATCCCGGGTACACCAGTGTCATACATGTGCCCTAATATCAGTTTATACCCACATATGACATTATGTCCGTTATCCCGGGTACACCAGTGTCATACATGTGTCATAAACTGTAGTTTGGGCACACAGCAGGGCGCAGAAGGGAAGGAGCGCTATTTTGGTTTCTGGAGCACAGTTTGGTTTTTGGACGTCACTTTTGCAAAGCCCCTGAATTGTCAATAAAGTGGAATCCGCAGACATGTCACCCTATTTTGGACACTAGCCCACTGATGGGATTTATCAAATGGAGTAGCGAGAATTTTTAACCCTTGAGTGTTGCATTTATTTAGTTTCCAGAAATGAAATCACAACTGATAATGAGAAGTTAAAAATGAAAAATTTCCAGAGATTCGCCATTTCAGTACCCGATATGTTGTGCCCAACTTATGTCAGCAGAGACACTCCAAAAACTGGTAAGCGGGTGGTATCCCGGGCACAACAGCTTTCAGAGCGTTCATCTCTGATACAAGTCGGACACAACATATTACGCACTGAAATGACGGGTTCCTGGAAAAATGGTCATTTTCACCTCTCACAATCAGCTTCGTATTCATTTATGGATAATAAGTTATAGCAAAACTTGGGGGTTAAAAATGCTGTCTGTACCCCTGGATAAATCCTTCAGGGGTGTAGTTTCCAAAATAGGGTCTCATATCAGGGGATTCCATTTTACTGGCGTTTCAGCTCTGCAAAAGTGTCATGGCATCCAAAAACCAAACCGTCTGCGCTCCAAAAACCCAATAACCCTTCTGTGTCTGGCTGTGCCCTAATATCAGTTTATTACCACATATGACATTACGTCCGTTATCCGGGGTACACCAGTGTCATACATTTGGCATACATGTGTCATAAACTGCAGTTTGGACGCACAGCAGGGCGCAGAAGGGAAGGAGCGCGATGAGGCTTTTGGAGTACAGATTCAGATGTTTGGTATCTGGACGCCATGTCATGTTTGTAGAGCCTGTAAGGTACCAGAAAAGTGGATTCCCCAAAGGAGTGACCCCATTTTGAAAACTGCACCCCTCAAAGAATTTCTCAGGGGGTGTAGTGAGTATTAGTATCCGGACGTGACTGCACAGCGGATGGCGAAGAGGGAATATATAAGCTGTGCGGAAAACATTGCAGACACCAAATTCCCTACTATGTCCCAGTAGCTCCTATGATTGGGGGAGTCACTCTGGGGGTCACTTCTGGTGTCTGTTCCCTCATAAGCTGTAAATCTGGGGTGTCCCCTGATATTCGCTTGCACAGCTTATACATTCCCTTCCTGACGCCGCCAGTTGTATTCTAATAATTTGGCGATTTTGGGGTTTTTTGTCTTCACATTGGTAGATGCTATATTTTCTTTATTCTTTTGGTGACGTGGCCATATAAGGGCTTGTTGTTTGCGGGATGTGATGTATTTTGTAATGACACCATTTTTGGGTGCCTACAACATACTGAATACATTTTATTAACTCTTTCTTGCTGGATTTAAAAAAAAAAAAAAAAACAATCCTGGCATTGAGTTGTACCCTTTAAATTTTGCGCCATGTAGCGTACAGTATAAGTAACATGTAGCCTTTATTCTGCGGGTCAGTACGGTTACGGCGATACCTCATTTATAGTATTTTTTATGCGATACTAATTCTGCAGAACAAAAACACATTTGGGGACATAAATCAGTGATTTTTGCATCGCCATCTTCTGAGAGGCGTAACATTTTTATTTTTCTGTTGACAGTGTTGGTTGAGGGCTTATTTTTTGCGGGACAACCTGCGCTTTTTATTGGTACTGTTGTGGGGTGCATATGATTTTTTGATCACTTTTTATAGCATATTTTGTAAGGTGATATGGTGAAAAATCATTACTTCCGGCGGGTTTTTTCCCTTTTTTTTTTCAGATGTACACCGTATACATTAAATATTATTTCAGTTTTATTGTACAGGTTGTTACGGACGCGGCGATACCAAATATGCATTGTTTTTATTAATTTTTAGTACCTTTTTTTATATAATTCATTTTGTATAGAGAAAAAGGGATTTTTGGGCTTTATAACTTTATTACTTTTTTCATACACTTTATTTTTTTTTAACTTTTTTTTTTTTTTAACTTTTTCATGTGTCCATTTAGGACACTTGAATCAGTTGATGCTTTGATGAAAGCACCAACTGATTCTGTATAGTAGCTTGCAAGACACGAGCAGGACATGAGCCTGCTCGTGTCCTGCAAGCAGCAGAGGAAGTGAGACACATCGCTCACTTCCTCCATCGGTCGGCAGGATCAACCAGGTATGTGGGGGCTCCGGTAGTCTGGGGTCACTGGCCAGACCCCAGACTACCTTTTACTGACATCGGCACCCCCCGATCTCGCCGCGGGGGGTGCCGATCAGCTTCAATCTGATGTTTCACGGCAGGATCGAAAGGGTTAAAGCGTTCAGTCGGAACTGAGTCCGACTGAACATTGTTGAGGGGGTGGTTAGGTGTCAGTAACACCTAACTCCTGCCCTCCCCCCGCCCCACCCCCTGCCTAGTGAGTCTCTGAAGACCGGCCGTAAATTTACTATCGGCTGGTCTTAGAGACCAGGACTGCTGGCCGTAAATTTACGACCAGCGGTCCTTAACCGGTTAAGATTTAAATAGTTTTATTTGAGAATGTATCAACTTCTGGAACAATTACATTGTAAGTCAATCACAATCAAGGTTCAGCCCTTGTTGACTCACATACAGACCAACTATTCTTTATTTAAGCAAAATATTTTGCAATACTGTACAGATTATCATTAGAGATGAGCGAACACTAAAATGTTCGAGGTTCGAAATTCGATTCGAACAGCCGCTCACTGTTCGAGTGTTCGAATGGGTTTCGAACCCCATTATAGTCTATGGGGAACATAAACTCGTTAAGGGGGAAACCCAAATTCGTGTCTGGAGGGTCACCAAGTCCACTATGACACCCCAGGAAATGATACCAACACCCTGGAATGACACTGGGACAGCAGGGGAAGCATGTCTGGGGGCATAAAAGTCACTTTATTTCATGGAAATCCCTGTCAGTTTGCGATTTTCGCAAGCTAACTTTTCCCCATAGAAATGCATTGGCCAGTGCTGATTGGCCAGAGTACGGAACTCGACCAATCAGCGCTGGCTCTGCTGGAGGAGGCGGAGTCTAAGATCGCTCCACACCAGTCTCCATTCAGGTCCGACCTTAGACTCCGCCTCCTCCAGCAGAGCCAGCGCTGATTGGCCGAAGGCTGGCCAATGCATTCCTAGTCAGTTTTGCTCAACTACACATCTGATGCACACTCGGCACTGCTACATCAGATGTAGCAATCTGATGTAGCAGAGCCGAGGGTGCACTAGAACCCCTGTGCAAACTCAGTTCACGCTAATAGAATGCATTGGCCAGCGCTGATTGGCCAATGCATTCTATTAGCCCGATGAAGTAGAGCTGAATGTGTGTGCTAAGCACACTCATTCAGCACTGCTTCATCACGCCAATACAATGCATTAGCCAGTGCTGATTGGCCAGAGTACGGAATTCGGCCAATCAGCGCTGGCTCTGCTGGAGGAGGCGGAGTCTAAGGTCGGACCTGAATGGAGACTGGTGTGGAGCGATCTTAGACTCCGCCTCCTCCAGCAGAGCCAGCGCTGATTGGCCGAATTCCGTACTCTGGCCAATCAGCGCTGGCCAATGCATTCTATTAGCCCGATGAAGTAGAGCTGAATGTGTGTGCTAAGCACACACATTCAGCACTGCTTCATCACGCCAATACAATGCATTAGCCAGTGCTGATTGGCCAGAGTACGGAATTCAGCCAATCAGCGCTGGCCAATGCATCCCTATGGGAAAAAGTTTATCTCACAAAAATCACAATTACACACCCGATAGAGCCCCAAAAAGTTATTTTTAATAACATTCCCCCCTAAATAAAGGTTATCCCTAGCTATCCCTGCCTGTACAGCTATCCCTGTCTCATAGTCACAAAGTTCACATTCTCATATGACCCGGATTTGAAATCCACTATTCGTCTAAAATGGAGGTCACCTGATTTCGGCAGCCAATGACTTTTTCCAATTTTTTTCAATGCCCCCGGTGTCGTAGTTCCTGTCCCACCTCCCCTGCGCTGTTATTGGTGCAAAAAAGGCGCCAGGGAAGGTGGGAGGGGAATCGAATTTTGGCGCACTTTACCACGCGGTGTTCGATTCGATTCGAACATGGCGAACACCCTGATATCCGATCGAACATGTGTTCGATAGAACACTGTTCGCTCATCTCTAATTATCATCATTCACATTACTCCCTGTCCCCATTAGGGCTCACAAACTAAACTTATAAATACAGTTCATCATGGGGTGCTAGTGCACAGAGTCCTCACCGGGTCTAGGGTCAGGGAAATCACCATTCCTCTAGACCTTCAGGTTTTGGAAGAGTCCAAACTGCATCAAGCACCTCAAAGAGCCCATTCTAATGAAGACAATGTCCTCCGCCCGATTCCAAAACATTGAGGGACCACTTAAAGAAAGGGCAGTTGAGCCAAAGCTACAGACAGTTGTCTTCATCCTGTATTTTTATCTATTCACATTACAATTTATGTGAATTTGTTTGACCTGTAAGAAAAAAATACCTACCTGACAGCACACGTCTATTGTCACCTGTATTTTAGATTGTAAACCTCCACCAGCCTTCTAGAGTGCCCTTTAATAGCTTCTTATTCATGCTATTGTCAAAACCGAGTGACAAAGGGCTAGAGGGCTTGAGGTAAGTGAATATTACTTCTGTAAAGTTTCACTTGATTCAGGTGTAAAATGAGTTATGGAACTAATAAATTTGAACTGAATCTAGTGCGCCCTGAAAAGTTTATAATGTTTATAAAGATCTGATTAGACCCCAAATTATATTAAACTGAGGGCACCAGTTCTAGGTCCCAGTGTAGCAGTCACCAAACTTCTGATTCACCGTTCACCACATTGCTGACATCACTGCTGAGGTCTGTGTTTGGTCTCATTGGTCACGTGGGGGGGGGGGGCACATCATCATGCTCCGAAACTCCAGCACCTTTCTGTTAATGTTGGTGTGATGACACTGGAGTTTCCGAGAATGATGATGTGACCAATGAGACCAAACACAGAACTCAGCAGTGATGTCATCAATATGTAGAACTGCAATGATGTCATTTATAACACATTATGTCTGTTAGGAATAGATGGGCTCATCTCTAGTCAGAGCTTTAACCACATCCATTCTTGTTTAATTGCCTTGGTGACAAAGATCTCACTTAAGAGGGACAGTGTCCGAAATCTTGCACATGCACCCTCCTTCCTGCTTCTTAAGACAGACACTGTGAAGCCAGGTGTACTAGTGTGAGATTTTGGATGCTGTTCCTCTGAAGTGATACCTTCTATGCCATAACAGTCATACAATGATGGATATGATGAATTCTCTGACACATGACTGTTTAATGGTGTGGACCCTCCCTAATGGTTGGATGGGTAATAGATATCTTGAATAAAAGTGTTTTTAATGTGAATTATATTGATTTTGACGATACTATCACTAGGAAGCTGCTATAGGGAAAGTGTCACCAACATTATTTTATTACTGAAAATTGCAGTTTAATAATTTTTTGATTTTTTTTATACATTTTTATTTTTTGTATTTCCAGAAATTAAAATTTAGGAAATTGTGATTGAAAATCAAAAAATAAGTCTGAATATTTCCCATTGTTAGCCAGTAGAGGAGGCATCATGTGTGTACTATGTCAATGCACCAGACAGTACATGGATGATTTCTAATTGTGATATGACATTGATGACAGCAAGAATCCTTGTCTAGCAGACACAGAACAACTACATGTATATTACACACACAGCTCAACTACATACATAACATACATAAACCTGCCCCCATGGTTAATGTGCCCCTTCACTGCTGCAGTTTGCATATTTTATCCCTCTTTCTGTCCTTTGAAAGTTGGGAGGTGTGTACTGGTGAACTACAGCTCTACACCTATTCACTTGAATACTAGCAGAGATACCTCCGGAGGCTGCCAGGTCACTGATCGGTCCAGGTGTCGTACCCCCAAGATCAGATACTGATGACCTATCCTATACATGGGATAAATCCTTCAATACATTACATAGGTGATAGTCCCTCTTGTAGCCAACCATGAGAAATATTAAAAATTATTTAATAAGTTTGAAACTTTTGTCATATCTTTAAAAATAATGTAAATTACCAAACATTAATAAGCAGAAATTTCCATTAATAGTAGTGGTGAGGATTTACAGCATAAAATACAGGTCACAGGTATTACCAATTACTAGTAACAAGCTAGAAACGCTGACATATCTTCTGGTCCTTTGTCTGCTTGAGGCTGAAGTAGATGGAGGTTGTAGCAGAGCACTTCTGAGGATCATGGCTCTGGATTTGGTGAAATAGAGATCTAGAATGTATAGTACGTGCAGACACTGATGCACCGTGAGCCTGCAGGACAGCTTGAATTTCTTTCAGATTTGAATGGGACTGCTTATCCACTATTTGGACTATCCTGCATTGCAATCTTTCATCAATTTTTCTCTTCCGTCTAAGTCCAGGGAAATTAGCTGCAGTGCCATGGGTTGTAAACTTGTTGTTGAGCACCATGGACAAAGGAACATCAAGATCTCTGAGGATAGAATTTAAATCTTGAGATTGTTGATATTTTTATATATTATACATGCTTAGTGTGGTAAACACAGACCCACAATGCAAATATTAAGTCAATTTCTCTCCTTTTTATCTGGTTTCAGGTGTGATTTATATAATGCCCACACATGTTATTTGCCACAGGTGAGTGTAAATGAGCATTGTATGCTTGAAACAAAGTTATTTATCCACAATTTTGAAAAGGTGCCAACTATTTTGTCCGGCCCATTTTGAGATTTTTTGTGTGAAATTATGTCCAACTTTTTTGTCTGTTTTTTTGTGTTGTTTCAGTACACACAAAGGAATTAAACATGTGTAATTGCAATAATTTTCTTGAAAAAATACTTAATTTTCTGGAAAAATTTCAGGGTTGAGAACACTTACAGCCATGACTGTATATAAAGATTAGACTGGATGATGTAACTTATCAATAGAACTCCCTTAAATGGGGTATTCCCATCTCAAGTATCCTATCTATACCGCTAGCTTATGTAAATTCAAGAGTTTTTCTAAATACATTTCGTTAGCAATGCTACTTCATTTGCCTGCCAGGTTAGACTATTCCTCCCATTGTTTACGCAGAATTTCCTTGGTCCGATTCATGTCCTGTGATAACAGGTCAGATGATGACTCACTGCTCTCTGGGGGCTGAGTTATCACATTGTTATGTACAGCTCTGCTATGAGTATTTTCAGGTCACCTATTTGTAGTTTGCTGATAAAATCTCAGACAATGTCAGTTATTCTCTATATAAACACAAATCTGAAATAACATTCAGTTTACTGCAAGTATGTTCTCCATAGAAACATGGTGTTTTGTACAAACGTGTGTAATTTAATATATATTCACTGTGCATATTTGATCTGTATTTATATTAGCTTTATAATAATCATAATAAATAATCTCTCATGGTATAGGCAATGACTATATCTATTGAGATACTTCATACTGTCTAATTCATCAAACAGTCAGCTTGCTGAAGAATACAGAAAAGAAGAAGAAAAGACAGCAGGCAAAGCTGCTGAGACAGGGAGATGGAAAAACCCCTTTAGGCCATGGCCCTGCATTGAAATGCTTCAGCAAACCTCCCCCCCCCCAACATATTACAGTAAATGCAAAGTGTATGGGATTCTGGCTAACCTCATCCACACACTGCCGAAAAAAATCTGCAGATGAAATGATGTGATTTTAAAAAGTGAGCATTTTTACAAATGCTGAAATGCTGTCAGTTTCCAAAGAGGTAAAAAAAATCAAAAAAAAAAAAAAAAAAATCAGAAAGTTAACAGAAGAAAAATCTGTGGTCTTACTGTTAAAAACAGTACAGAAAAAAGCGCAATGCATTTCCACAACAACCTTTTCTGCAGCGGTTTTTGGCTGCAGTTTGCTACGTGAGGCCTTAGATTAATGGGACTTAGTAGTTTATATAATATTATTAACTGTATTCCTTTTTTCCAGGATGCGGAGCTCAGAAGTGGGGACGAACTGTAACAAAACTTGTCCTGAATGCCGTAATAGTGGGGTTTGTCATGAGGACTCAGGGGAGTGTATTTGCCCTCCAGGTTTCATGGGGACCACTTGTGAAATGGGTGAGCATTAGTCACAGCAAAATTGTTCATGACTTCTATGGTGAAAACTAATAAAATGGTGTAGATTCTGTAAAGTGACAGTTGTGTTTATTTTTTTTATAAATTTTTGCATGAAACAGTAAAAATTATGAAAGGGCATGTATCCTAAATTGGTATTTAAATTGTTTACTCTTTTTGACAACTTGTATTTACCGTAAATGTCCATTCTGTCCTATGACGACTACAGGAGAAAGTTTTGCAACCCATGGCCCGTAGCCCAGTGGATGGTAGTTCCAGGAGCCTGTGCTTTAATCTCTTTCAATATCCTTCTCTTAATCTCTTTCAAGTGCCAAGGTCTTATGGCCTGTTCACACGGGCACAGAGGGGGTAGCGAGAAGCGAGCTGCACTTTCTTCAGGTGGATTCCGCGGCATGTCCGCCTCACGGCAGCACCCTCCGGACTAGGCCCATTCATTTTGGGCCTGCTCCGGAGCGGGAAGCCGCAACTGTCAGTCAAAATAAGGATCAAAATACGCTATTACACGCATGTGTGAACTAAGCCTTACTTGCTCAATATGCAAGGGTACTCTATCCATCCTGTGGCTCAGGTAGGGTTAAAGAGTAGAGATGAGCGAACAGTGTTCTATCAAACACATGTTCGATCGGATATCAGGCTGTTCGATGTGTTCGATTCGAATCGAATATCACGTGGCAAACTCCAAAAAAATTTGATTCCCCTCCCACCTTCCCTGGCGCTTTTTTTGCACCAATAACAGCGCAGGGGAGATGGGACAGGAACTACGACACCAGAGGCATCGAAAAAAATCGGAAAAAGTCATTGGCTGCCGAAATCAGGTGACCTCCATTTTAGACGAATAGTGGATTTCAAATCCGGGTCATATGAGAATGTGAACTTTGTGACTAAGAGACAGGGATAGCTGTACAGGCAAGGATAGCTAGGGATAACCTTTATTTAGGTAGGAATGTTATTAAAAATAACTTTTTGGGGCTCTATCGGGTGTGTAATTGTGATTTTTGTGACATAAACTTTTTCCAATAGGAATGCATTGGACAGCGCTGATTGGCCAGAGTACGGAACTCGACCAATCAGCGCTGGCTCTGCTGGAGGAGGCGGAGTCTAAGATCGCTCCACACCAGTCTCCATTCAGGTCCGACCTTAGACTCTGCCTCCTCCGGCAGAGCCAGCGCTGATTGGTCGAATTCCGTACTCTGGCCAATCAGCGCTGGCCAATGCATTCCAATGGATTCCTATATTCACACTCGGCTCTGCTACATCACACACTCGACTCTGCTACATCAGATGGGCTGACCGGCACATCAGATGTAGCAGAGCCGAGTGTGCACACTCGGCTCTGCTACATCACACACTCGGCTCTGCTACATCTGATGTGCCGGTCAGCCCATCTGATATAGCAGAGCCGAGTGTGTGATGTAGCAGAGCCGAGTGTGAATATAGGAATCCATTGGAATGCATTGGCCAGCGCTGATTGGCCAGAGTACGGAATTCGACCAATCAGCGCTGGCTCCGCTGGAGGAGGCGGAGTCTAAGGTTGGACCTGAATGGAGACTGGTGTGGAGCGATCTTAGACTCCGCCTCCTCCAGCAGAGCCAGCACTGATTGGTCAAATTCCGTACTCTGGCCAATCAGCGCTGGCCAATGCATTCTATCAGCCCGATGAAGTAGAGCTGAATGTGTGTGCTTAGCACACACATTCAGCTCTACTTCATCGGGCTAATAGAATGCATTGGCCAATCAGCGCTGGCCAATGCATTCTATTAGCTTGAGCTGAGTTTGCACAGGGGTTCTAGTGCACCCTCGGCTCTGCTACATCTGATGCACACTCGGCTCTGCTACATCTGATGCAGCAGAGCCGAGTGTGCATCAGATGTAGCAGGGCCGAGTGTGCATCAGATGTGTAGTTGAGCAGAACTGGCTCAGCACTGCTAAGTCTCTGCATTCGCATAGGAATGCATTGGCCAGCCTTCGGCCAATCAGCGCTGGCTCTGCCGGAGGAGGCGGAGTCTAAGGTCGGACCTGAATGGAGACTGGTGTGGAGCGATCTTAGACTCCGCCTCCTCCAGCAGAGCCAGCGCTGATTGGTCGAATTCCGTACTCTGGCCAATCAGCGCTGGCCAATGCATTTCTATGGGGAAAAGTTAGCTTGCAAAAATCGCAAGCTGACAGGGATTTCCATTAAATAAAGTGACTTTTATGCCCCCAGACATGCTTCCCCTGCTGTCCCAGTGTCATTCCAGAGTGTTGGTATCATTTCCTGGGGTGTCATAGTGGACTTGGTGACCCTCCAGACACGGATTTGGGTTTCCCCCTTAACGAGTATATGTTCCCCATAGACTATAATGGGGTTCGAAACCCGTTCGAACACTCGAACAGTGAGCGGCTGTTCGAATCGAATTTCGAACCTCGAACATTTTAGTGTTCGCTCATCTCTAATAAAGAGGACCTTTCATCAGATCGGGCACATGCAGTTTTATATACTGCTGGAAAGCTGACATCGGCTTTCCCAATCTGTGCCCGGTGTAAAGCGGGTCCCGGTACTGTAGGGCTTTACAGTCAGAAGGGCGTTTCTGACACTTAGCCAGGGACGCCCTTCTGCCCAGCAGCGCCTATCGCGCTGTACTGTGGAGCGGGGAGGAACTCCCCCCTCCCGCTCCTGATAATACTCGTCTATGGACGAGCTGTGTGAGCAGAGGGAGGGGGCGTTCCTCCCCGCTCACACTGTACAGCGCAATAGGCGCTGCTGGGCAGAAGGGCGTCCCTGGCTAACTGTCAGAAACGTCCTTCTGACACTAAAGCGCTACGGTACCGGGGCCGATAGCACTTTACACCGGGCACAGATCGGGAAAGCCGACAGTGCGCTGAATTCAGCGCACTGTCATTTTTCCAGCAGTATATAAAACTGCCTGTGCCCAATCTGATGAAAGGTCCTCTTTAAAGCTCTGAGGGCCGCTTTCCACTTATTCTCTCACTCTAATAAAGGCATTTTATAAAGCTTCTCTCTCTGTCTTAGGTATCTCTATGTTTCCTACCTCAGTGCAGTGGTTTCACACTCTCATAACCTTCCAGGGAGTGAAAAGGTTAACCTCCTTAAACTACAACCTTTCGTGGACTTGTAGTGGTCATGTTTATTGAACGTTTTTCTACTGTTCTCTTAGATGTGTTGTGGACTTTTGATTGTGCAAATTTTATTTTACTGTTTTTTTTTTTTTTGTTTTCTTTACAGGTACCTAAAATGAGGACATAACATTGGTTTTGCTGAGACATTTTGCCTTGGGAGCAATGTCCTGGCGTACAACCCTGCAGCCAGTGGCGTGACTACCACCATAGCAGCGGTAGCAGCTGCCACAGGGCCCGGGACATTAGGGGCCCGGTGACAGCTGCTACCGCTGCTATCATTATTCTCGGAGGTCTTTTCGGACCCCCGAGTATAATGATCGGGGCCCCCTGTTGGTGGAATACTTTCCACCAACAGGGGGCCCCGAAGCTGCAGCAACGGCTGAGACACAGGAGCTGCAGCTCTGGCTCCTGTCAGTGCTTCAGGACGTTCCCCCTCTCTCCCCCCTCCCTTTCTCTGCTGTCCTCTGCCCACCAATGAGAGGAGGAGGCGGGGCTTATCCCTGCCGAGCTCCTGCCGTCCTGCACTGGAGGAAGAAAGGAAGAAGGAAAGTGAAACTAAAGCTACACAGGTACGTACTGGGGTTACTTATTAATGTCAGGCATATGGGGTGATTACTTGTGTTTTAGTAACTGGCATATGGGGTGATTACTTGTGTTTTAGTAACTCCATGTGCCTCATATTAATAGCAGTTAACCCCATCATCTCCCTCACATTAACCCCTGTGTGCCTCACCATAAGAGTTACTGATATGTGAGACATATGGGGGTAATAGTAATGAAGATACTTTATTATTACCTCCATGTCTCTCACATATCAGTAACTCTTATAGTGAGGCACACAGGGGTTAATGTGAGGGAGATGATGGGGTTAACTGCTTTTAATATGAGGCACATGGAGTTACTAAATTGTAATGCACATGACCAGATTTTTTATCCACAATTTGTCCTGGTATAGCGGTCAGCGGGTGACGTGACAGTATTTAGTCCTGTAGGGGCCACTATTGGGTATAATACTGTGTGCAGGGGCCACTATTGGGTATAATACTGTGTGCAGTGGCCACTATTGGGTATAATACTGTGTGCAGGGGCCACTAAGGGACATAATAGTGTGTGCAGGGGCCACTATGGAACATAATAGAGCGCGCAGGAATGCGTAGTAGGGACTCGGTCGAGATCTTCGGTGTCGGGGGGCCCCATGTCAAAAGTTCGCCACGGGGCCCCGCCAATCCTAGTTACGCCACTGCCTGCAGCATAACATTGGATTACACAGGGGTGAAAGTATGTCGTCAGAAATGAACCAGGAGGTCCTAAATTAGAAGTTAACAAAAATATATTTTTTTTACTTCATTTAATAAAAAGTTCCTGTAGTTTTCTTGCTTATAGATGAGTTTTTAAATATGTCTTTCCTTGAGATCCTTGTTTCTCAAGAACAAAGGAGACGCCTACACCTACAAGTTTATATTAAAAGCAGAAACTAATTTTAGACCTAGAGGTCTTAACAGTTCCCACCTCAAAAAGAGATTCAAGAGATTCTGATGTTACAGGATGTAGGTTTCATAGCCAAGTTTTATTTAAAGACACTTACATTCAATAGTCCATGTATGCCAGAAAGCATCCAGAAAGAAAGACAGATACTGATCTCCATAGTTCTCTAAGCTGCTTTTTACAATACAAATTCATTTTTTTAAAGCAACAATGAAAAATTCTGCCACTCACTTGAAAATCCACATAATAAATATTCTGAGCACTCCACCTTGAGCTGAGAGAGTTGATCAGCAATTGTGCCGAGGGTCAAATCCCCAGTAATTGAAAACTGATGGTCAATCTTAAGGATAGGCAATCAATTTCAAAAAGCCAGATAACTTAAATTAATGAAAATAAAATCACATATAGAAATAATAGAATAAATAAATATATTTTTTCAAAGTAAACTGCAACATGTACTATAAACCTATTGCGTTGTTACTGGTATACATTAAACAACCTAAAAAATGTTAACATAATATTTTTGTCACCAGGGAATATATAATCTGAGAGATATTTTTACCCCCTGGTTGTTGATATTGTAGATAACCCTTCCAGGAAAATACTAACATTTAACCAGACGTGTCAAATTTGACTCTACCTGCTTGCACCCCTTTTATTACATACTACTCCAAGGCTGTACAGCAAGTGTAACCTGTGCCTTGACATACAAGGATCGGGAAGACAAGTTATATAAGAGACTAACCATTCTCTAATTATGTAATTGTCTGATATCTAGCAACTATATCTTCCCATACCTCCAAGGCTACACTCAATGGGCAGCTAACAATTACAATCAAGCTTTATTAAACTGAGTAACCATGCGATTATGAGGTAAACAAAATGCTACAAGATCTTAATTTACCAAATACAATATTAGTGATGTCGCACATGATAGCTGTATGAAATCTGATCAAATGTTACCTTACAATGTTATCAAAGTTGTTAACACAGCATTTGCAGATTCCCTGTCGTCATACAGCAGCACAATGTGGGGTATTTCTGCCCTTGCGTGCTGGTAGGACAGATGGAATATTTTAATCAGTAATTAATTTAAATATGCATGACTAGGCCCTATAAGAGGGCACAGAGACCTCCCCCCCACATGTTATTTCTGTCCTTTGGACGGTAGGGAGGACTTTGTGCCCTCCTTGACCAGGGTTTTTGGGGTTTTGTTACCTCTCCTCAGTCTGTGTATGAGGTCCCAGTCCTTTTTCTATTGTTCATCTTCTTTGTTTTTCTGCCTAAGGCAGAAATGAGAGAAGAAAGTTCAGTTTGCGGGCTGCCTATCTGGTCAGTTAGCCGCAGTATGGCCTGGTCCGGTTAGGCTCTGCCTGCTTGCGGTTAGTGCAGCCTTGTTTTGGCCACGCTGCTGCCTGGGTTGGGTTGCACTTGCAGCCTTGTTTGGACCACGCTTGCGGCCTTGTTTAGCCGTGCTTGTGGTCTGGCCGCGCTGCGGCTTGTTCCCGCCGCACTTTGGGCCTAGTTCTGGCTACACTTGAAGCCTAGTCTGGCTTACTTGCTGCTTACCTTAGTGGCAGAATCTTGCGGCCTACTTCCAGTTGCTTGCTCCACTTCCAGCCTGCTGCTAGGCCGTCTGTCTGGTGAAGGGCAGGCCTAGGGCGGTGTTGGTTAGCTTCGCGCCCCTTGCGGCCAGCTCCTTGCTTGTGGGGCAAGATCTTTATGTTTTATCCCTGCTTTTCTTGCAGGGTCTCAAGGTTCTGAGCCCCTTTTTGTTCTCGTTATGTTTTGGAGTGCAGGAGTTTTGGAGTGCAGGGCTCTGTTGGCAGCGGGTGGTCATGCCCCTTTCGGCCCCTTCCCTATTGGAGATCCCTCCTTTGGAGGCTCTGGGCCTTACTAGTTACTAGTGGGGCTTGCTGGCACTAGCCTATATTTGAGTAGTGGTTGCTTCATTGCTTTGGAGCTTCTTGTGCTATTCAGTTCAATTTTTCAAGTGCTCTTTTGTGAGTATGCAGGTCTTGCTATTATTCCTATGGTCATACACTAACGTGTTTGTTCCTTCCATAGAGTGAGTGGCTTGTATCCCAGTATGTCTTCTTCTACCCCTCCTCCGGAAGACCATAGAAGACGGAAATCTCCTCTCCTGCCTGATGGTAGGTTTTTTCTCACCAAAAAAAAAAAAAGCAGAGGGAAAATAAATATTTTTCTTTCCCTTTACGCCCAGACTATGTATGGGCCCGCTGCCATTCTTGCAGAGGCCCACCTCCAGAGAACATTTCTACTCGAGATGTTATTGTCTGGGTAAGAGACTTCATGGTGAGTTTTTTTCTTCTTTATGACCGTCCATCCGTTGAACTGCCCTTTATTCTTTCTCTTTTCTAAGGACATCGGGGATTCCATTTCCCACATCGCCAAAAAACAGCGCACTGATAGGCGCTCTTTGTCCTTGCCATCGCTGGTGCGATTAACCATGGACGACCAAACTGTTTCTTCAGACAAGGATGTCAATTCCAGCAGACCCATACTCCCCATGGATAAGATGGGGAAACTGCTGAAGTCCATCCGGTCAGGCAACCAGGATGTTGATGGGGAAGCCTCCTCGTTCAACTCTGGGGGGGCAGAGGGCCTTCCATGTGGACGTAGCCCTAGCCAGGTTGATGGAAACGGAATGGAAACATCCAGAAAGTAGCCTCCAGAGTATTTAGAACCCTGTATATGATCTCCTCATCCCAGGTGGATCGATGGGGCCCTCCACCTAAGGTGGATATGGCCGTGGTGAAGCTCTTACGCCGTACAGTGGTACCTCTGGAGGACGGCTCTAATTTGCAAGACCTGCTGGCGGGACCCTCAGGAAATGTTATTCAGCCTGCTCTGAACAAACTTCGGTGGCCATATCCTCCACCGTTGTGGGTGACAGTCTTCTTTCCCAACTTCAAAAACTGGAACGAGATATCGATTCCAGGGTCCCTAGGGATGATATTCTCTCTCATCAAGGTCCTCCCTGTTCACTACTGCCAATTATCTGGGTGTGGCCTCCTGTCAACAGTTAAAGGTAGCTTCTAAGGGCATGGCACTATCCACTGCCGCCCGGAGACCCCTCTGGCTTAGGCCCTGGAGAGTGGACACAGCCTCGAAGTTCGCTTTGTGTACCCTTCCATTCGAATCTGCAGGCTTTGGGCATGCCCTGGACGATTTGATGGAAGGTTTGGCGGACACCAAAGGCAAATAGTTACCCCAAGCTGCAAGAGGAAGACGAGACCCTCTGGTAGAGGTCGTGGCTCTTCCCGTCCCAGACCACAGCCAGGTAGGCGCTCAAGATTCTGCCAAGAGACTCTGGACATGGTCGTGGTAGAGACGACCCCAGGAAGAAGCCTAACTTTTGACGGGTGCTCGTTCCCTGTTGCCGACATCCCTGTGGGAGGCCAACTCTCCCACTTTCTTCCTGCATGGCAAACTTCCATTCAGAACCCCTGGGTATTTCAAGTCATCGAGAGCGGTAACGCCATCAAATTATCTCTGCCACGTGTAGACCGCTTTGTGTCAACTCGCCCTCTCCCTGTCGCTTGACAGACCATCGTGGAGAACTCCATTGGGAGTATATTCAGAAGGGTGCCTTGGAAAAGGTCATTACTTTGGGCAAGGTGAGGTGAGGGTCACACTAGACCAAAGGATCTTTACTTGCATGTACCCATTTTTCAATCACATGCCATCCAGATCCCCGGTCACAGGGAGCATTACCAGTTTACTGCTCTACCCGTTGGCATTTCATCCGCTCCTCACACCTTCACCAAGGTGGGGGCTCCAGTCGCCGCCAATCTCTGGCTTCAGGGCTTGTTTATAGTTCCCTATCTGGACAACTGGCTTATAAAAGCTTGGTCGCTCCCAGTCCTCCAACATCATCTTCTGTTAGCCACGTCCTTCCTGCAGAGCTTACGTGGCTAATCAATTGGGAGAAATCAGAGGTGACACCATCCACCCGGAGGAAGTTTCTAGGTTTCCTTCTGGACTCAGAGACTCTGCAGATCTCACTTTCCATCCCAAGGAGTTTGAGAATTCAGGCTGCTGCCCGTTTTCTCTACAAAACAAGGTGGGTATCTGTCAGAACCACCAGGAGAGGCCTCGGCCTAATGTCATCCTCGACCAGAGCAGTCCCTTGGGCTTTATGCATTTGCGTCCCCTCCAGGCGGAAGTATTGAGCGCCTGGAACGGTTCTCCACAGGGGTTGCACAAAAGATTTGCCTTTTTCGCGGTACCCGTCTTTCCCTCAGATGGTGAATATACCTGAAAGACGGAAGGTCCTTAGTCCAACCAGTTTGGACTCTGTTGACAACGGATGCATCCCAGACAGGATGGGGAGCCCATCTGGATGAGAGGACTGTTCAAGGGTATTGGAGCAGCCCGAAAGAGGGATCCTCCAATCAGAGGGAACTCAAGGTGATATACCTGGCACTTGTGCACTTCGCCCCATACCTCAAGGGGAAGGCGGTCAAAGTGCTAACAGACAACATGACGTCAGTGTTGTACCTAAACAAACAGGAGGTACCAGGTCCAGACTTCTCCTGAAAGTGACGAATCTGATATTTACCTGGGCCGAGATGAACCTGACCCAGTTGACCACTGTTCACATTAAGGGCTCTCTGAACATAGTAGTGGATAGGTTGAGTTGAGGTATTACCGTATCAGGAGAATGATCCCTCAATCCAGAGGTGTTCCAACGTATTGCCCAGATGTGGGGGCTTCCAGAAGTCGACGTCATGGCAACACGACTCAATGCCAAGGTAGAGAAGTTCTGCTCTCTGTATCAGGAGGACGATCCCTTGGCAGTGGATGCCCTGCCCATTCCATGGAGGTTCAGGCTGGTCTACATATTCCCTCCAGTTCCCATCATACCCAGGGTATTGATGAAAATAAGACAGGACCAAGTCCAGGCCATTGCCATCATTCTGTTCTGGCTTTGGTTTTCCCAGCTCATACAGATGAGTCAAGGCATTTACTGGAGGCTTCCCCCTCTCCCAGACCTGTTCACTCGAGGTGGACAGAGATGCCAGGATCTGGTGAGATTCAACCTGACAGCCTGGAGGTTGACCAGTCCCTGTTACTGAATAGTGGACTGTCAGATGCCATCCTGAGAACGCTTTCCTATGTAAGAGCAGATTCCACCAACAAGAATTATCGCAGGATCTGGAGGATCTTCGAAGCTTGGTGCTCTGAACGCAGGATTGTTTCTACTAGCCCCTCGGTGGAGTCGGTTTTGGACTTTCTGCAGGACGGCCTAGACAGAGGACTAGTCCCCTCTACCTTAAAAGTACACGTGGCAGCCCTGTCCACCTATCTGGGGAGGCGTTTAACTCAACACCCTTTAGTTGGTAATTTTTAAAGGGCGCAACGAGGATCAGACCTGCTGTCTCAGCTCCGGTTCAGCAGTGGGACCTAGGGACGGTCCTTTCGGGTCTTTGCGTTCCCCATTTGAGCCGCTAGATCAGGTAGATCTAAAATTCCTGGCCTACAAGATGACCTTCTTGCTTGCAATTACTTCAGCCAAGAGAGTGGGAGAGCTTCAGGCGCTCTATTCCGAGGAACCCTATACCTCTTTCTTTGAGGACAGGGTAAAATTACGTTTTTGACGGAATTCAGACCCAAAGTCCCTTCACTGGCAAATCTAAATCAGCTTATATATTTGCCAGTCTTTTTTTCTGCTCCCGCCTCAGCTGAGGAGGTAAGGCTTCATTCACTTGATTTGGGTAGGTGCTTGCACATCTACCTAGTACGCACGGAAGCTTTCAGGAGATCTGAAAATCTTCTGATTAATTTAGCAGGGAAATCGAGGGGCCTGAAAGCTTCTAAATCTTCGATTTCACGATGGGTCAGAGAGGCCATCAGGTTGGTTTTCTCCTCCCAAGGTCTTTCTCCTCCAGGTTATCTAAGAGCTCACTCCACGAGGGCTGTCACAACTACATGGGCAGAGAAGAAGGCAGTACCTCTGGAACAGATTTGCTCGGCAGCTTCATGCTCATCTCATAACACCTTTGTGAAGCACTATAGGCTGAGCTCACGTGCTTTGGACGCAACGGCCTTTGGCCGTTCTGTCTTGAGCTCTGTAAGTTAAGTTGAGGAAACCCTCCCTAAGGGGGATTACTTGACATCTCCCCACATTGTGCTGCTGTATGATGACAGGAATTGGTGGTTTATAGTTTAGTATGGTGTTAGTCATAACAGCAGCACAAGGCTTCCCTCCCTATTATTTACCTTATACTCTTGTATTAACACGTGGAGGGGAGGTCTCTGTGCCCTCTTATAGGGTCTAGTCATGTATATTTAAATTAATTGCTGATGAAAATATTCCATCTGTCCTACAAGCACGCAGGGGCAAAAATACCCCACATTGTGCTGCTGTTATGACTAAGGAAAAACAGTTTATCTACATAAACCACCATTGTTCTACCAGTATAAAACATGTAACTTTCTAAATGTCACAAAAAAATTACATAAGCTTAGACGTCACATTAACATAAAAAAAATTTGGAAACTACATGACTTTAAGCAGTTACGTTGTTTTAGATGCAGATAAAATAAACAAACTATTGTCTGTAAATTTCAGTTGCAATCTGGCCATAGTAGGCCATGGCGCACTAGGCTCTTCTTAAAGGGGTTGACTACTTTAGAAATGCTGATGTAAGCAAACTGCCTAAAAGTGGGAAAAAAGGGGAGGAACTCCGATTGAAATGAATGGGATTCCGTGTCGAAATTCGCCTGCAACATACTCCATGTGAACATACCCTTAAGCTGCTTTGTCACACACACAGTATCTTATATTTTGTATATGACTTCAGCACTATAACTTCTCAACGTACTAGTCATGATTGGCTGTCAGCTGATGCCAGAAGTCCGCCTTAGTCACAGAGACCATGGCTTTTTATTTCACCTCCAAATGAATTGTAAAAGTTTTTATTTCTTCAAAAACTGAAACATTTTGAAAATTCAGGTTGAAACCAGTTTGCTACAAATCAGTTTCTCTAACAACACTGCTATAGCACATTAAAATGAGTCACTGCTGATGATTTCACAGTATCTAACCTTTTGCAAATACAACAAGTCTGTCTCTGGCCTTCAGCTGTTTCTGCATTCTATATACTCCATCAGTGTGCTACAATGGAAATGCTGAAAGGTAGTATCTTACTGGAAAAAAAAACATCAAAACAACAGCAATAAACAGTTATCAATATTAATATAAGCACTAATCTGTCTGCCATTCAAACAAAATACACCCACATAAGCATATAATAAATAGCACAGACAGCTAACAGTTTAATAAGAAAAAATATTCATTATTCCAGAGAAAAATATAGTACAGGATGTTGTAGAGAAAAACAAACACAGCATAACATTATGGCTCATCTCCATTACTGGCAGAAAATAACAACCATTCTTGCAGTTTTGGGGAAAAAAAAAAAGTTACACAAGCACATTCAGCCCACACATTGCTCAGAAAATGATGCTGTGGATGTTATGCTCATGTTGGTTAACTTTTTAACTCCAAAAGGTTATTGTAAAAGTTGACTAACAAGGGCCAAAAAGTAAAACACTGCTGGTGCAAGGCTCTACTCACCTCAAGGGCCAAAAAATAAAACACTTTTTCCCCATAGACTATAATGAGCACTTTTTCCCCATAGACTATAATGGGATTCGATCGAATAGTCGAATATTGAGTGGCTACTCAAAACTAATAATGAATATTGAATATTTCACTACTCGCTCATCTTACTAGCAGCCACACAAACACAACAGGTGCAATATTGTCTCTCCGGACTCAGGGTTACAGGACAGAACCATACACCTCCTTTCACCTCATGGAACTGCTATGAACTGCACGCTCTGCAGTCTTTTATGGGTCAGTAATGAGCCCAGGATCTTCACCGGGGCACCCTTTAAGCAAGATGAATTCTGCTAGAAATTAAACATGAAACCAAATATTAACCTTCTGCTTTATAATATGCGTATCTGAATAAAACATTTTTTGTTTGAACATAATCGTACAACTTGCCTAGAGAACCATACAAGCTGGCTTCATTAATGAGGAACCTTATAGGATATGGTTGGCCAGTGCTGAATTAGTAACAAACTTACCTGTAACCCGGTCAATTATCTCTGTTCGTGCCCAGGACAGGGTTCGCTATAGGTTATGAGCTATCCGGTGCTCTTGTGTACAGTTGGCGTTGTTAACATTATTTTCACTCCCTCCAGATGAACTTACTTCTGCTTTGCCTAATATAGAAATTATAGGACAGCAAGTATTCTGTTGAGCATGGAGGCTGATTAAATGTACATGAGAAGTTAGGAAAGTACTTAGGAAATCATATATATTGTGGGGGAGGTAGGCTCAGCGGTAGCAGCAGCGGACCCAGACAGTCAGAGACAGACACCAAAATCAGTTTGAACAGGGTTTTAGCCCTGTGCGTTTATTTTTCAAAAAGGTTTAAAGGTGTTGGCAAACAAAATAAACAGGCCTTTACTTCAGGCAAAAACAGAAACACAAATACCTGCCCGGCTAGGCGACTAACTACACAGAAACAATCTGTCTATACGTGTGGCTTGCTTCAACCACACGGACAAAACAAAGCAATCAAAACATACAAGCTGTGGAGCACCCCCTGGTCTCACCAGTTTTCAGTTAGGAGGGACAGGACCTGGCTCCACCACTCTCCCCCAGGACAGAAGTTTTGAGAGGCTTTATAGGCCTGTGATTAGGCCTAACTGTTCCCACCTGTACACACAAGCTCCTTCCTGCAGTAGGATGAGAAGAGGTTAACCTGCTAGATGCCTTGCTACAGCTATATAAAGCCCTCACTCACCACACATATGAGAGGACTCTGGGGGAGATATAGCGTCCTTCCAGGACTTTTCCTGTCACTTTCTTACAATATATATATATATATATATATATATATATATATATATATATATATATATATTTTCATTAGAATGAATGTTTATATCTATGCATACATATTTCTTATTTTTCTTTTTTCAATCTGCTTATGCTGCAATGGCTTACTAACACTAATTGGCAGACTTAACTATCTTGATACTGTCACAGTAATACATTTGTCATCCATAAGATTCTTAGATTTCACATGTTAATTGGAGTGGTGATCATAACAAATTATTGTTACCTTGCATTACCCTTTTATAGCTTTTAATTAACTATATGTAAAATATATTAAAACTGTTTACTGTGAGATGAGCTGTGCTGTAGGCGAACATGATAGGGGATACGTTTATGCAAACTTTTGCTTAAATACTGTAATTAGAATAATAAAGTATTCTTACAGAAATTCAATTTAATCAAGTTAGTTTTTTCTTATTGAATCAGGAGATAAAAAAGCATTTTTAGGCTTTTTTTCCCACTAGCAATTTTTTTCAGCTAGCGGGAAGAAGAAGAAGTGGAACCACTATTACCCTTGTCCCACAGGCACGATACCTTGGGGTAACCCTGGACTCCGACCTATCCTTCAAGTCACACCTTCAAACCCTCAACACTTCCTGCCGCCTCCCACTCAAGAACATCCATCGAATTCGCTCCTTCCTCACCCCTGAAACCACTAAGATGCTCGTCCAGGCCCTCATAATCTCCCGCTTAGACTACTGCAACACCCTTCTCCATGGACTCCCAGCAAACACCCTCGCCCCCCTCCAGTCCACCTTAAACTGTGCTGCTCGTTTAATTCACCTCTTCCCCTGATCTTCATCGGCTGCTCCCCTCTGCCAGTCCCTCCACTGGCTACCCATAGCCCAGCAAATTGAGTTCAGGCTACTAACGCTAACATTCAAAGCCATCCACAACCTGTCCCTTCCATATATCTCTGAACTAATCTTCCGCTACCTGCCCACACGTAACCTCAGATCCTCCAATGACCTCCTACTCTGCTCTCATCCACTCCTCACACAACCATCTCCAAGATTTCTCCTGTGCATCCCCCATACTCTGCAACTCCTTACCAAGACACAAGACTGACCCCCACAATCACAAGCTTCAAGAAGGCCCTGAAGACTCACCTATTCAGGAAGGCCTACAACCTCCAATAACACTATCACCGCACTGCCATCTGTACAGTCTCCCCCTCTCCTTCTGTCTCTACCCCCCTTCCCTCATAGATTGTAAGCCCTTGGGCAGGGCTCTCTACCCCACTGTGCCAGTCTATCATTGTTAGTATAATATCTATCTGTATATTTTGTGCATTGTATATAAATAAACAATAACAATAATACCTGTCGATTCTGCGACTGAGTCATCCGCAGAATCCGTGGCTCGAGACTCACTCCTGATTAGGCCCAATTATTGGGCCTAATCAGGAGCGGGTGCCGCAGTGTGATCCCGATGCACTGTACTGCATTGACATCCCGTTGCAACTAGCCACGTGGAAAAGTCACACAGCGGAAAAGGTTTCTCCTGTGTGAACTTACCCTAAGTGATAGACAGGTTATCACAGCCTGATCCAAAGTGATTGCTGCTAATATATTGCAAATATAAAAACAACAACATTGCAATAGGGCTTCAGAATTATAGAAGGATGATTAGTCTAGAGCTCAGACCACAAATAGTATAATAAATAAAAAATCCCAATGATCCTCCATAAAAGGCTGCTCAGACGTTGCAACAATTTGTCCATCTTCAGCATTCAAAAGAAACAATTAAAAAAATGTACACAGAAAAGGTGATAAAAATTGATTGTTTCAAATGTCCATTATAACCGCAATCTTCATCAATAGTCAAATGTGATTCGGTTAAACATGGATACTAGTGAGAGTGGTAAGAATGGATATGGGAAGAGTGAAAAAGAAGAGATATACTGGAGATCTTTGGACTCAGCATTCAACTAATGATGAAGATTGTTTTAACTATGAACATGTGAAAAAAATGGATTTTTACTGTCTTCTACTGTCCTACCATTTTTAACATATGTTACCTTCATGTCTCCAACACAATATACTGCCCCCTATTGGTCCCATGCAGTATAAAGCTCCCTTACTCGTACCACATAGTATAATGTCCCATTAGTGTCCCTTTAACAGTATAATACCCCCTAAGTATCACCACAAAGTGTAATGTCTTTAGCGGCCGCACACGGTAAAATGCTCTATTAGTGGCCCCCATATAATATTATGCCCCTTATGTCCTTTATACAATATAATGCTTTCTTAGTGTAATGTAGTTTAGTGTCCCCCACACACAATACAACACTACTTTAGTTATTCTACATAGTAAAATGTTTTTTATTTTTTATTGCGCCTTGGACAGTATAATACCTAATCAGTGATCTTGAATAATATAATTAACTTTAGTGACCTCACACAACCCAAAATGAAAGCAAATCTACAAAATAACTACAGGCTCCAAGCCAGAATCCTCTAACTAAACACAGCCCCTAGAATACATACCTCAAACTAGCCACCAGTGTCTACCTCAATCCAAGGGTTGCATTTAGGACAGTCATATTAGTTATTGTGACTTGGACCTTTGGTGAAGTGTATGTAGTTACAGTCATATACAATAAGCACGGTGAAGGACCTTTATGTTATCAAAGATCCTTTATTTTACTAGAAAATAGCATTTACCAGTATTGATGGTATGTCTCAGTGGACTAAAGGATCTTTGGTGATGTCATAAAGGTCCTATGACATTGCTTAGGTGGGCTCTGTACTGAGTGGTAGGAGGGTCATTTATCTTATAATACACATATATCTCTCTGAGTCCAGCCCACCCCAATCCTTAGATTTATACCATAAATCCAATCCTGGCAAATGCAGGACGGTTGACTAGTATGCATATTGCTAAACACTGTAGTGTACATTATGGATGCTCAGCCTCCTTGCAAGTTTTAGTACCATAAAGACAGATGAATATGCATCCGTGAGACACGTAGTTCACTTTCTTTTTATGTAGATTATAAGCCTCATATAGGGCTTACAATCTACATTTTTCCCAATCAGTATGTCTTTATGGAGTATGGAAGGAAATCCATGCAAACATGAAGAGAACATACAAACTCCTGGCAAATATTGACCTTGCCAGGATTCAAACCCAGGACTCCAATGCTGCAAAGCTGCAGTGCTAACCACTGAGTCACCATGTTGCCCCCATCTGGTTCACGTTTCTCTCAAGGAAGATGGTAAAAATGTCATATAGTGAAATCTCTGCACTCTAATGGAAATTTATCATATTAGTTACTGTAGAAGAGAAGGCTAACAATATTGTATGTATCTTGTATGCATCAACTCTGAGGTTAAAGCACTTCTCAAGCAGAAAAATAAAATATTTAGGTCTGGGGACAAAAATGGCCTGGGGGAGGTGCAAAAACAGTTGAGACATCTGATCAAAGAGGAGAAAGCCAACTACAGGCAGAAGATGGAACTACAGATGGGAGAAGGTAGGGTCTCCAAGGTGTGGGATAGCCTGAAGGCAATATCTGGACACAAACAGAAGGCAGGTCCCCAGATAGAAGGTGAAAGGAAGTTGCTTAATGAGCTTAATCTGTTCTTCAATAGATTCGACTCCAAGACAAATCTCCCTTCACCAGCATGTGAGTCAACCCCCCTCCCCTCACACACCAAGACCCAACCTCCACCGACTTGCAGTAAATTGCAATCTGGCTATCTGATCCTCAGGGAATCTCAAGTGTGTAGGGAAATCAAGAGGATTAAAGCAGACAAGCCGGAGAACCCGATGGTTTAAGCGCAACAGTCCTTAAAATGTGCGGAGACCAGCTGTGTGGTAGTATTATTACGCACATGTACAATATGAGTCTAAAGCTGGGAGTGGTACCTCAACTGTGGAAAACATCTTGTGTGGTACCAATCCCAAAGAAACCAACTTGATGGGTTAGAATGACTACCGACCCATAGCACTTACATCACACCTGATTAAGGTCCTAGAGAGACTGGTCCTGCTGTGGACCCCCTCCAGTTTGCCTATTGGCCGGGCATTGGGGTAGATGACGCCATCATCCATCTTCTTCACAGAGCTCTCTCCCACCTGGAGAAACCAGGGAACACTGTGAGAATAATGTTCTTTGATTTCTCCAGTGTGTTCAACACCATTCAGCCAGAGCTATTGAGGGAGAAGCTGAACCTTGGTGGAGTGGACCACCACCTGTCCAACTGGATACTAGACTGCCTTACAAATTGATCTCAATATGTGAGAGCCCGGGATTGTGTGTCTGACACCATGATCTGTAGTATGGGGGCACCACAAGGTACAGTTCTTGCCCCATTTCTCTTTACACTGTACACTGCAGACTTTAGGCATAACTCATCCAGCTGTTACTTACAGAAGTACTCCAATAACTCTTAAATAGTAGGCCTTATCGCTGAATTACCTCAGGATTGATGCTGGGAGGACCAAGGAGATGGTGGTGGACATTAGTAAACGGAGAAGTGCTCTGATCCAGGTGGAGATCCAAGGGACATGCATTGAGATAGTCAAGACCTATAAGTGCCTGGGTGTGCTCCTCAATAATAAACTGGACTGGGCTGATCACCTGGAGGCGCTGCACAGAAAGGGTCATGGCAGACTCTACCTGCTCAGGCCTTTGGAGTCCAGGGGCCACTTCTTAGGGCCTTTTTCAACTCTGTGGTTGCTTCAGCCATCTTTTTTGGGTTGGCCTGCTGCGGGAGCAATATGTCAACCAGGGACAGAAATAGACTTGACAGGCTGATCAGAAGGGCCAGCTCTGTCCTGCGGAACCCCCTGGACCCAGTACAGGTGGTGGGTGACAGAAAGATACTGTCAGTGGTGAGCTCCATGCGGGAGAACAAATTCCACCCCATGTAAGAGACCTTGATGGCACTTGGCAGCTTTGTAAGTGAACATCTGCTTCACCCTAAGTGTGAGAAGGAGCGCTATCGCAAGTCATTCCTTCCAAATGTCATCAGGCTACATAATCTAACTCAGACCAAGGGAAGATAATAATAATATTAATAATAAATTTTATTTATATAGCGCCAACATATTCCGCAGCACTGTACAATTTGTAAGTAGACACACTTATGCTGAGAAGAGAAGATATACTCCGCACAGAAAACTAAATGATTCAGAAGTCTTCCTTCTTTCTTTCTTCTCTTCCTTAGCTGCTATGGACTCCTAGTATATCTTCTCTTCTCAGCATATGTGTGTCTATTTCTGTAATATATTGCTGTTTATTATCCTGTACCTGTATTACTATGCTGCTGTAACATGCTGAAATTTCCCCACTGTGGGACTATTAAAGGATTATCTTATCTTATCTCTTATCTCTTACTTTTGGGGTGATGGGCCCCAGAACTATATCCTGTGAACAGCTATTGCAAGCATTTAGTGGGGATAAATAGACATTTTTCTAAAGTTTTTTCCAGAATATTATAGTAGATAGTCCTGTTTATTGGAATAGTATTCTGTTCTGCCGTTCTAACCTGACAAGCTATTAGTGCACTATATATGTTAGTATGGCAAATGGTTGTTTATAGCACTTTAACTCAAATAAGCCAAATACATTATTCACAGTCAGAAGTAAATAAACAATCTTTATTTCTTCTATCTAAAATTCGGAAGAAATGTAAATCCTCTTTCATATTTGGCAAGAAATCTAATTTCATTGCTGGCGTAATTTAACTGACTCGGCTGGCATAATACATTTCTCCAGTTAGTAAGTATATTACAATGGATAGGTACACTAGGGTTCGAGGTCATTAAAAAGATACAGAGCAAAACCTGACAAATCTCAATGATGAATGAAAACTGAAAAAATACAGGAGCTCCTCTGATCTCTTTCATCCAAAAATGAGAGTAAATGATCCCGAGCAGGTGCACAAATTGCTTGAGTCTAAAAGCGAAAGGATTTATTTCCAACTTTCACTGGCAGTTCTTCCTCCTTGTGATTAGTTAACCTTCTGCTTGGACTCATCTGGATGTTTTCCAAGCAATACAACTAATGTAAATTAACCACATGCACTTATAATTATATAAACATGAAAATAAGCATAATTATCTTCCCAAGCTGCATTTAAATGGTAAAAAAAGGGGAATTTTTCAGTACTTTTCCCTACAAGTCTTATGGAAAAAAAAAAAAGATTTATCTTTTCCAGAAATATATTTCTTCATCTCTTTCTTCCAGCTTTCAAAGCAACAAAGCATGAGTGGATGGTCTGTTTCATCTGTCTCTACAGCGACATGGGCTATAGCCCAGAGAACTTTGTCATCAATTTTACTTAGGACTAAGCTAGTGCCACACATCATGACAAGAATCACTCAAAGGGATATGTCCAGTGATGTTACAAAGTAATTTGTGCAAGTCATGCGTTACTATACTTTACTACATGAGTGGGCACATTCAATTTTCCATAGTAGTTTTTGAACAAGTAACAGCTCGATCCTAGTTATAGATGACTTCTTCCACTAATAAAGTGTCTATAAGATAAGATATAGCCTGATTATTTCATCTATTGGACAATATTTCCATGTTGATGGTGCACTTCCATTTAGCATTAGATACCGTGAGGGAACTTATTATTTACATCTTTCTAGTTGCATGCACCATTTTTCTGAGGTGAATTTCCATGCTTCTAATTTAAAAAGACACAAAATGTGTAATAAATCTTGTACAAATTCACCGCAAAACTAAATATGACTTAACAGCTGTCAGATATTTTAGGATTTCTTTTACTGCCCATACAGTGGAGTACAGTTACGCTTTTGTTGTTTCTTTTAGGCCGTGGCCCCACGTGGCATAAATGCAGGGATTTGCCCACAGCAGAAACACTGTGGCAAAAACTGTGACAAATTCCATCCACATATTGCAGAAAAATACGTGGAGTGAAAACACTGCGATTTCCAAAACTGTCGCCGTTTTCCTATAGGTAGAATGGAAGCAGAATGTTCACTTTCTGTGAATCTGCAGGAAAAACTGCAATTCGTTGCTGCTGCGGTTTTTCTTGCAGTGATTTTTTTGCTGTGGCCTTAGCTTTAACCAGTTTCAGAATTTAAAAAGGTATGTATTCCTCAAATGGTTAAATCCCTGAATAAGGGGTGGGTGCCAGCTGTCTTCTCCACCAGATAGTACAAAGTATTACTACGGCACCACAAATATAGGCAAACAAAATAATAAGTTTATTAATTATCCAAAAAATATCTGGCAAAACACTTGCCAATATATTTAATAGGTTAGTGTAAAGTGGATATGACAATATTACAAATCTCAGACTTTTGTCAAAGTCCGTTGCTTTGTTTTGGACAAAAAAAAACACATTCTTAAAAAACATACATAACTTTACAAAATGTTAAAATCACTTTCGCTACATGCTAAAAATCACAAAAAATATTTCAGCTATACTGGCACATGTTGTGTTGAAAATAGATGTAATTTGATATATTTTAACTAGAGATGAGCGAGTAGTTAAATACTCAATATTCAATATTCGTTTCAAGTAGCCCCTCAATATTCGACTACTCGAATCGAATATCGAATCCTATTATAGTCTATGGGGTAGACTATAGACTGCTCTCACCTCCCCTTGTGTACACACAGCAGACAGTGCTCACGGAACTTCCAGTGCTCGTTGCTGGCTAATTAGCATATCAATAAAAGTGGGCTAATTCAAAAACAGCTGGGAGAATTACTAAAGAAAAGGTATGTCTGGAATAGCCTTTCTAAAGAACTGAAAAAACTGCATATCAAAACTTATTGCAAAATGTTACTCCAGATAAACCAAGACCACTTTTTACATCAAAAAAATCAAAGCAAAGGGCCTTGTGCAAAAGTAATGAAAATAGGCATGAAAGAGAGAGAACTCATGTGCAAAGCATAAAGCTATAAGACACAGAACACGGAGAAAAAGATACAGGATATATGATTGATGGTCATGAGATTTTGGAATTAGCAATTGCAGAGGCAGTCATCTCAGACTGAACTATCACAAGGATGAGATGGCCTGTTCTAACTAACCGCCTTCCTCTTTGATTCTTGCAAAGATTAGAAATATTCCCCATTGATTTTTCTGCAATTTTGACAAGTAGAAATGCCTGAAAACATCAAAAATCATCTCGTTGTAAAAGATAGCTCAAGAGTGGGTTATTCCCATCTTAACGTATTATCCGTTATGAATAACTTTCAGATCAGTGTTGGTAAGACCACTCAGACCCCCACTGATCAGCAGAACGGAGTAGTTTGGTCAGTGGTTCTGAATGGAGCTGTGGTTGGGCCGGTATGTTTACCACTCCACTAATTTTAATAGGAGTTAAAGGGGTATTTCCATGAACATAATCATATCTATATTTGTAAATAATTAAAAGTAAAACATGTTTGAATTTTCTCTAACTTTCTTAGTGGTGACAGTCTGTTGTCTTGATCGGTTGCCAATGGATACAACCAGTATCAATCAATCCAGTTTTTCACGGTGTGTACCCCCAAAACCTACCTGGGAAAAGTCAGAAATTCAGTCAGGCTATGTACGCTGAATGCAATTTTTAAGGGTCTACCCCCCAGAGCTAAGTGGGACACACAGCAATTCAATCAGGCTATATCAGCTCAATCCAATTTTTAAGGGTCTACCCCCCGAAGCTAAGTGGGAGACAGCCGTTCATTCAGTCAGGCCATGTATGGTCAATCCAACTTTTAAGGGTCTACCCCCCAAAAGCTAAGTGTGATACACAGCAATTCAGTCACGCTATATCAGCTCAATCCAATTTTTTGTTCAATCCAGTATTGTTTGCTCTGCATGATGTCAACTATGCCTTTGTCTCTTGAAAAGCAACCCAACATGAAGTCAGCCACGTGTGTCAGTGTGTTACTTGGCATGACTTTGCTGCCCCCAACTGTAAGGGTCACTCTCCATTTCCTCCATTTTACATTCCCTTCACACCATTCGTGCTGAAGCAATGGGATGCACTGAACTTCACCCTCAAGCCTAGTGTGGGACAGTGACATGAAATGCCACTTCATCCCCCTCATCTTCCTCCACCAGCCAATGGTGCGAAGATGCCAGGAGTGTGCTCTGAATGTTTTCAGCCTAGCAGAGGCTACTTCTCACTCACGAAAATGGCCGCATTTTGACCAGTATATCAGGCACAATGGTGTAGGTTTCAAAGAACCTTTGCACCAACAAGTTGAAAATGTGGGCCATGTGTGGACCATGTGTGAGTTTTGCAAGCTCCAGATCTGCTACCAGGTTCTGGCCATTATCACATACGCAAACATGTGTGGGCCCAGGTGCAGCGGGGAAAACCATAGTGCCATATCATCCTGGATGGCATCCCTCACCTCGGAGGCAGTGTGCTGTCTGTTCCCCAAGCTGATGAGCTTCAGCATGGCCTGCTGACATCTCCCCATGCCAGTGGTACAGCGTTTCCAGCTCGTAGTTGGGGTCGAGGTTGCAGTGCAGGAGTAGGCTTTCAGAGAAACCCTGCCATAAATTTTGGGGTGGGAGAGGAGATAGGCCACCCCAGTGTTCACCCTGGGCCCAGACTCCACTACATTCACCTGGCCTGTGATTAAAGATAAGCAGCATCCCTAACCGCAGGCGCTTGTCGATGCATCAGTGGTCAAGTGGACCTTGCAGCAAAGCGCGGAACTCTGGGCCCGACTGATGTTATGGGACACGAGCAGGTGCAAGGCGGGGACAGCACACCAAGAGAAGTAGTAACGGCTAGGCCCAGCATAGGGAGGTGCCCCAGCTGCCATCTGGTGACGGAAGGCCTTGGTATCCAGAAGCATAAACGCCAACATCTCCAGGGCCAGCAGTTTTTAGATGAGGCCGTTAAAGGCTTGGGCATGTGGGTGGCTTGCTCTGTACTTCTGCCTGCAATGAAACGCCTGGGAGATGGGAAGTGGCTGGGAAGAGGTGCATGATGGTGCAGGCCAAAAGGGCGGATGAGGGTGATCTCCCCAATGTGTCATAGACAGATGTGTAGGTGTCCAGTCTGGTGTAAACAGTGGAAGAGGCAGTGTCGGCAATGCCGGGCGACGATTGTCCTGCATTTGCTCTCTCCCACTGAGCCCAGGGCTTGCCTTCCAAATGACAGCGCACGCAAAAGGTGGTAAGGTTGCTCTTTTCAGAGCACCTACTCAGTTTAGATTTGCAAAGTGTGCAAACCGCACTAAATTTGTCATGTAACTGGTAACACTAGGCACCTCACTGGTGGTAGTTTGGCCAGGGGTTGCCGCTAGCATCCTGTGTGACAATTAAATCATCTGCCATTTCGTCATCCTCCTCTTCCTCCATCAATATACGCTGTGAAGTGGACAGGAGTGTGCACTAACTATCCTGCTGGAATTGACTCTGCTCCTATGCCCGACTACTCAGCGTACAATGCATTATCCCTGATGGTGATGAAAGATTCTTGCATCACACACAGGAGCGGGATTGTTAAAATCAGTAATGCATCGTCAAAGCTGACCCTCTTGGTGGACTCCTCAATGACATGGAGAGATCTCGCATAAGTCTGGCAACATGGGCGAGTTTTGCATGAGTGGCTAGTACATGGAAAATCTTTGGCCTTGCTGCCTCTGGACATGCCTCAACTTCTAGCCACCTTTTTTGCTGCTGTGCCTGCATCCATATCTATACTGCTTTCCCCCCTAGACATCACCCCTGTCCATGCCTCTGCCTCTAGCCACCTTTTTTCCTGCTTTGTTTGCTTCCACATCTACACTGCTTTCGCCCCTAGCCTCAACTGCTTTCGTCCCAGCCTCAACTACATTCAGCCAGTGTGCAGCATCCCTGGCCGCATGCACTTGTCCACGCGTTGGTGGTCAAGTGGAACTTTATGCAACTTAGCGCAGAACTTAGGGCCCGCCTGATGTTACGGGACACGTGCTGGTGCAAGGCTCAACTCACCCTAAGGGCCAAAAACACTGCTGGTGAATTTTGTTCAGTTCCAAAGGACTCTGTGTTTAGAATTGACTCAGTCGCATCTCGAGAACATGCACACATCCGCAATGACAGTTAAGAGTGGAGGCTTTTGGATTTGCTATTGCCTATTCCATCTGTGGTTGTCATGGGCAACATGATTTAAAGGGGTACTTTTTAATGTTTCTTTAGCTTAAATTTGGGGTTTTGTTCATCCATTTGGGGAAGAAAGAAGGTTTCCAAGTATTTTCCCACTTTGACAGAGGTTTTTTGGAGTGTGGAAAGTGTGTAGTTGATAGGCTGTGATGGTGGGGTATAACTGTGACTTGGGCATGTTAGATGCCCCCAGGCATGCTTCTCCTGCTGTCCCAGTTGCATTCCAGAGGTGTTGTCATCATTTGCTGAGGTGTCATAGTGGACTTGGTGACTCTCCTGAGTCGAATGGTGCGTTCCCCTGAAACGAAGCATTTTTCCCCATAGACTATAATGGGGTTCAATATTCGTTTGAATAGTCAAATATTGAGCAGCTATTCGAAACGAGTAACGAATATCGAATATTTTACTGTTCTCTCATCTCTACAATGTGTCACCACTGGAGTGACAAGAGGATCAGCATACCAAAGAAGTTTTTGGCACCGCAGGGAATGGTAATGTAATCGTTGCAAAAATGCTACCTTTGTCCAGGGCCTCCTACCCCATTCCTACAGTGAATTCTTGGTAGTGATGGTTATGGGAGATAAGGAGTTTATTCAACCTTAGTGTGGTTAAGGTAATATGTGGATCTCCTTGGTTTATGGGTCAGATGGAAGCTGCAATCTCATTACTAATGCCAGTGCTTATGGACCCCCTAAGGCTCCTGGGCCCCAGTGTGACTGTACTCTCTGCACCCCCTCAAGTTACTCTCCTGGTAATTATTACTTATTTTGTTATTTTACACCATTTAAAAAAAGAAGGAAAATCAAGTTTTCATAGAATAAATTTTCAGCATCTAAATTGTTTTTTATGAGATGAGGACAAAAGAACATTTAAAAAAAATTAAATTAAAAAATAAATAAATAAACTAAAAGCATGCATACAGTATAATACAAATATGAGCTTAAACTCTAGTAAACTTGGTGATTTTCCTGCCATTATTTCTGTCAATCTTCAATGCCCAGTAATCTAATAACAAAATGAACAGAAAAATAAAATATGTATAAAAAATTTACAATGGAAAGATATGCTAAACATAATTTTAAAAGATCCTATTACATTTGATACAAAGGAAAATTGTCCTTAATTTACACCAGGTCTTGAATCCCCCATTTATGTAACGTACACACAGGGCTGTCTGATGTTCTATATCTGCATGTTATTCAGTGTCCTTCACAGAACAATACACAGGCTCTCAAAACCAAAGAAACATGGTTAATTCATTTAAAGGGAAAATAGCAGGCTGCTAAAGAAAGTATGATGTTACAAAGGCAGTGCATTTCAGTTCAGTAATTGAGGGTGGTTTGTACATTGTGAATGAGGTGACTGTGTACGATAGAAAAGCCTTATTGCAATAGAAGAGATGGAATAAAACCCTATATACGCCTAACGTACGATTCTCACCCAAAATGACATTTTTTAGCCTGAGAAAGAATATTGTTCCTTGGCTTTTATCAGAAAAGTGTAATTTCCTGGTGTCTGGCAATCACAATATTTAACAAGGTACTGTGTGTTTGAGGACAGATTAGATTTTTTGATTTTTTTTTTTTTTTTGAAAGAAACATAAAATAGATAAGATTTTTACGCCAGCAAGTAGAGTTTAACCCTTTCCTTCTGCAGCCATTTTCCAATTTTGCATTTTTGCTTTCTAGTCCTTGTGTTTCAAAAGCCATAACTTTTCTTTTCACATAGCCATAGACTGGAGAACCACATGGCGTAAACTCAGAGGTGTAAAATAAAAGCGCAGTGTTTTACAGTCCCTTCAAAATCCATGGGATTCTAGCGAATCCCATCCACACATTGCTGAAAAATACACGCAGCGTAAATGCTGCGTTTTCCAAAACTGTTGCGTTTCTGGAAATCACGGCGTGTCATTTATAGCTACAGAAACTCTGGTGGTTTATATAGGTATAATTGAAAGTTTTCTGCAGACTTTAGGTCAGTTTACACAGAGATGGCGCTGATTTTGGTGCTGATTTTGATGCTGAATCTGCCTCAAAATCAGCCTCGAAAAAAAACCTCCCAATAGAATAGGCTGATTTTGAGGCAGATTTATTGTCAAAATCAGCTCCAAAAAACTGTGCACTGACCCAAATCTGCGAAAAGTGCTGCAGAAAAAACCGCAATGTTTTTCTCTCACAGTTTTTCTTACTGCGGTCAACTACATGGGGCCTTAGCCATAAATGGACTTGTTTTTTGCAGGCTAATTTTTATTTCCTAATTGTATTATTTAATGTTCCATGCCATGTTCCCTGGTATATATGGAGTGGAATTCTGAAATAACAAAGATGTAGATTTTTTAATAGGTTTTGTTTTTACCGATTTCACTGCACTGTAAAAATAATATTTTATCTTTACTGTGTGTGAAATTATGATTACAGTTACCAAATATATATAACTTTTATTATGTTTAACGAAAGCTGTAGCTGCATCTAAAAGTAAAAACTTATATATTTACAAACAGATGAGTCCCATGAGTCTCATCTGATTCACTTCCAGCTAACCTGGCATGTCCATTGAAGGCCGAGTGTATTATCTTGTTTGCAGTGTAGAATGACACACGTGCTTTGAGTAGCAGGATACAGGTAAATACAGATTTTTTAAAAATTGCAGCCATAGACATTGTTATTATAGAGATATTTGGGACACTAAGCCGCTGATCCATAAGGACCTGTGGGTGGTTTAGTGTCTCAAAAGTCTTTGACAGGTTCTCTTTAAAGGGGTTCTATCAGCAAAATCATGCGGCTTCTACTACGGCTACTGCGCATGTGCCCAGGCCATTTTTTTTATCAATGTCAGTTCGCGAGCGCCGGAGGAAGATGGGACCCGAGGACATCGCAGGAAGAGGAGGCGTGGATGAAGAAGACGGCAGACCCTGAATGCTCGCCCAGCGTGCACGATGGGTAAGTTGATCACATTCTTTTTTAGGGTATTATTTTAAAACTGGGGGGTAGTTTAATATAACATTTACGGTGCCTGAATAGCCTTTTTAAAGGCTATTCATGCATATATGGGGCTCTATCAGCATGATTTTGCTGATAGAGCCCCTTTAAGTGTGAACATATGTCATCCATGTGACATTTTGCCTGTGCTCCTAAAATACTGTATGATAGTGAGCATCTTTCAGCTCTCTCTAAATTCATGTCCTCTCTATAGCTGAAGCTGAATCTTTGCACATCTGAGGTTCTTCAGTTTTCACCACCTAAGTTGCATGAACCCCTCTCCATCAGTAACACCACTTATCCAAGTCCTAATTATTTTTTAGCTTGACAGGTATAACTCTCTACTAAATGGCATTTCTCTAAGCAGACTGACTCCAGAATGAATGCAGAGACTGAGGGTAAGTTCACACGGAGGAAAGTGGAGCGCAATCTGGCACGTATACACGTACTGGCAGATGACGCACTCAAAATGCTCCCATTCATTTCAATGGGAGTTTGGATCGTATACGCCGCGTTACTTTGCGGCCGTGATTTTGCGTGATTGTATGTGCCAGATTGCGCTCCACTTTCCTCCATGTGAACTTACCCTGAAAGTGGCTGTGCTGAGTTAATGCAGGCGAGCTGCTATTCACTTGTATAGGACTTGAGCTGCAGTAACCCAGCATAACCACTACTTAGAGAATAGAGCTATCTTCTGACTCTGCTTTAGAGGCTGCTGAAAACAGCAAAGCCAACACCCAAGACATACAATGATGACATGTCCTAAGTTAAAGCCATTTAAGGCAGGGGACCACGTACTGTAAACAATGCGAGTTGGCAATTGGGGAAACACTGCGGAAAAAAACACTTCATTATACAGTCCCTGCAAAAAGGAGCAAAACCCATCCACACACTGGGGAAAAATATGTGAAGCTTCTATATTAGTATAATTGAAGCAGAAAGTCCACAGAGGAAACCTCTGTGGACTTTTTATGAAATGCACTGTGGTAAAAACTGATGCATTGCCGCCACGACTTTTCCTACAGCATTTTTATGTTGTGGCCCGCTACCTGGGGCGATTGCCTAAACTAAACATTTTTGTATTATTTTCACCAACCAAGGTCTGTTAGTCCTTTAGAAAACCCCATGCTTTACTCGGACGACCATGAATACGATGATATTCTTCCTTCAGGAGTGTTTTTTTCCCACTTACCTCTCACCAATTATTGGGTGAGTGAATGTACCAATTTTTTGTCAGAAGTGAAAAAATCTGCAAAAATTATCTTTTGTGTAAATTTGACATCAACTCCTTGAGAACTTACTATGAAATATGCATAGGACAGAAAAAATACTCCATTTGATTAAAACTATTACCATTTGGTGTGCAGATTTACTGAAAACATACTGTATAGATAATGTCACCACAGAGAGTTGCAATCTTTTCTATGTAATCACTTCTTTACCTGTGAAATGAAAAGTAATTACAATTTCATAATATTTTAATAGATGATTTTGTGTTGTTCTTATTAAGTAATGGTGCTAAATTATTATGACACAGAACTGCCTCATCCCCAATATTTGTCATTTTACTTTGGTCTATAATTTATTTAAAAAAAATCAAGCATAAAATAAACATGTATCGTCCTGGGGAAAAAACATATAATAATAGAGCTTACCTGTCTTTAAAATTGCTTCTCACTAGAGATGACCGAGCAGTAAAATAGTCAATATTCAATATTCGTTTCGAATAGCCCCTCAATATTCGACTATTTGAACAAATATCGAACCCCATTATAGTCTATGGGAGAAAATGCCCGTTTCAGGGGATTCCACCCTTCGACTCAGTAGAGTCACCAAGTCCACTATGACACCTCAGGAAATGATGCCAACACCCTGGAATGCAACTGGGACAGCAGGGGAAGCATGCCTGGGGACATCTAACATGCCCAAGTTAGCAGAGCTGAGTGTGCAGCAGGGTTCAGCATACACTCAGCTCTGCTATATCTCTGATGCAGCAGAGCTGAGTGTGCAGCAGGGATCAGCGCATCTCTGATGCAGCAGAGCTGAGTGTGCAGCAGGGTTCAGTGGTTCTCCAGTGTAGCAGTGGTTCTCCGGAGTAGCAGTGCTGGCTGTGCGCTCATCTTGGCTGTATTTCCAGAGTAGTCGAGCTGAGCGCACAGCCAGCTCTGCTTCATTTCCGGTGTAGCAGTGCTGGCTGTGCGCTCAGCTCGGCTGCATCTCCGGAGTAGCCGATCTCCGCCAATCAATGCTGGTTCTGTCTGAGGAGGAGGAGTTTAAGATTGGTGTACAGCAGTCTCCATTCTGGTCCGATCTTAGACTCCGCCTCCTCACAGACGAGCCTCCGGCAGAACCAGCGTTGATTGGCCGAATGCTGTAGTCTGTATGGCATTCGGCCAATCAACGCCGGTCAATGCAGTCCTATGGGAAAAAGTCAGCTCGTACACATCACAAGCTGACAAGGATCCCGACCAGATAGAGCCCCAAAGAGCTGGGTGAGTAGCATTCCCACCTAAATAAAGGTAATCCCTAGCTAACCCTGCCTGTATGAACTAATATTGAACCCCATTATACTGCAGTCTATGGGGAAAAATTGCTCATTTCAGGGGATCCCACTTTTCGAACCACTGCTACACCAGAGAACCGCTGAACCCTTCTGCACACTCAGCTCTGCTGCGTCAGAGATGCGCTGATCCCTGCTGCACACTCAGCTATGCTGCATAAGAGATGTAGTAGAGCTGAGTGTGCGCTGAACCGTGCTGCACACTCAGCTATGCTACATCTCTGATGCAGCAGAGCTGAGTGTGCAACAGAGTTCAGCGCACACTCAGCTCTGCTACATCTCTGATGCAGCAGAGCTGAGTGTGCAGCAGGGTTCAGTGCATCTCTGATGCAGCAGAGCTGAGTATGCAGCAGGGTTCAGCGCAGCTCTGATGCAGCAGAGCTGAGTGTGCAGCAGGGTTCAGCGCATCTCTGATGCAGCAGATCTGAGTGTGCAGTAGGGTTCTGCGGTTCTCCGGTGTAGCAGCAGTTCTCCGGTGTAGCAGTGCTGGCCGTGCGCTCAGCTCTGCTGCATCTCCGGAGTAGCCGATCTGAGCGCACAGCCTGCACTGCTACATCTCGGCACAGGAATGCATTGACCAGTGTTGATTGGCCGAATGCCATACAGAGTGCAGCATTAGGCCAATCAACGATGGTTCTGCCGGAGGAGGAGGAGTCTAAGATTGGTGTACAGCAGTTTCCATTGTGGTCCGATCTTAGACTCCGCCTCCTCACAGACGAGCCTCCGGCAGAACCAGCATTGATTGGCCGAATGCTGTACTCTATATGGCATTTGGTCAATCAATGCCGGTCAATGCATTCCTATGGGCCTGATACGGCCTGATATTCGACAGAATACCTATTCGATCGAACAGTGTTTGCTCATATCCACTTCTCACATTTAAGCTCCTTCCTGCCTGCACACCTGATAGTCAACATTATTATTCTGGGGAGAACAGGGAGTTGGGTGATAGTATAAAATATTTCATATCTTAATGTTTTTTCATGCATCTGCAGCTTTAAAAAAGTTAAACTATTAGAATGAATAATTTGATACCTATGACACTGAAACCCGGGCCAGATACGTTGATTGTAGGTGATCTATATGGCTAGAAACCCCGCAGCAAAAATGCTGCAGTTTACAATACCTGCAAAGTGGATGGGATTCTGGCTAATCCCATCCATGCATTGCAGAAAGTATTTTCAGTGCTGCTCCACTGAATTTGGCATAGTCAGAATTTTTTCCCTAGCCCCCACCATTTCTGAACAATCAATGCTGTTAGATGTGGTTCTTGAAATGTTATTGAGGTTTTGTGTTGCCAAATGGACAGTGCCAGGTAACAGTAAGCAAGGAGTGTGATTCTGAGTTCTGACACTGGTATTGTAGCTCTGATGGAGCTCTGAATCACCCCCCCCCCCACACACACACACACACACACACACACACCCTGACTCCACCCCGACACTGCCCTTCTGACATTACAGATGTTAAATAGCAGATCAGGCACCAAAAAGAACTGCACTTGTTGCTCAGGAATCGGGGAGGCTAGAGAAAAAACAATTGTGCTGGATTTAGGGGAGTGGTGTGTATTAGCAGATACTAAGAACCTGAATTGGTTGAGGTGGTGAAAGGTCTTCTTTAAACTGCAAATCTTTTATCTGCTGTCTCTAGAGTTTACTCCTGTTTTCTATAACAGGGTCACCTGTTATATTACCATATACACTATCTGTATTATTTAACTCTTCCAGCGTCAAGGGAACAAAAAGTTAAAGTTGGTGTTTAATATAAGAGAGCTCCTGGAAGTCAAAAAGGACATTTTCTATTATATTATTTAGTCGTCTATATTATTTTATATGGAAAAAAAATCTAAGGTAACATATCGAGAGAGAACAAAAAATGAAGGTTACCTATATGGTTGTGTATTCAACAGTCATTGAAAAAGGTAATTGTTAGGTGTGGTTATTATATGTGATGACAAAAAATGGTCAACTCCATTGGAAACTCTAAAGGCTGTAAAAGCATTGATTTCAGATCCCTGCGAACCCCTCAAGAATTGACTTATGTAATAGGTGCTACATGTTATGTAACATGAATGTAATCATTTTTCCGTGTCATATCCCATTCTCCTTCAAATGATGTCCTCTTGTCTGCATCTGTCACACACAAGGCTTTATTTCTTGTTCCAGTGACCATGAAGCCAAATCTAATTACAGATTTAAGTGTTGTGGTCAAAGACATTTAGGGTAGGACAGTTAATGGTTGAATGTCATTGAGATAGTCATAGTACTCATAAATGTCATGCAGAAAACCACCATGGTTGATACTTTGTGTTACATTTTGTTAACTTACATTACATAGCGCAATCCTATTCACTTTCTTTAGGTAAAATATAGTAACATGACATTACGATTGTATGTCCAACAAGTATAAGTACAGATCACATAAGGGAGAAAACAGGGCAGGGGGACTCTAAACATAAAGCTGTAACTAATAATACAGTAGAATATCGCTCCAAGTTCTGGATAACATGAGAGGCTGCATGTTACACAGACGTCTAACACATTTATATTATTGTTTTGGAGGTGATGGATTACATTGTGCATTTTTCCAAAAGATGTGAAATGGTTAAATTACATTTTTTTTTGCATAAAATTACATTTTAATTGAAGATGATAACAGCATATAACAAGCTCATAATGAATTGCTTAGACATGGTTTACAATATCTGCCTATATTTGCCAATTTTTATGTGTAGAAAATTCATACACATTAGGGCAAATGATATTATTGGCTTTAACATTATAAACTATACTAATCATAACAGCCATTCCCATAAAGCAGACAAAATCTACTAAAAACCCCCGTGCAAGTGATATCATCTAAACGGCTAGATTATCCCAGGCACACTTTCAAGGCCAGGCTACAAGCAAAATGATATATGGCATGTTCCATTTAATGCAGAGCTGACATTTCTTTAAAGAAATTAAAATGTTGACAGCATGATATGAAATACTATTACACAATTTTCTTTGACCTTTTGTGAACATTAACTATATACTAAAATCATCTACACATTTTTTGCTAAATGGCATTCTTGTAACGCAATGTACATAAGAAATTAGTTTCTCATAGTATATATAGTATTAATTTATGGAATTCAATGGACATGTTCTACTGTATTTATTTCTCCAATAGTGAATAGCATATGAACACCAAATATTTTCTGAAATATACTGATCTTTTATATTGTCCTATATTCCTCTGTACAGCACCTTTAAAGGGGTATTCCCATAACTCTTGTTCACCAACCTGCAGACTCTGTGCTCTCTTCACTTCCTGGATTTCTCGGCACATTGGTGGGCGGGGGTTCACTTGCTCTGCTATTTGCTATGTTTGCAGTCAGTAATGAGGGATTGGTTGTAAATGCATTACCACAGTATGAAGCTGATGTAGCAGAGCTGGATTTGAGTCAACTTGCATTACATACAGAGGTAACGGACTCCTTATCTCAGCCCTTATCAGCCAAATTCAATTAAACTGGCTGATAAGTGGAAAAGCTGAAGATAGACACCACAGTAATCACGGAGCTCTCACCTCCCCCCTCCCTTATCTGAGGAGCTCCATTGCTTGTCAGCCCCTCCCTCCCCCCTTCCCTGAGAGCAAGTAGCTACTTCACTTGGGAAATGAGCAGATAAGCCCAGGCCATAGAAAAGCAGTGTCAACAATGAAGTGAATAAATTAAGATAGCGGCCAAACAAAGCAGTTTTGATAAAGCAATGTATTTAGGAAAAGTCTTAAATCCACATAAACTAGCAGTATAGATAGGATGTTTTTCATGGGACAACCCCTTTAATATAATCCTCACACCAGGCAGGAAAAAAACTTGTCCAGCACCTGATCTCATGACCCCCATGTGCTAGGTAACAATGCTTTGTGTAAATGTAATAGTGGCTACCTGTGTTATTACTGGTCATGCTGATATATGCAGATACAATATAAATGATAATTTAAGAAGTTTCAAACCCAACAGAAACCGAGAGTAAGACTGAAGCGCCATGTTGCAGAAACTCAGCTTTTTTTGTTGCAGATTTTGTTGCGTTTTTTTGAGCCAAAGCCGGGAGTGTATTGAGCAGAAGGGAGAAGTGTAAGGGCTTCCTAGATATTTCCCATTCCTATTGTAGCCATTTTCTTTTGGCTCAAAAAACCACAGTAAAATCTGCAACAAAAAAAGCTGTGTTTCCGCAACGTGGGGCCTTAGCCTAAGGGAGCATTCACACGGAGTTACGCTCCACTCATTCTGAACTTAAAACACATTCAGAATGAACGTGTAAAAAGCAGCTCCCATTGACTTGAATGGGTGCCAGCATACGCGCGCTACCCACTGAAATCAATGGGAGGCTTTTTTCCCTATTGCTTTCAATGTGATACGCGCGTATGCCGGCACCCATTCAAGTCAATGGGAGCTGCTTTTTACACGCTCATTCTGAACTTGTTTTACGTTCAGAATTAGCAGAGTGTAACTCCATGTGAATGCTCCCTAATGCTAAGGCCCCATGTTGCGGAAACGCAGCTCTTTTTGTTGCAGATTTTGCTACATTTTTTTCAGCCAAAGCCAAGAATGGCTACAAAAAGAATGAGAAATATACAATTAGCTTCTTATACTTTTACCTTCTGCTCAATAAACACCACAACAAAATCTGCAACAAAAACAGCTGAATTTCCACAACGTGGTCCCTCATCCTAAAGGTCATTGTTTTCCCTAATCAAGACTTTGATTTTTACTATTACACCAGTTCCTTTAATGATATTGCCCATGTTATGTACTTATAATGAACTGTGGTAAGTGTGATTGAGCAATTGTTTATACTGTTGCTATATTATTTTTATTTTGTGGAATACCCAATGTGAATATGTGTAAATGCAGATAGCTGATGGGGAGAGCAACTCCCGTGTGGTATGTCGTAAGTTGTGAGAGCTCCCACTTAGCCTGACTAATTAGTTATACTAATTATAATACTAAAACCTGTATGTGGACTATGCAAACGGAACGAGTCCTCTTTTTCCATTACTTGTGCAAGTAAGATTCATACAAAGTCCCGATCTCCTGGAAGGGATGGCCTGTGTGATGAAGGCCAAATAAGTTGCAGGAGAGTGCAAGGTTTAAGATGGCATCTGCACTTCAGCCTCCACAACTAATATACAGTATATATATATATGTTATACAGTAATGGCACAGAGGAAAATGGTGAGGAATTTGGTGTGGAATTTTCCACGCTGAAAAAAAGCGCCTCCCATTGATTTCAATGGGTTCTGCTGGCTTTTTTTTTCCACTAGTGGAATTTCCTCCCCAACTGACACTTTGGGCAAGAGAGTAATTAGTAAGGAGTATTAGGGTGTGGAAGGCATATATTGCTTTCTGCACAAAGCAGAAGTGAATGTCTCTCCAACTTTCATTGATCACCGCTCTTCACTCTCACATGCCCTCTTTCACCCAAGTGGAGGGATCCAGACAGCGAAGCAGTGGGGACCAACTAGAGAACACAGTTTCTGCCAGAGATTGCAAATATACCTGCTTCAGTCCCTGTAAAGGACAGAAATAGTTCCTTTACTGTCTGTATATAGGATGGTGTATTGAACTGTATGACTGAAAAACTTTATATATTTCTCCAAATGGATACTGCATCTAGAGATTGGCAAACTGCTTAGTCACGAGCCAGGTTCGTCCAAATTGTTTAAATTCTCAATAAAACTGAACAATGAGGATTCATCTCAGACAAACAAAAAAGACCACCACCTTGTGTTTGACCAGGGCCAACAGAGGAGACACATCAGTATGACTCAGACACTGTCTTGTAGCACTACCTGACAATAGGTGTGACTGGTAGATCAGCTCAGTCCTATTCACCTGAATGTAACATAGCAATTGAAGGATGGTATGATGGAGAAGGCCAATAAGAGGCCACACTAAGTTCAAGACCCATGACCCTAGCTGATAAGTGGAGGTGCCAGGTTCAGACCCCACTGATCTAATATTTTGGACCGAAAATTACATAATTTGAAAGATTGAGCTTCATTTTAAAGAATTTTGTAGAATTATCAGCATATATAATTAGAACAGGGAAAGAACCAGTATGGACACTTTAGTAACAGTTTAAATGTTATATTTTATGATGACTGGTGGGTGAAAGTGAGGATCATAAAATATATATAGACTAAAATGATTTGTGATATAAGGATAGATAACTGAGCACAGTAAAGTGCTGCTATTACTATTAAGTAATGATGTTTTCCCTCTGAAAGAAAATATGACATTTCATTACATTAAATAATAAAATTACAGCTTCAAGTGCCTTATAATTCTTTTGACCTTTTAAAAAGAGCAAATTTCAGAGCACAAACATTTTTGACATGTGCTATGGAATAAATTACACGTCAATTTAAAGGAGAAGTGCAAGATTTTTTATAGCAAACAGTGTATAGTAAAAATGAGAAAGCAATTTTTAACTGCTTGTTGTCAGGATTCGCGGACGCCATGGCTTCCCTGCTATGCGGCGCATGCCCCGGAGGCGTGTCAGTGATTCCTCTGGCCGTGTTTAGTACACTAAGGGGTTAAGTTGCCTCCTTGGTGTCGGCTTGACTGGCAGGCTGTCTGGCCAGTCATTCCCATCTGTGATGGGTGGGGTTGTTTCTCAGTTCCTATTTAACTCCACTCACCCATCTTCATTTGCCTGCTATAGGTTCTATATAGTTTGGTATTGCCTGTGTCGGTATACCTAAACACTTGCTACATACTCTTAGTCTTTGTTTTCCCTTCCTGCTCCTTGCCTGCTTAGTCTTCTTGTTTATTTCAGCATTCTACTTCTTACCTATACCTACTACTGGTCTAGCTTGAACTTTGTACTGCTATTGTTCTCTGTTACCTGCCGCTACTAGTAATTCTCTGTTTACATCTCAACCCACTGGTAGGGTAATTATAGGGAATCTATTTAGGTTCCTGTGAGGGGCGCCCTTGTAAGGACGTTACTCTGACGCTAGGCAGGTTCAGTCAGGGGTTCTTATAGGGAAAGTTTCCCAACCTGTTTCCGCCCACGCTCCAGGACTTGCACCCAGTCGTCACCAGTCCAGGTCAGTGTCTTACATTATAGCAGGCCACTATCCCAGACAGCGCTCCCGGCGGTTCAGAATGAGTACCGAGCTCTCGGTCACTGATCGCCTGGATGAGCTGTCAAATCATGTGCAGGGAATGGCTGGGTTAATAACTCAAGTCTCACAGCGTCTGGACGCATTGACAACTTCTGTTTCAGACGCTGGGAGCCCATCAGTATCTCCACCTGCCTTCCCTGTACACAGTGTCCGGCCTAGTTCTAAAATGCTCCTACCAGATCGCTTTGATGGTAAACCTGACAGATTCCGGACTTTCCAGGAATCATGTCGCCTCTATTTTCGTTTTAATTATTTCCCCTCTGAAGCAGAGAAAGTGGCGATTGTCGTATCACTCCTTCAAGGGGCTCCTCAGGATTGGGCTCTAGCCCTTCCTTCAGGGGCCGCTGAATGGAATTCTTTAGACAAATTTTTTCTGTCACTTGGCCAGGTTTATGATGACCCCAACCGTGCAGCTTTGGCAGAAACCCATTTGTTGTCTATTCAGCAAGGTCGCCGCACAGCTGAAGAATATTGCTCTGAATTCCGCCAGTGGTGCTCGCAGACCGGATGGTCTGACGGACCCCTTAAGACCCTTTTCCGACAAGGATTATCTGACATGATAAAAGACGCCATGGTAAGCCATCCCGTTCCTGAGTCCCTGGGCGACTTTATGACATTGGCCGTGACCATTGACAGGAGACTTAGGGAAAGACGAAGAGAAAGGCAAGCAGGTTCCACCTTGCAGGTTAGGTCAGGTCTATTTTTTAAATCTTCTTCTGTCTCCGCTAACGCTATTCCTTCCCAGCCCCCTTCACCATTTCCCTCTCAGGCCTCTAGAGAGGAACCCATGATATTGGGCTCCACAGCTGCTGCTAGAAGGAAGCATCGCTTGGAGAACGCCTTGTGCCTGTATTGCGGTAAACCCGGACATTTTTTACGAGATTGCCCATCCAGACCAAGACCGCCACAGGAAAACTCCAGCGCCTGAGTGATCTCCGGGAGGGTCACTCAGGGGTACAGGTACCTCCTAACTACTCAGATAAATTATTGCTACCAGTGACTCTGGTTTTTGGGTCCAAAACTTTCGCCTGTCAGGCAATGGTGGATTCAGGAGCTGCAATGAGTTTTATCCATGTGGCTGTGGCACAAGCCTTGGAGCTACCGTTAATTCCATTGTGTACCCTCTTTTCGGTTTCTGGTGCAGATTTTACTCCCCTGTCTGAGGGAAGGATAAAATTTTGCACTGCCGAGGTCATGTTAAAAGTTGGGTGTCTGCATTCTGAAAAAATTTCATTTTTTGTTATTGAGAAATTAACTGTTGATATTATTCTCGGCTTGCCTTTGCTCCGCCTCCACAATCCTGTATTTGACTGGGAAACTACTGAGTTGGTAAAATGGGGGAATTCATGTGCTTCTCATTTAAATACCGTTCATTTTCCAGTATGTTCAGTTAATTGTGACCCTGAGCTCCCTGAGTTTATTTGTGATTTCAAAGACGTCTTTGACGAGGCCGCCGTGGAAATTTTACCTCCACATCGGCCTTACGATTGTGCCATAGAACTCGTTCCTGGAGCCAAGCTCCCTAAAGGTCGCATTTTTAACTTGTCAGCCCCTGAGCGAGAGTCTATGCGCCAATATGTTAAGGAGAGTTTGGTGAAAGGACACATTCGGCCATCCGTCTCCCCTGTTGGTGCTGGTTTTTTCTTTGTTGAAAAAAAAGATGGAGGTCTCCGCCCCTGTATTGATTATAGGGAGCTCAATAAAATAACGGTTAAGGACCAGCATCCTCTTCCTCTGATACCGGATCTTTTCAATCAGGTGGTGGGTGCCCGGTGGTTCTCTAAAATCGATCTCCGTGGAGCCTACATCCTAATCCGGATTAAAGAGGGAGATGAGTGGAAGACCGCTTTCAATACGCCTGAAGGCCACTTTGAGTATCTAGTCATGCCCTTTGGCTTATGTAATGCCCCAGCTGTCTTCCAGCGTTTTGTAAATGATATTTTCAGGGATCTATTGGGCCGTTTTCTAGTCATTTATTTGGATGATATTCTCATATTCTCACCAGATTGGGAGTCCCATCAGCAGCATGTAAGAGAGGTCCTCTTAAGGTTGCGCCAGAATCAACTTTGCGCCAAGATTTCCAAATGTCAGTTTGGAGTCCAGGAGGTAGGGTTTCTGGGATACATACTCACCCCCGGTTCTATAGGTATGGATCCACAGAAAGTATCCGCCGTGATTCACTGGGTAAAACCGACGACATTGAAAGAGATCCAACATTTTCTGGGTTTCGCAAATTATTATCGAAAATTCATTAAAAAATTTTCTACTATTGCCAAACCTCTTACTGACTTGACAAAAAAGGGGGCTGATCCTACCACCTGGACATCTGAGGCCAAATTAGCATTTGAAACTTTAAAGAAATGTTTTACCACTGCTCCAGTCTTGGTCCACCCTGACCCCACTCGTCCTTTTGTGGTGGAGGTTGATGCCTCCGAGACGGGGGTTGGCGCTGTCCTGTCCCAGGGGGTAGATCCATTCACAAATCTTCAACCCATTGCATTTTTCTCCAGAAAATTCTCCACTGCAGAAGCCAATTACGATATAGGTAACAGGGAGTTGCTGGCTATAAAATGGGCCTTCGAAGAGTGGAGACATTTTCTGGAAGGTGCCAAACATAGAATTACAGTGTTAACTGACCATAAAAACCTGTTATACTTAGATAACGCCAAGAGGTTGAATCCCCGTCAGGCGCGGTGGGCGCTGTTCTTCACCAGATTTAATTTTATAGTTACCTGTCGTCCAGGGTCTAAAAATATTAAGGCCGATGCCTTGTCCAGGAGTTTTGGAATTTGTAGAATCCCAAATGAAGAACCTGAAAATGTCCTCTCTCCTGGGGTAGTTGTCGCAACCCTGACTCCAGATTTGATGTCTGCTCTTACGGATGCACAGGGGTCTGCCCCTGATGCCTTGCCACCCGGTAAGCTCTTTGTCCCGGGTCACCTTCGTTTGAAAGTTCTGGAGGAAGTCCACTCCTCGGTACTAGCTGGTCACCCGGGCATTGCCGGCACTGGTTATTTGTTGTCTCGCACCTATTGGTGGCCATCCTGGCAACGTGATGTCAAGGGGTTTGTACAAGCCTGTGAAACCTGTGCTAGGGCAAAGGTTCCCCGACAGCTCCCAGCAGGACTATTGCATCCACTCCCTTTACCCAGCAGACCTTGGTCCCATTTATCAATGGATTTTGTCACAGACCTTCCCCTCTCCAAGGGGAAGTCCGTAATCTGGGTGGTGGATCGTTTTACTAAAATGTGTCATCTTATAGCGTTAAAGAAATTACCCACAGCTAAATATCTTGCAGGGTTGTTTATCCACCATGTCTTACGTCTTCATGGTATTCCCTCAAACATAGTGTCAGACAGAGGGGTACAGTTCGTGTCGAAATTCTGGAGAGCATTCTGCCACAAGTTGGGTATCTCGCTGTCCTTTTCCTCAGCTTTTCACCCAGAAACTAATGGGCAGACTGAGAGACTTAATCAATCACTAGAACAGTATCTTAGGTGCTTTGTCTCTGAGTGTCAAGAAAAGTGGAGTGGTTATTTGCCTATGGCCGAGTTCGCTCTCAATAATCATGTTAGTGCTTCGACACGTCTGTCCCCCTTCTACTGTAATTACGGTTTTCACCCCAGATACTCCACTGGAACTGGTAATGAATCAACCTTCTCTTCAGTGAAAGACATTGTTAATATTTTGCGCACGATTTGGGCGGCGAGTTTAGAAACTCTAAAGGAATCCCAGCTCAAACAGGTAAAATATGCCAACAAAAAGCGCCGCCCCGGACCTGATTATGCTGTTGGTGATAAAGTGTGGCTATCTACTAAAAACCTCCACCTTCGTGTACCGTCAGCAAAGTTTGCCCCACGATTCATTGGTCCATATCCCATCACTGAAATAATCAATCCTGTGTCATTTAGGTTGTTACTCCCTAGTTCTCTCCGTATTCATCCGGTTTTTCATAAATCCTTATTAAAGAAGTATATTCCCGCTGTAGTTGCTCGTTCTCCACCTTAACCAGTGGTCGTTCAAGGAGAGTTGGAATTTGAGGTGGAACGAATTATTGATTCTCGCAAAGTGCAGAATTCGCTCCAATATCTTGTACATTGGAAAGGATATGGCCCAGAGGAACGAGTTTGGGTTACTGCCAGAGATCTTCACGCTCCCAGACTGGTGGAAGAATTTCATCACTCTTATCCCACCAAGCCGGGAGGTCCGGGTGAGGGTCCGGAGGTCCCTCCTCAAGGGGGGGTACTGTCAGGATTCGCGGACGCCATGGCTTCCCTGCTATGCGGCGCATGCCCCGGAGACGTGTCAGTGATTCCTCTGGCCGTGTTTAGTACACTAAGGGGTTAAGTTGCCTCCTTGGTGTCGGCTTGACTGGCAGGCTGTCTGGCCAGTCATTCCCATCTGTGATGGGTGGGGTTGTTTCTCAGTTCCTATTTAACTCCACTCACCCATCTTCATTTGCCTGCTATAGGTTCTATATAGTTTGGTATTGCCTGTGTCGGTATACCTAAACACTTGCTACATACTCTTAATCTTTGTTTTCCCTTCCTGCTCCTTGCCTGCTTAGTCTTCTTGTTTATTTCAGCATTCTACTTCTTACCTATACCTACTACTGGTCTAGCTTGAACTTTGTACTGCTATTGTTCTCTGTTACCTGCCGCTACTAGTTATTCCCTGTTTACATCTCAACCCACTGTAGGGTTATTATAGGGAATCTATTTAGGTTCCTGTGAGGGGCGCCCTTGTAAGGACGTTACTCTGACGCTAGGCAGGTTCAGTCAGGGGTTCTTATAGGGAAAGTTTCCCAACCTGTTTCCGCCCATGCTCCAGGACTTGCACCCAGTCGTCACCAGTCCAGGTCAGTGTCTTACACTTGTCACACTTAAGATGATAGGACTAGTGCCTGCTAGAGATGAGAGAACAGTAAAATATTCAATATTTGTTCGTTTTGAATAGCCGCTCAATATTCGACTATTCAAACGAATATTGAACCCCATTATAGTCTATGGGGAAAAATGCTTCATTTCAGGGGAACCCACAATTCAACTCAGGAGGGTCACCAAGTCCACTATGACACCTCAGGAAATGATGCCAACACCCTGGAATGCAACTGGGACAGCAGGGGAAGCATGTCTGGGGGCATCTAACAGGCCCAAGTCACAGTTTTACCCCACTATCACAGCCTATCAACTACACATTTTCCACACTCAAAAAAAACCTCTATGGAAAATGGAAAAATACCTGGGAACCTTATTTCCTTCCCAATTGTATGGACAGAAACCCAAATTTTACTCTAATGAAACCTCAACAAGCACACCTTTAAATCACGTTGCCCATGACAACCACAGATGGAATAGGCGATGAGAAATCCAACAGTACCCACCCTGAACTGTCATTGTGTGTGTGTGTGTGTGTGTGTGTGTGTGTGTGAGATGTGCTAAGACCTTCCAAAATTCACTTTTCTCACATGTCTGCCATCCATGGCCACTCATGGTGCAGAAACTGTGGGAGCTGACTCTGAGGAACCCTTGGGTTTTGGAGATGGTACTCCATCAAGGGTCTCTGCTGCTCACACACAGCTCAATATGTGGTATGTCGAGTTCCAGAGTGTGAGGACGTCGCACATCAGCCGGTGTTCTGGCAGATGGAGGTGTTGCTGGAGGCTTCGGAGACTATCAGCGGCTACTGTAGACTTGCGAAAACGGGTGCACAAGCGCTGCATTTTCACCAGTAGCTCTGGTAAATTGGGGTACGTTTTTAAAAACCGTTGCACCACTAAATTGAAAACCTGGGCCAGGCATGGAATGTGTTGGAGGTTGGCAAGTTCCAGAGCCGCTACCAGGTTCAGGCCGTTATCACACACGACCATGCCTAGGCCCAGGTGCAGCAGCGAAAACCATGTTGACGTCTCATTGAGGAGGGCATCCCTCACTTCGGAGGCAGTGTGCTGTCTGTCCCCCAAGTTGATGAGCTTCAGCACGGCCTGCGGACGTCTCCCTATGCCAGTGCTGCAGCGTTTCCAGCAGGTAGCTGGGGTCGATGTGAAGGCGGAGGAGGAAGAGGAAGGTGGTGGTTCAGAGCCCCTGCCAGGAATGTTGGGCGGGGAAATGAGGTGCACTGCCCCAGTTTGTGACCGGGTCCAAGCCTCAACTACATTTACCCAGTGTGCCATCAGTGAAATGTAGCGTCCCTGACCACATGCACATGTCCACGTGTCGGTGGTCAAGTGGACTTTGTGCAAAGCGCAGAACTAAGGGCCCGCCTGATGTTGCGTGACACATGCTGGTGCAAGGCGGGGTTGGCACAGTGGGAGAAGTAGTGACGGCTAGGAATGGCATAGCGACGTGCCGCACTTGCCATCAGGTCATGGAAGGCCTGACTTTTCACAAGCCGGAACAGCAACATCTCCTGGGCCAGGAGTTTGGAGATGTGCGTGTTTAAGGCTTGTGCATGTGGGTGGGTAGCATTGTATTTTTGCCTGCGCTCAAACATCTGGGAGATGGTGGGTTGGTGGGAAGAGGCACATGATGGTGCAGGAGAAGGAGCTGAGGCAGCAGAAGGAGCTGAGACAGGGAAAGGGGAGGATGAGGGAGAAGTCTCCAAAGTGGCAGAGGCAGATGTGGAGGTGTCCTGGCTGCTGTTCTGGACTGCAGCGCCAGAACTGGCAACAATGGGAGAGGCAGTGGCGGCAACGCCGGACGATGATTGTCCTGCGTTTGCTCTCCACCACTAAGCCCAGTGCTTGCCTTCCAAATGACAGCGCATGGCAGTGGTCGTAAGGTTGCTCTATTCAGAGCCCCTACTCAGTTTTGAGTTGCAAAGTGTGCAAACTGCACTATATTTGTCCTCCGCACATACATTGAAAAATTTCCACACCACCGAAGACCGTGGCCTCGATATGGGAGATTTTCTAGGCTAGTTAGAATAGGGAACATTTTGGACCCTGCTGGCTGTGGCCTGGCTTTGGTGAAGCAGCTGTCCTCTGCCTCTGGACATGCCTCTGCCTCTAGCCACCCTCTTTGGTGCTGCACTTCCCTCCACATCTACACTGCTTTCCCCGCTTGACATCCCACCTGTCCAGGTCGGGTCAGTGTCCTCGTCATCCACCACCTCCTCTTCCAATTCCTCTCTCTGCTCCTCCTCCTCCTGCACACCAACCATGGCAACAGGCTGCCCTGATGGCAACTGGGTTTCATCATCATCCTCACTGAGGGCCGATTGCTGGTCAACAACAACAGGAGATGGGGGATGCTTCAGTGTTTGGGCATGAGGACACAGAAACTCATCTGGTACCTCCGGTGATTCGGGACGTGGTGGGACAGAGAGAGGGACAGTGAATGGACCTGAAAACAGCTCCTGGGAGGTGGTAAAGGTGGTATTACTTTGCTGGGAAGATTGGGCATGTTGTAAGGAAGGAAAACCAGACTGTTGGTTAGGAGGAGGAGTTGAGGTAGAGGCTGACTGGCTGGTGGAGAATGTGCTGGAAGCATTATCCGCCAGCCATTGTAACACCTCTTGCTGGTGCTCAAGCCTGGTTAGTCTTGTACCCTGCACCCTACTTAATGTGGCCATCAAGCCGAGGACTGTGGGGAAGCGCAATGCTTGCTGCCGCAGAGCAGTAGGTACGGTAGACGCTGTTGGTTGATCGCAACCTTGCTCTCCATCTGCATTTCCATGCCCCTGTCCTCGTCCCCGTCCCTTTGCACTAGCCTTACGCATTTTAATGGTCTATACACCGAGGAAAGCTGGGTTGAGTGTATAGAACTGGACTGAATTGCTCTGTATCCCTGTTAGGTGTTTGGGGGGACTCCCCGTGGAAAGCTGGGATGAGCGTATAGAACTGGACTGAATTGCTCTGTATCCCGTTAGGTGTTTGGGGGGACACCCCATGGTTAGCTGGGTTGAGCGTATAGAACTGGACTGAATTGCTCTGTATCCCTGTTAGGTGTTTGGGGGGACACCAACTGCAAAGCTGGGTTGAGAATATAGAACTGCACTGAATTGCTCTGTATCCCTGTTAGGTGTTTGGGGGGACACCCCATGGGAAGCTAGGCTGAGCATATAGAACTGCACTGAATTGCTCTGTATCCCTGTTAGGTGTTTGGGGGGACACCCCATGAAAAGCTAGGTTGAGCGTATAGAACTTGACTGAATTGCTTTGTATCCCTGTTAGGTGTTTGGGGAGACACCAACTGCAAAGCTGGGTTGAGCGTATAGAACTGGACTGAATTGCTCTGTATCCCTGTTAGGTGATTGGGGGAACATCCCATGGTAAGCTGGGTTGAGCGCATAGAACCGGACTGAACTGCTCTGTATTCCTGTTAGGTGTTTGGGGGGGACACCCCATGGAAAGCTGGGTTGAGCGTATAGAACTGGACTGAATTGCTCTGTATCCCTGTTAGGTGTTTGAGGGGACACAGCCTGCAAAGCTGGGTTGAGCTTATAGACTTGGACTGAATTGCTCTGTATCCCTGTTAGGTGATTGGGGGGACACCCCGTGGTAAGCTGGGTTGAACGTATAGAACTGGACTGAATTGCTATGTATTCCTGTTAGGTGTTTGGGGAGACATCCCGTGGAAAGCTGGGTTGAGCTTATAGGCCTGGACTGAATTGCTATGTATCCCTGTTAGGAGTTTGAGGTGACACAGCCTGCAAAGCTGGGTTGAGCGTATAGAACTGGACTGAATTGCTCTGTATCCCTGTTAGGTGTTTGGGGAGACATCCCGTGGAAAGCTGGGATGAGCTTATAGGCCTGGACTGAATTGCTATGTATCCCTGTTTTGGGGGGACACCCCATGGAAAGCTGGGTTGAGCATATAGAACTGGACTGAATTGCTCTGTATCTCTGTTAGGTGTTTGGGGGGACACCAACTGCAAAGCTGGGTTGAGCGTATAGAACTGGACTGAATTGCTCTGTATCCCTGTTAGGTGTTTGGGGGGACACCCCATGGAAAGCTGGGTTGAGCATATTGAACTGGACTGAATTGCGCTGTATACCTGTTTTGGGGGGACACCCCGTGGAAAGCTGGGTTGAGCGTATAGAACTGGACTGAATTGCTCTGTATCCCTGTTAGGTGTTTGGGGAATACCGCCTGTAAAGCTGGGTTGAGATTATAGAACTGGACTGAATTACTCTGTATCCCTGTTAGGTGTTTGGGGGGGGACACCGCCTGCATAACTGGGTTGAGCCTATAGAACTGGACTGAATTGCTCTGTATCCCTGTTAGGTGTTTGGGGGGACACCCATTGGAAAGCTGGGTTGAGTGTATAGAACTGGACTGAATTGCTCTGTATCCCTGTTTTGGGGTACACCCCATGGAAAGCTCGACTCCTCTCCCTGCAGTATATAGTGCTGAAAAGAGCTGTTGTTTTTCTTCCATTTTTCCCTGCTTACTAGAAGCTAATACCTATCTAGCCCTCAGCAGATCTCTCTCTCTCCCTATCTCTCACCACAAATGTCATGAAGATGGCGCTGGCTATTCTTATAAATGGGAGGTCACATGTTTTCGGCAGTCAATGGGTTTTTTCAATTTTTTTCAATGCCTACGTTGTCTTAGTTCCTCTCCCACCTCCCCTGCACCAATAACCAAAAAACGCACCAGGGAAGGTGGGAGGGGATATGAATTTTTACTGCATTTGCCGTGTGGTATTCAATTGGAAATGAATACTTTTAACGGCCTGATATTCGATCGAATACCTATTCAATCGAATGGTATTCGCTCATCCCTAGTGCCTGCATCTTCACTCCTACTTCTCTTAAATATGTACTGATGGTTCAGAGTTTCCATATGGCGGCATTATGAGAGGCCAATTCACTACCCATATTGCTATGTACGGCCGTGATGCTAACCAAAACAAAAAAAAAAGGCAAGAACTGTTTATGCGAGGACAAGAAATTAGGTCCATGGGATCTCTTATTTTAAAACAGGAAAGCTAGGCTTGTAGCCCATAGAAATGAGAACTCTTAAACTGGCCTGAAAAAACATGAGCAACACCACGATTGGTCACAATGGGCACCAAGGCCATGCTTTCTTTTTTTTTAATAAATATGTCCCAATTGGGGATATTGATTAGCAAATGAAGCAACAGTCTTAATGGGGTTTTCTCATTTCCCTCTCTCAGCTGTTTGCCTGCTGTCTCTTCTTCTCACTTCATATATTCTTCTGCATGTTGGTCGGCAGGCTTTGACTGTTTGGTGGAAAGGACACTATGATGCACCTCACTAGACATAGGTATTGTCTTTATCATGAGAGATTATCTATTATAATTACTAGAAATATAAATGCAGATCAAATAATATGCATAGTAAATGTATATTCGATTACACAGGTTTGGAGAATGCGTCCACGCAAGGGACTGGCAGTAAATTCAATGTTATCTTTGTGTTTCCATAGACAGATAACCTACACTGTTCACGTCTTTATCGGCAAACTGCAATTAGGTGAACTGATTGTTCTGATGACAGAGCTGTATATAACAGTTCTAAAGAGAAGCACTATCTGGAGAACTCATTCCTCCAAAGAACAGCAAGTCTTTTCAAATGACCTATTGACCTATTGTCAGATACAGGCCATTGTCATTGAGATTGTCATGCCATTGAGCTGAAACATCGCTGTAGCTGTATGGGGCAATAAATTACCCTCATTGTTTTCTTTGCACTACCTTGGAGAGCCGCCTAATTTTTTTTTTTTTTTTTTTTTGCTATATTCTTTGGGACATTACTGGTTCTCAGAGGCAGACACTCTGCTATCTTTTGGTGCCGTCATTGACTTGGCATTTTATATATACATGTATATATATATACATATAAATAGAGAGAGAGAAAAGAGAGAGAGAGCATAACATGACACATACAGCAAACAGGGGCAATTATAATACATCAAAGCATCTGTTCCTGTAAAAAGGGAAAACAAAAATGTGTTAGGAAGGGAATGGGAGGCTGTAAGCTGGTCCATAAATATATTATAAGCATTAATATTATTAATCCTTTGTTTCATGCCTGTAACTTATACTGTGTAGACATAACAATGCTAGTTGAGACATCTGCAGCAAGCAAACAATCAAAAGAACATTTCAAAGACCAAAAAATCTATGCCAATAGGTGGCAAGTTGGGAACAGGCCCAAAGAACATGAAGTAGAGAACCATGTCCACCACAGGTCTTCTAACATGTTGATGCTGTGGAATACATTTGGTGGAGTCGGGCTGGTGAAAGATATCACCTCATAAATTATTTACAGGCAGTCCCAAATGTGAGCTACAATGGAGGGATTTATACATCAAAACCCAGGCCCTTCTCCATTCCTCCTCGCTCCATGGCCCCCCTTGACCTGTTTCCCACATACAAAAAGGAGAGATGGGAGTCAAATAGGCTAGAAATGTGTTTTAATTTCTTGTTCTGAACTCTAAGAGAAGAAAAACTAATAATGTGTAGCATATTATGAGTTTGTAAGAAATGTCGTACCAAGAGATATTTATAGAAAACACTCTAGTCAGCTTCTCAAAGCCTTTCAGAATGCCTGAGAGATCTGTAATGCCCTGGCGTATCCAAATACCTAAATTTAGTAATGGGATAGCTAAACTCAAGGTTTCTAAAGAGATCTGTCTCCTTTCCAGATTTGCAAATTTATCTGTATGGTGCTGTAAATATTTCCATGAAGTGAAGAGGAAGAATCGCACAGGGATCCTGGTGGTCAAGAGAGAGAGGATTCGAAAAGTTCTTAAATTTTGAGGATAAAAATATGAAGCTTCTATTTGGGTGTATGAAAATCCTGTGCTCATAGATTGGTAATCTAGCAATACAGTAGCCATATAATCCCCATGAATATCAGGAACTCCCAGATCACCAAAGTCTCTGTCTTTAATTAATATGCTATGTACTATGCAAGGCTTGTGACCTGCCCAAATAAATCGTGAGAAAATATTGTCAGCTATCATGAAGAAGGAGGCTGGGAGAGAGATAGGGAGATTTTAAAATTTATATAAAATTCTAGAGAGGAGCACCATTTTAAATGCTGTGATTTTATGCATCTAGGAAATTGCATACCTACTCATTCTCTTTGCCTCTTCTTGAATAGATTTATGGAGAAGTGGGTATTTATCTTTGTAGAGTCTAAAGTGTTATCAACACAGTCCCAATAAAATGGATAGGGACTTTGGAGGTGTTGTATGGTCGGGAGAGGTGAATTAAGGAGAAGAATCTGTGTCTTTAGGTTGTTCAGTTTATTATATGATAATGAGCCAAAATGTTATATTAAATCTAAGGCAGCTGATACTGCTGTTACCTGGGATTCAGTTAAAGGGGTTGTCCAGGATGAAACAAAAATCAACCCCTTAAGTAAACCCCTACCCTCCAACTTTCATCTAATTTACTTATATTACTTATATTAAAAAATATATTTTTATATTAATATAATATATATATATATATATATATATATATATATATATATATATATATATATATTTAACTATATCCCTGGTCATGTGACTGCCCCAGGGACACTTTTGGATAATCCAGTGACATTTTCTGAAACAGAACGTTAACATTACTCCCCTCCCCTTACTCCATACTTACGTACCTTTCTCTCTGGGAACGGGTCTTCCCCTCTTCCTCTCCGCAAGTGCTTGAGCAGTCAGGAGGTGTCTGTGACACGTGTGCAGTAAAGATCGTACTCTATCGCTATTGTGCAGGTGTCAGAAGAACTTTCAGTCTGTGTATGCACTGGCAAAGAGGAAGAGAGGTGTCTCCAGCCTGCACAGCCAGTGAAAGAAAAGGAAGAACCATCTCCCAGAGAGGAAGATAGATAAGTATGATGTAGTGGGGAGTGGGCTTACTTAGTTGGAAAGGGCTAGTAGTGGGTGGGATATCTAGGGAGATAGGGAGGGGTTGTAATGGAGTGAGAAAGGAGGGGGCAGTGAGAGGGAGGTTGTGTGAAAAGCTACACAGCAGGAATCTACACAAGGAGCTCCCAGAGACACAAATAATTCACTCACAACACTGCTAAGGGTATATAGGTGTATGTATTAACCCATTAATAGCACTAATAGACCTTTAACAAAAAAAAAAGTTGCCTAGAAAACCCCTTTTTAAGGAGGGGATGGAGAAAGGCCTGTACATTTGATAGAGATGACAGCGTGGTAGTTGAGTCATTTTTTAAAGGGGTATTCCCATGAACATAATCATATTTATATTTGTACATAATAAAAAGTTAAACATTTTTGCAAATATAAGTCATTAAAAATTCTGCAGAGTTTTAAAGATTTTCTCTAACTTTCTTAGTTTTGACAGTCTTTTATCTTGATTGGTTGCCTTGGATACGACCACTAATGCAGAAATGTTCTATGGTCTGGGACTTGTCAGGAACCCAGCTATGATTTTCTTATTGTAGCCGGGTTATCAGGCAGGGACACTACATGTATCAGAAGATATCCCGGCCACAATAAAGAAATCATGGCTGATTTTCTGACCTTAGAAAGTTCCTGCATTGGTGGTCGTATCCAATGGCAACCGATCAAGACAACAGACTGTGACCACTAAGAAAGTTAGAGAAAATCTTTAAAACTCTGCAGAATGTTTAATTACTTATATTTGCAAAAATGTTTAACTTTTAATTATCTACAAATGTAAAGTAGAACTACCAAAAGTGATCTGCAATGTCTAGTGGGTTCACTGATCTATTTTTCAGTGGAGCATGGAATCATATTCTCTCGGTGTCTCGCTTGAAGTATGTTGGCTAAGAGCTTTTCTGCCTTATTAGCATTAGAATAATTTCTAGACTTTAGAGTGGGTGTTATGCAAAACGTGAATCACACCTAATGAACAATTGCATAGAATAACACTTCAAAGAGATGGGAAGATCCCCCATCAAACTCCTCATCAGTACTCAGTAAGGGATTACCAGTGGCAGTGTGGTCTCCATACTGAATCACCATTAACCCCTTCCCGACATGCGCCGTAATAGTACGGCGCATGTCGGGTCTGTAACTATGGCCGGGAGCCGGGCGGCCGCCATAGCCGCCGGGTGTCTACTGCTTTAAGCAGTAGACAACCGGCTTTAATGCCTCCGATCGGTCCCCGGACCGATCGGAGGCATTAACCCCTCCGGCGCCGTGATCAAAGGCGCCGGAGGCGCCATTTTCCCGGCGGCGCATGGGCGCCGCCATTTTGGCCGGGATCGCCGGTTCCTGGAGCATGCTCCAGGGCTGACGTCCCGTTGCCATGACAGCCGGGAGCCTTGTACAGGCTCCCAGGCTTGTCTGCAAATCCTCTCTTTTGCAGGCTGGTCTATGCAGCCTGCAAAAGAAAGGATGATTTTTTGCAATGCATTTCAATGCATTAGCATTGTAATGCATTGCATTAGTGATCAGACCCCCTGGGGTTCAACACCCCTAGGGGGTCTAATAAATGCGCAAAAAAAAAAAAAAAAAAAAAGTTAAAAAAATATTAAAAGTTCAAATCACCCCCCTTTCCCTAGAACACATATAAAAGTAGTTAAAAACTGTGAAACATATACATGTTAGGTATCCCCGCGTCCAAAATCGCCCGCTCTACAAATCTATAAAAATATTTTTCCTGTTCGGTAAACGCCATAGCGGGAAAAATAGTCGAAAGTGCCAAACCGCCGTTTTTTCACTGTTTTGATTCTGATAAAAATTTGAATAAAAAGTGATCAAAGCAATAACATTTCCCGAAAATGGTAGAACTAAAAAGTACACCCAGCCCCGCAAAAAAAGACGCCCTATGCATCCCCGTACACTTACGTATAAAAAAAGTTACGGCCGTCGGAATATGGCGACTTTTAGAAAAAAAATTTTTTAACACAGTTTTGGAATTTTTTTTAGGGGTCAAAATGTAAATAAAACCATATAAATTTGGTATCCCTCGAACCGTACCGAAACACAGAATATAGGGGACATGTCATTTTGGCTGCACAGTGAACGCCGTAAAACCAAAGCCCGTAAGAAATTCGCAGAAATGCATTTTTTCTTCAAATCCACCCCATTCTGAATTTTTTTCCTGCTTCCCAGTACATTATATAGAATAATTAATGGTGGCATCATGAAGAAAAATTTGTCCCGCAAAAATTAAGACCTCATATGGCTCTGGGAGCGGAGAAATAAAAAAGTTATGGGGTTTTGAAGGAGGGGAGTCAAAAACGAAAAACGAAAATCAAAAAATGCCATCGGCGGGAAGGGGTTAACACCATCATATTGCATTCATGAATCACTGCTTCCAGTCCAAGCTGCTTCTTTCTCACCAATTTCTCAATTACATGTGACCCCCCCACCTTTACCAAAGAGAGTACAGTAACAGCAGATATTTACACACAGCCTTTACCACACTACCAATCATGTGGACTCCTGAAGCAGAAGTAACTCATGATAAAATAATACTCCCATATTTGATACGATATATAATATCTGATATGAATGTAATTGCACCAGTATGGTTTGGAGAGATAAACAACTGGGGCTAGTTCACATGGAGTTTTTTGCAGGCAGATTTTGGAGTGGAATCTGCCTCAAAATCTGTCTGCAAAAACGGCTCCCATTGGATTCGATGCAATTCAATTCCCAATCAATGGGAGCTGCTCGCTTTTTTTCATTGCTAGCTAGTAGCGGAAAAAAGAAGCAAGATGCTCTATCTTGCTGCGGTTACACGGCTGATTTAGCCACAGCATCTGCGGCTCGAAACACACCTGTTAAGACCAATTAATTCGGGCCTATTCAGAAGCGGAATGCCACGACAGAATGCCGATACACTGCATCAGCATCCTGTTGCGGCTAGCCCCACGGAAATTTACATGGCAGAAAACATTTTCCGCTATGTGAACATACCCTATTATGCTCCCTGCAAGCAAGTTTCCTTCAATTTTTTTTGTTTAGAAAAAGAGGTAGTGAGGGATAAGAAAGGAAGTTACATCTGTTCCTAACCCCCCTCTCCACAGTAACACACCAAGCACATATATACTCCCAAAGCTGAATCATCCTTTTGACACCTATACACATACTGAACGTATATAAAACTGCAGTAGTTACTGGGGTTCCCCATGAAAAGTTGTGTGTCCCCCCCCCCCCCCTTACTTGCTAATGACTCGGGTGAGTCTGCATCAAATGTTTTGGCAAAACCCAGTTATCTCTGTATCTGCCAATTCCACATAGTAGAATATTGTTTGTAGCGGACATGTCAGCTTACCTGGTCAACATACACTTTCACCAGGCTGGTGGCTCATTAGTATTCATTACACTCTGATGTCACTGGACATCACTGACAAACGCCACAGGTGACAACTCAGTTCTTTTCAACCCAGTTCTTTTGCGTAGGCCACAGATGCTGCTGATTTACCCCAGCGGTTATGCGTGTTGGGTACTTGGAGGTGGCACTGGAGAGTTCTCCCGCAGCAATGGGCCTGCCCCAAGTGCTGCGAGAGAACTCATTTGCATACCAACGAAAACCAGGATTTATACTGAACGGCAGTGCGGAGAAGACATCTAAAAGTAGGAGAAGAATGGCCTTTCTTAAGGCTATTCCTATGTGTCAATGAGAAAAAATTATATTTTAATGGTAGAATCCCTTTAAAGGAAAAGTCGCTAAATAAATGTAAAAGGTGTTTTATAATGAAAGTATTTACAGTATACACTGTCTACCAATAAGTATTTGGACTCCCATTCAAATGAAGATATCTGCGGTCATGATGTACGTCAATCCTTTCACCGTTAAATAGGAAACAGCATTAGCATTAGTGTATTGGCATTAGTCGCATACAAGATGCCACTAAGTGCAGAGTTGTCTGATTTCGAGAAAGGGGTAATTGTGGAGTTCTACAGAAATGTTCGATCCTTGAGGGACATAGCAAGTGAACTGAATTACCCAAAATCAACGGTGGCCTATGTCATTGTGAAGTGGAAGGTGAATGTTGATTGTTAGAATGTGTCCCAAGTTGGCAAACCCCCGAAACTGGGAGATAGAGACCGACGAGTGCTGGCCAGAGAAACCACACCCAACCGATGGTTCACATACACCAGGAGTTTCACCAGGCATCCGGGAGTATTGTGTCGATCAATACCATCCATAAGGAAGCATCTGCTGGGTTCTACCAACTATTAAATATGAATAAATGTTGTTTTTCTATTCTACCACAGGTGTCCAAATACTTATTGGTAGACAGTGTACACCATATAGCATGAATTAGAATATCAACTTGTGCTAATGCCACAACCATAACAGCCCATAACAAAAGTGTATACCTTTATTGGCACAACAATATAAAAGACCTGCCTATAGGCAAAACAAAAACAAAAAATTCCAATAGCACACAGTCTGTAACACAGATAAAACTCAACTGCTCTAAAAAGTCATTTTGACTTATACATTTTCTAGGTTAAGAAATAAAGGCAAGCCTTTGGAGTAAGGGCCAGCCAGGATTACACAACTATCATTGTTAATATTGGAGGATCTGTTCTTGTACGGTTTCTTGCTGCTGTACCTTGCAAACTGCATTTTCAATGTTTCTTTGCCATCTCATCATCTGTATTTTTTATGTGCTCTCACTAGGTGTAAGCATTGCGTCTTCTGGTTTAACGCACAATCTTCTCACGGAGGACAGAGAGAGTATCCCGGCCCTGATCTCATTCTCACTGTTCAGAGCACAGTGACAGAATGCCTGAGTGATGCATCAAGCTAAATCACTGCTCTCCATCTCAAATATATCAATCAAAGGCAGAGCCGCTCACCACACTTTTCCCAAGGACATATTTTCCATTTCTGCCTCGCAGTTAATGAATCCACTAGAACTCAGAGTCAAAAAGCTTATTGTTTAAAGTGAACTTGTAACCTTGAAATCATTGTAAAGAATATGTAGGAAACGCATGGCTAACAATTCCATAACAATATCAGAAGTACTCCTTTAATCCACAGCAGCTTATTAATAATGCCAGGGCTTTGGAAAGCTTGCAATGTATTGTAGATGTCTGCTAGAGTATTAATGGACACATGCTATTTTATGCCAGTATCTGTAGTCCAGTCACTTCAGGCTGTTCCCAAGACACACCTTTGCTATAACCTTAAGATAGGGAGATGTTTGCACAATGCAAAGAGCAACAACTCCATAGGGAATCAGCCGCAGACCTTTAACCCTTTAAGGAGTCAGGGAAGGTTGGACATTATTGCTCAATGACTTCTTTCATATTCTCCTTCCTCTCCTTCCAAAATTCATATATATTTTTTTTTAATTCTTTGTTGACATAGCTACATGAGGGCTTATTCTTTGATTTGTACTTTTATTTGGCACCATTTTGGGGTAGATATAATGTTTTGATTAGATTTATTAATGGTTTTGTTCCTATACTTCATGGCTGGTTAAGTCAATCTTCATGGGACCTACAACCTAGATAACTTTGAGAAAATACACTCTCAAAGTTTGATTGTTAGGGAATACCTATAGCAATGTGCTATCTTTCATAGTGGTGGCGCAGCATTCCTGACTGATCACTATCAGAAATAAACTGGTGACACTTTTGCCCTTTAATTTTCCCTTTGGTAAGATGGCCATTCTCATATTCATTCACGTTAGGGGGGTGAGTGCACAGCACCCTGCTATAAGTGATGCACATTGCATCTGTGCTTGTGAGGGAGGGGTGCTCCTTCTTCTTTGTGTATATGGCACTACTGTGCTGTGTGTCATCATGTGTGATGTGCGGTATACGCTCTCTCTGATTTGTTATCTTAATCTGGCCAGTTAGAACAAGCAATACATCATTATTAGAGATGAGCGAACACTGTTCGGAACAGCCGTTCCGAACAGCGCGCTCACAGCACGCTCCCATAGAAATGAATGGAAGCCGCCGGCACATGGGGGGGTTAAGCGGCCGGCCGCCGGCAAAGTCTGCATGCCAGGTGCTTCCATTCATTTATGGGAGCGTGCTGTTCGGATCGGCTGATCTGAACAGTGTTCGCTCATCTCTAATCATTATGTTAGATATGGGCAAGTCTAATGGGGGGCGGGGGGGGGGGGGGGTAGGGTGACAACAGTCCATTCTGCATTTTTATTTTGGGCAGCCAAAAATGTATATTATGTTGATGTGGTTCCCTAGGCTTGTAGATTCTGCATGCACCATGTTCCAAATTATTATGTAAATAGTATTTAAGTGTCATAAAGATTTAATAAGTGCTGCGAGAAAAACCGCAATGGCAACGTGTTGCGGTTTTTCTCACAGTGTTTTCATAGAAAGTTTGCAGAGGTTTCCTATGTGGACTTTCTTCTTCAATTACACCTATAGGAAAATCACCAGTGTTTCCGCAGGTATAATAGACATGCTATTTCCAAAACCACAACAGTTTTGGAAAACTCAGTGTGTCTGCTGCACGTATTTTACCGCACTGTGGGGATGGGACTTGCTGGACTCCTATGCACTATACAGTACAGTGACTGTAAAATGTCACGTCTTTTTCACCGGCATTTTCGCCATGTAAGGCTCAGCCTAAGAAGGATGTTCCAAATTATTACACGGCCACAGGTTCCAAGCAATATGGGAAAGAAAAAGCATCTCTCCGCTGCCAAAAATCTTCAAATAGTGCAATGTTTTAGATTATTGGACTATTGGAATTAGATATTTCACAAAAACTTAAGTGTTATTATCATACTGTCAAGAGGTTTGTAGCCTGACTATGCATAGACAGTTTCGTGCAAATGAAGGCATAATAAGGAAGGTGTCTACAAAACAAATTAATCAGATTAAGAAAGCTGCTGCTAAAATACCATTACAAAGTGGTAAACAGGTATTTGAAATTGCATGTTCCTCTAGAGTCTCACAAACCTCAAGGTGTAGGATACTCCAGAGACTGGCAGTTGTGCATGAACCTACTATTCAGCGACACTATATTTGAAACAGTCTTCTTTACAATGCAGCCCTGGAAGGTCCAAATGTATAGAGCAATGGATGGTTGGTGGATGACCGTCATTTCCCAACAAAGTCTGCAAGTCATAGTTTGGGTCAGAATCATAAGAAGAGTTGGTAAGCCACCTTATGGTATATGAAGGTGTGAAAATGACCTCTGCGAAGAATACAGAGTTTCTAGCTGATCACTTTCTTCCATAATACAAAAAGAAGAACCAAGTCTACTGGCTGCTATGGGCATAAAATAAGAGAAACGCATGATATGGAGACCCTCCTCTCCTGACCTCAACCCTATTGAGAACATTTGGAGTATCCTCAAGTAAAAGATCTTTGACGGTGGGAGGCAGGGCACATCAAAACAGCAGCTCTGGGAGACTATTCTGACATCCTGCAAAGAAATTCAAGCAGAAACTATCCAAAAATTCACAAGTTCAATGGATGCAAGAATTGTGAAGGTGATGTCAAAGAGGGGGTCTTATATTAACATGTAACTTGGCCTGTTAAAATGTTTTTGATTGAAATAGCTTTTGATTTTAGTAAATGTGACCTCTTAATACTGCAAATTCAACAAATGACCATGTTCAGTTCTTCACAATCTATAAAATGTTTAAAAATGCCGTTTGCATAATAAATTGGAACAGTGATTTTAGATTTTTTTTCATTTTTTTCATCTTCTTTTATCATTGGAAGGTTTATCCAATAAAATTTGGTTTGTAGTTGCAGGTAAAGATTTGAACTTTATTCTGCCTGTCATTTGCATCAACTATTTAAGAACATTAGAGAAAAGTATCATTTGCATAATAATTTGGAACACAGTGTATATTGGTCTGGTGGGTAGATGTTTTTTGTTTCCCATGTGTATATTGTGTGTTTACTTATTGCTCATCCTGTCGACTAGTCATGGTTTAAATAGGGCCTTCCCGCATATGAGGCTGTTCCCTTTGGAAGGCAAAACGTGGTTGGGCTAGGTTCCTGTTCTTTTGGTCTGTAGTTATTCCTTTTTGTACTTCTTGTGATATTGTTTGATATATGATTAATTATTTACACATATTTTTATATGCATCATTTATGTATTACTATGATATATGCATACAGACCATTTGTTTGACCTGGAACCTTTTGTCTCTAATGTGTCATACTGATTATTTTATCATTCCATCTTTCTAAATATGATCTATAATAGAGATGTTTGATAACCTTTCACACATTTGCACCTCTGTATTGCTTTTCTTCAAGTTTTATTGTTATAATTTTGTATTGGTGTTACACATACCGTATATACTCGAGTATAAGCCGACCCGAATATAAGCCGAGACCCCTAATTTTACCACAAAGAATTGGGAAACTTATTGACTCGAGTATAAGCCTAGGGGGGGAATGCAGCAGCTACTGGAAAATTTCAAAAATTAAAATGGCCAAAGTTTTTGGGTGCAGTAGGTGCTGGGGAAGGGGAGGGGGTGTTTTGGTTGTCTCTCTGCCCCTTCCCTGAGCTTGAGGACTGGGTGTTCAGTAAAAAAAAAAAAAAAAAACAGTTTTGCCATGGAGAGCAAAAGACGCTCACCGGCAGACACTGAATGTCAGTTTCCACCTTCTGCCAACAGAAAACAGAAACCTGCATAACTGAGATCGGGTGCTGTGAACCCGCCCTTATATGTATTCTAGGGAAAGGAGTGATTTAGAACTTTTATTTATTTTATTTTTTATTTTATTTAACTTTTTTTTTTTTTTACAATTTTTTTAGCCCCCACCTAGGGGACTTAAACCTGCAATCATTTGATTGCAAGTCCCATAGATGGCAATACAAGTGTATTACCATCTATGGGAGATTCTCTACACTACTATTACGGATGGTCATAGACCAGCCGCAATAGTAATATAGCAATGACAGGCCTGGGAACTTTCATTAGGCTCCCGGCTGTCATCAGAACAGGTCGGCTCCTGTGAGCTTGTCGCGCAGGAGTCGGCCTGCAACTTTAAAGGTATGGAACTGGTGGTGACCGGCCTCGGGGCTAATTTTAAACTTGGAGGGGGGAGGACATCTCCGGAGGGCAGCTCTGCTGTAACGCTTAATTACGCTCCGTGTAATCACAGATCGCAGGCATAAGCTTCAGCATCTCCGCTATAAGCGTTACAGAGGAGGTGCAGGTTTCTATGGCGACCGCTCTGCAGAGCAGCGCCATTACACTTACAGACCCGGCATCCGGGCCTGGCATACAGACCCCAGGGCGGGTGTTGGGGCCCACAGCATCACCACACTCCTAGCAGGAGCGTGGCAATGCTGTACATTAAAAACTGCAGAAGTACTTACGGTACTTCTGCTTGCACGCCAGGAAGCAGACACATGGCGGATGCGTGCCTGAGCTTACGTGGCCACGTCACTCGGCGTGTGATGGAGGGGTGGGGGGGTCTGCTATTCTGGCTTGCTAGCAGAAAATTACCGTAATGACTCTAGTATAAGCTGAGGAGCACTTTTTCAGCACAAAAACTGTACTAAAAAACTCAGCTTATACTCGAGTATATATGGTAATTTATAAGACCTTTGGTGCACTCTGCAGGTCACACTAACACTTTTTAAAAAATATTTGTTTTTGCATTGCCATATTCTGAAAGCCATAGATTTTTAAATAATTTTTATTCAGATTTCTGAAAATGAAATGAACAAAAACTGCAATTTTGACATTGTAACTTTAGTTATTTTTTAATGTTCACTGTGTAGGATAAATAGCATGCTATTCTTTTAGTTTGGTCTGTTACAGGCAAAGTGAAACCAATCATATGTAGGTTATAAAAAAAAAATAAAAAAAAAAAAATGACCTTTCACATAATAAAAAGAGCATTTTTGGGATTTTATATAATTTGAAAAACATATTTTTTAACATTTCATTAAAAAAATTTTAATAAATTATTATTTTGACTAAGAAACAACGGAACCCCACACTGCATCACAGGATGGGGTCAAGGAATTGGCAGAAGGAACCCATCCCTGCTTAACCTCTTTGATTCCATGGTCGCTGTTCATGATTAGAGTTATCCAACCCCGACAGTTGAGACAAAAACCCGGCTATGTGTATCAGATAAGCAATAATACCTTAATATCCTATAATCCCTTACTATTAATCATTATTTGCTATCTTCTACAAGATCTTAAAACTTGAGTCAGACAATTAGCACTTTTCGGCTATCTTAAGTGTTTCAGCTTGATAGAGTAAGGCCCACTGGCTAGAAACTTATTGATGAGGATCGTGCTACATTTACATCACAGTGGTTAATAACCAGAGACATATTTAGCATGTTTTCAATATTAAGGGAATTTGTCACTGGGTTCTCAAGGCATTTCTTTTCTTCAGTGTATGGCACATAGGTTGTTGGAATCCTATTAGTTCAGGAAAGTGATTTTCCTTCCAGCCAATGCTAATTTCAACATTGTGCATCTGAAGTGCTTAGAACAGAGCATAGTTTTAATGCGTGTCCTCCTGGTTCTTAAAGTAGTTATCCCCTTCCTGTTTCACAATTAATGTGCATATCGTAACTGTGTAATATTGCTCTAGCCAGGACTTCAACAAAGATCAGCTCTGCTTCAGTCCACCCAGGACTGGACTTTTGTAGGGTTTTGAAGACAACCAAGGCAAGGGGCTCCATCCCCAGTACCTGATGGTGCGTTCCTCTGGTTCTTTCTTTCCTCTTTTTTCTCGTCTAGTGTTTCTTCTCCTTCTTTTCCTTCTCTATGTTCCCAGTAATTTATACACACATACAAACTAGGGCATTTTGAATACCATGGTTAATTCTAAGTATATAAGAAAAAACAAATATACCACCAAATATATAAAAAAATATATGAAAAAGTTTTATTTGAAAATACATGAAAAAACATAATCACATCAAAAGGCATATGATTTATTTATTTTTTTAAAGTTTTTCATCACTCATTCAGACAATGCTTGTTCTTTTTCATCATACTGTATATTTCCAGATGTAAAGTTGTAAAATGTTAAAAATTTCAATAAAACTGAGAATAAAAAAAAAAAAAAAAGACATATAATTTAGAAAAGAAAGGAAAAAAAAGGGAAGCCAATACCGCCAAACTGCATAATACATGGAAATAAGAAATGTATAAAAGGGCCCACAAACCATGAACAAACGCGCCTCGACGCGTGTTTCGCCATCACGGCTTCGTCAGGTGCATTTATGAGTCTTTCTTACAAGCTTTGTTTTTATGATGTTCTTCTGCAGTCAAAATGATGTCGCCTGTATTCTAGGTTTCAGCATAATTCTGGGGATACCAAATTTATATAGTTTTAATTACACTTTAATCCCTTAATAAAAATCTAAAACTTTGCAAAAAAAATTTTTTTCTAAAAGTCACATATTTTGACATCGCCTGTAACTTATTTATATGCCTGTACACAGGGATGCATAGGGCATTTTTTTTTTTTTTTTTGCAGGCCCAGGTTTCTTTTTAATTATACCACATTGAGGAATGTTTGTTCCTTTGATCGCTTTTTATTAAAAATTTTAGCAGGGGTAGAACAGTGATTCCACACTGTTTTCTCATTATGGTGTTCCCCATACAGAAAAAAATATTTTTATAAGTTTGTACTTATACGGTTTGATTGGGTGTTTTTGGACAATAATGTGTGTGTTTCATAGTAATTTTTTAGTTTCACATGTATTCTAGGGAATTATGTTTTTGTTTTTTATATTTTGTAAACTTTTTCTTTTTTAGCGCCCCTAGGGGGCTTGAACTTGCAATGTTTTGATTACAGGTCCCATAGTCTGTAATACAACTGTATTGCAGTCTATGGGAGCTTTGCTATGTTACTATGCATGTGTCTTCAGAAAATCACTCGAACTGGAAGGAACAAAAATCTGCTTTGAAGTTGGAAATGTTAAAAAAAAGTATCATCCTATAAAATGAAGGGATTACACACCATGGAAACCAAGTGAACCGCTATACCCTACATATTTTTTGAAAGCAGACAACCTGAAGATTACATATGTCTCAATGAGTCATCGATAGCCACATCCACCTTCATGCAACTTTGTGACAAACACAAATAATTGTTTGAAAAAATGCACTAAAACACATATTTGCACCTAAAACTCATGTTCAATCTCAGATTCATATACAAAATACATTTAAAATAATAGCTTAAGGTGTATACAATGTGTATATATACTATATGTACCGCAAACATCAACTACAACAAGAGCTCAGACTCCCAAATACACTAATACAGAAGACAAGCAGGATTTTGCTGTTATTCACTAAGATATTAAAATTCTATACTGTACCTAGCAAACTGTGACTGTGATACCAAAATCTAACTTTTTTCAGATTGCACAGTATATCGTATATAAAAACACAATATAATTTATATATACAACCATCTTCATGCAACTTTGCAGCAAACATAGATTACAAGCAAAAATTACACACAAAAAATCTAATTTGCCACTAAAGTGCAGCTCAAGCAATCCCTTTCTGCAAAGAAAATGTACTTTCCAAAAAACTACAATATGTGAGGAGTTCATACATACCACACATATATATTTACAGGGGCATGTGTTAAAGAATCGCCAAAATTGCAGAAATGCACCAACCCATTTTGTGCATGCAAATTAAATAGGACTTTACATAAAAATGTTATTTTCCATCCCCCTATAAGAATTTTATCAATCTATACGTTCATCTCTAGTGATAATCGTTATTACTATTATTTTAGAGACGTATTTTACTCTAGAAAGCTCAGATATGGACAGGACAGGGATTGGGTGAAATGTTAACTTTATTGATTACTTTGTATGTGTTTTGTAAGTGTTTGGTGCGACTATTTTTTTGGTGCTGCGACCTGGATAATGGTAAACTTCTGGGTCACAGCATCAATAAGCTTCCTGGTTATGTTCAGAGGATATTACATAAGAATAAGGCTCAGAGGGGAATTACATTATCCCTCTATGTGACAACCAGTCACAAAAGTATAGTATGCTCTCTGATTGAAAGGAGATGGAGTAGCAGGAACTGAAGTCCCTGCTACCTTCCTCCTGGCGTCACATACAGGTTAGACACAGATAATAATGATCATTCATCATCACTGTGCAGGCTGCAGGGCTCCTCTTCCCCCCTCTCCTTCCTACTACAGTTCATAAGATGCTTCCTTAGACAGGAGGCGGGGACACTTTAGAGTTCTATATCTCAAGACTGGATGGGGTTATCATGATAATTTAAGATTCATTTTAACAATAGTCCAAAGGTAATGAAATATTCCAACACTAATTCCAACTGGAATGGCAACAATTTAAAACTATTTCTTTATTAATATACGTTAAAATGAAAAACCCTATAATAACACTATTCAGGGTTCCTAGTGTTGCAGCCATGGTTTAGACGTATCCCTGCATTTAGGATAAGCCTATAATTAATCACAATTCACACATTGGGAGGTAGATTTTTTTATTTCATTATACATATTTATACCCTGGGTTTTTCATTTTAACGTATATCAATAAAGAATTAGTTTTAAATTGTTGCCATTCCAGTTGGGATTAAGATTAATTTTAAAGATGAGAATCTCATCTTTACAATTATATCAAGGGCATCATGGTAACCCTTACAGTTCTGAAGCAATTCACTTTTGAAAACGCTGTTGGGAATTGAGATCTGTAATTAGATCTCAATGCCAAATAGAGTTTTCAACAGTGAATTGCTCCATAACTATAAGTGCTATCATGAAGACTCTCATCTTTAAAATTAATCTTAAACCATCAAGATCCACTGGCCACATCCAGTCCTGCGATATCGGCTTTAGTAGGGAAGACATATTAGTAACGTCCTCTGCTACAGAAGTGCCACCTTGAGAGGACGTAGAGCTATATCCTCCGCAGAGAAAAGGTTAAATTGGCTCTATCATTTGGAAAACTCATTTTTCACTAAGCATATACTTGCATAGCCTTTAGAAAGGCTATTCCACACATACTTTTTGTATACTAATCGCCTCAGTAGTTTTTGAATAAGCCCATTTTTATTCATATGCTAATTAGCCTGACTATCAAAGATACATTGATTAAGCAGTCTGATACAGCCTCCCCTGCTGCTCTGCATTATGATGTCTACAATTTTCACACTCCCTTACACTGAGGATAGGCAAGGTGGAGCAGTAATCCACCTTCTATCACCCTAATGTACTTTTCAGGTCATTCCCCCAGTACCATTGCTTCACTTCCCCTATTTTGAGGTCCATACTATAAGACTTTTCCTACCTTTGTCCCTGCAAGTAGCTGTCATCTACTGTCCCCTGTCTCACCCTATCAGTTCTTAGATCTATTCACTTCATGGCTTCCCAATTTCTTATCCGTTGAAATTGCTACCCTTATCATGGGTGATTTCAACATTCTCATTAACAACCCTGTCTCCTCATCTGCATCTCGCCATCTATCACTAACCACCTTTCTTGGTCTTTTACAGATTATCACTTTATCCATATATAGAGATGGTAATATTGATCTGGTCTTCTTTCATCTGTCACTGTCTGTCAGTGACTTTACAAATTCTTTGCTACACATTTCTTTACTTTATGAAAGGCTCTTGTCCTTCTCAAACCACACTGACCTTCCATGTATACAGGAATGCACGTGCTATAAGCTTTCAGCACCTCTCAGAACTCAGGACCTCCTGAACTGGCCCCCAAGCACTGCAATGAGACCCTCAACCTTCTAACCCTCCCAACACAATTGCTGGCAACCTTAGCTCTACACGCTACAGAAATTACACTCATAAAATTCTCCAATGATCTCCAGATGATTCAATCTGTAGGGAACTATTCACTTATTCTTTTGTATCTCTCAATAGCATTTGACACCATAGACCACCAACTCCTTCTTACTATGCTCCAGTCTATTGATCCTAAGAAAACCACTTTATCTTGGTTTATAACTGCTCATTTAATGTTGCTATTTCTTCATCTCTTTCCCTTGCTGTTGGGTTTCCTCAGGGCTCAGCCCTATGCCCCCTCCTGTTCTCTCTCTACACAATCCCTATTGACATCATCCATGCACTATTACAGAACACCAATGACTGTCTCTCCGCTGTCTCTAACATCATGTCTTCTCTTTATCTGAAGCCAAATCTTTCAAAAACTGAACTTTTTGTGTTCCCTCCATCTAGTAACCAACTTAACTCTGATATCATCATTTCTGTCTGTGGTCTTACTATAAAACGAAGGTAGCATGGCCACTGTCTCAGGGTTGTATGTAACTCAGGTCTCAAATTCCCCCCATATATTAAGACATGCACTCTCTTGTCACATGTGCCTCAAACAATCTCCAGAATCCACTCTTTTCTCACATTCTAAACATCAAAAACTCATTGTTGCTCTGATTCACTCTTATCTTGACTATTGCAATTCTATACTAATTGGTCTTCCTCTTATTAAACTCTCTCCTACAATCTGTCTGTATCTCCCTACATCTCCTCCCTCATCACTGTCTACCACCCTAATCATCCTCTCTGCTCTGCCAATGACCTCAGATTTCTATCCTCTGTTATCTGAACATCCAACTCCCATCTCTAAGACTTTTCTCAACCTGTATCAGTGCTCTGCAATGCTCTACCCCAGACAATCTGTTTAAAACCCAACTACAGCAGTTTCAAGCATGTCCTAAAATCACATCTGTTTGGGCAGGCTTATATCGACCTGATCTCATTGTTCTACATGTCCTCACACTTTATTTGTAATCCTAAACTGTACCTTCAACTCTATCTCTACTCTCTCCTTTCTTCCCCAGAACCTGACCCCTCCATCTAGAAGTTAACCTGCACTCCATGCACTTAGTATCTGTATATTCACAAATACGTGCTGGTGACTGGCTCATACTGCTTCAGTTATATCTATAGCTGGACCATTATAGCAAATAAACTCTCGTACCTCTTGTGTATTTCCTCATAGATTGTAAGCTCTCGCAAGCAGGACCCTCATTCCTACTGTTTGATATTTAAAGTTTTTTGGCATATTGTAATGTTAAATATTGTCTGCTAATGTACCTTTTGATTTGTACAGTGCTGAGGAATATGTTGGTGCTATATAAATAAAATTCTTATCATTGTGCTTGATCCCATACTATACACTAGAAATCCCCAAATATTTATAGGTCTTAAGCCACATTTACATATGGCAGGTAGAACTCAGCCACCAAAAGATGTTTTTTTACCTCATTGTTAACTGGAAGAGATATGGTTCCGATCATAGTACCATGTTCTAGTAAAAATAGAGTGAGATTGGCCAACCCCGGACATAAATTTAACTCTGTGTTATCATATGACTTTGTGACTGTTGTGGGGAATTGCTCAGGTAGATGCTTGTAGCAGTGCAGGAAACAGGGGCACAGGCACACAACTTCAGGCTTTATTCACTTGTAGTGCATTAACTGCCTTTGCAAAGGTACAAACAACCAAAACAAAAACCTTCTCGGCTGAGAACTAACTTAAATTATAGGAAACTTTTCCCTGACTATATGGGGGACTGGCTACCAGACTCCTCCCCCCCCCCCCCCCCCTTGGCAACAACAACAACATCATGTAGCACAGTACCTTCTCTGTAGGTTTGGTCTGGACAGGTCAGCTCTGTCAGTGTGGTGCCACCCTGCTAGTCTTCACACACAGACTGTTATTAGGGCCTGATTAGTCAGCTGACCTCCCTGGTGTGAATCCTTACCAAACACCCTTTAGGTGTCTGGCTGGAATATACCTGTCTTCCCAGACCACACCCTTCACTCTCTCACACTGTGTATTAAAGTGATTAATCTTGTTACATACATTTCTGCATATTTCCGATCATGAGGAAAGGAAGGACACATCTGTATATTATCTTGCACCTGCCAATTGATTGGTAACCTTGTTAATACTCCAAGAGCCACCCATGTTTCTCAAGCCATTTGTTAGGGAACACAATGTAACAAAGCAGCAACATATGAGACCAAAAGTGTACATGTATGAAACTAAGTGGTGAAGGGGTTTGCGCAGTGTATTTTACCCACAGATAATTTATTAGTAACCAAAATAACATTTTAACATGATGACTACCTATTACTCTATGTATTGTGTTGTATATATTTCAGTCTGCAGAAATTCTGAACATCACAGAAAAATGTATCACTGAGTATTAAAAGCACTGAGTAGGGCATACGCCGTTATATAGGCTTTCTATACGGTAGTAGATAATGCAGAAATATAGCACAGCTAATAGGTTCTGGTCTAAGCACACAACTGAATCAATGTACAAGCAAACAGCTTCCTTGCTTCTCCAAGATTACTGTTATCCATAACAACAGCAAAGCACACTCAATAAGGCTTTTTCACTTTCAGATTTATGCAACTGGGATAAAATGTAGCCTGTGGCTGTGTTATAGCCTTACACAGAGGATGGGGGAAAAAAGCTGCATGTCGACATAGCTTAAGTGTACTCCCATTTTAATACAGATGAGAAAACCGTCTCATTTGAGCAGAAGAAATGTCACAGGAAATGAACCATCCCTTAGATTGCTTTGTTAAATCCTAATAGAAGCTTTTCAGTGAGCTCATTATTGGCGTCCTGATAATGCCCGAGCATAGGAAGCACTTTCTTACTAAAGATTTTTTTTTCTTTCCACGCATTTACAGGTTTCTAAGCCTATATTTCTGGTATTAAGTAGATTAATTAAGAAGGCAATTAGGTTGAAGGAGGCAGCGGTATACAGATTGGTATTTAAAAGGAAGAGAGAATGCAAACAATACAGACAGCAGTATATAGAAAAAGAATAGGTCTGTTTAAATCTTGTTTGGGCCCCATGTTCAGCATATGCACCAGTATATCTCATTCAAATGCATGCATATATATATATATATATATATATATATATATATATATATATATATATATATCAGAAGATTCTTTTATGACCATGAATCTCTGCACTACTCCAATAAGTAGGGAGTGCATTGATTCAAGTGTAGCATCAACACAGGCAAGCACAGACAAGTTCCAGTTTGTCAGGCTTAAAACCTAGAGTAGAGAGCCATTAGTTCCCTGCACAGGATGGGCACATGGGAACCTACTAAAGAGAAGTAGAGAAATAAAAGTTGGCATTGTGGGGGGCATAAAAAGAGGCATTAGTACAGAGTGGGGTTGACTGAGAGAAGCTCAGGAGCATTAACTGTATTGGCACTGAAAACAGCCCTTACTTTGAGGAACCTAGAGGGTTTAAAAACTTAAGCAGCCTCAGGGTAAGTTCACATGTGAGTTTTTGGGACCGGAATTTGATGCAGAGGCCGCCTCAGATTCCAGTCCAAAAAATTATCATTATGTAACAGTAATATATGTTCAATGTCTTCTGGAATTATTTGGCCCTTATGTAGAGGTGTTATTCATAATATTGGTCTTTATTCAGTAACAGTATAACAGTATCATGTATGGTGATGTTCTCCTGGTGGAATTTTCTCCATGTATAGTGGTATTACTTGGTGATTGTAGGCTGTTAGAATATGTTGTCATTATATAAATGAATAAGTGCCCACATTAAACCGGAGCTGCTCCTCTTATACAGTGTTGCCGCTAATCGTTACATATAGTGCAGTAATCCTTTCTTTTATATATAGTGTCCTTTTTGTCATTATATACATTATGATCTTTATCATTATATTCACTGCCCTCTTTATCACATATAGCGTTCTCATTAATATATACAGTGGCATCTTTATTATATACAGGGCCCTTGTAATATTATATACTATGTACAGCACACAGTAGGTCCTGGTGTAATGTACAATTGTGTGTGTGATCCAATGCATATATCCAATAGTATACAACCCTGAGTGTTGGGCTGGTATATGTCTGTATATCTGTGTGATAGCTATTTGTTAAGAGAGGTATGGATGTAGACTGTATTAAATTTAGACTGTGCTATATGAGTTCTGTACTATTTGTGAATCACATGGTACAGGTTGGGAGCATTTCCAGTATTATTGGATGTGGATTAAAGGGGTTTTCCGAGCAAAAATGTTTTTTTTTTTGTTGTTTTGTTTTTTAAAGTCTGTTAGTGGTATTAATAGGTTAATAAGTTCACCCAAGTATCTTTAACAGTGTTTTGAGTAATTTCTTGGTTTCCTTGGGAGAGCCCAGCATCTTCTGCATTTGTTTACAGGTGTAGCTTCCTGCTGCCTTATCTGATGCAATACATTATGGTATTTGTAGGCTCTCACTATCTCCCTCTCACTCCTCCCCCTCCCTCTCTAACACCTGCTACCTGTCTCCCTACCTATCCCACCCCCTACTAGCCCTTCCCAACTAAGGCCACCCCATTATACTTACCTGTCTTCTTCCTGTCCTGGCTCCCTTCTGCAGGGAACAGCTCCTCCTCTTCTTTGACTCTGTTAGTGCTTGCACTGCAGTTCCAGTATTGTGCACATCTCTACTGTGCAGGCTTTGGCAGCTCCTTCGGGCTCTCATGCTTGCGCAATAGAGATGGAGTTTGGGGCAGACGTCAGAGAAGAGGAGGAGCCATTCCCCCGCAGGAGGAAGTCTGTAAGGAGGAGAGGTAAGTAGATGGGTAACTATATATTTTTAATACATTATGTAATTTAGAAAGTAGGCAGGAGTATGGTGTTTAGATTAGTGTAGGAATTCCTATTTATCCTGGACAACCCCTTTAATAATAAAAAAAATTTATCATGGTGCAACACAAACACCACCTTTTCCTGCCCTATTTATTGTCAGCAACTCTCATGACTGGATTACTTCCTGTAAAATTTCTGGGTGCACCCCTGTTTCATTGTGAGCCCAAACTATAGTATATGCCACAATTATGTGATAGAGCTGTGGTTGCCCTATACCACAGGCACAAGGCTAACAGATAAGAGGTTTATTTAGCTATGCGAACCTGTCACCTTGAAAAGTTGGTACAGTCCTCAGGCAGAATATTGTAGAGAAGGAGAAGCTGAGAAAATTGTTATATAATTAAAGTAGGTATTTTCTATTACAACCTTTGTCATTCATTAATTTGTATCTTTGCTAGGGTTGAGCCAATCTTCAGATTTCAGGAACATTTTTAAAATCCAATTTCTGATAATTTTCCATCCGAACCCGATCCCAATTCTGATCCTAATGCAAGTCAATGGGATTTTTTAAAGGGGTACTCCCACGTTGCATACTCACCCGTCTTCGTTCCTCTAAAATCTTCTGTCTTCCGACTTTGTTTCGTCATTGGTGGGCGGGGTCACATATGCAAAGCCAAGCGCACTCATACACCAGTCTAGCCTTCACAATGCAAATACAGACCCGACACCCTGCGGGTCTGTATTCGCATTGTGAAAGTTAGACTGGTGTATGAGCTTGCACGCAGGGCCGGCGGCATCTCGCCGCTTGGCTTTGCATATGTGACCCCGGAGCGGAGCGGAACAGCATCGCTTCTGCCACTGCATGTGACGCCGGCACAGGTGAAGCCAGCAACATCGCTATGCTTCTGCCCTGCATGAAGCCAGCAGCGGCAGAAGCGATGCTGTTATTCCGCTCCTCCGCCCCCCGCCCCGAAATAGCAGCATCGCTTCTGCCACTGCTGGCTTCATGCAGGGCAGAAGCATAGCGATGTTGCTGGCTTCACCTGTGCCGGCGTCTAACCCTGTATTGGCGGCCCCTTCCCCAAAGGGTATACTACCCCCCCCCCCTCCAGGCTCGCTCCCGTGCACTTAGCCCAGGGGTAGGGAACCTTTGGCTCTCCAGCTGCTGTGAAACTACAACTCCCAGCATGCTCCATTCACTTCCATGGGAGTTCCCAGAACAGCAGAGCCAGTATGCATGCTGGGAGTTGTAGTTTTGCAACAGCTGGAGAGCCGTACGTTCCCTACCCCTGACTTAGCCCCTCCTCCCTCCCCCCTCAGAGCAGGATGACACATCACTTGACTCAGGAGCAGCTAGGTCAGGGCTGTGGCCACAAAAAAATGAATAAAGTGAGATAGTGACCAAACAAAGCAGTTTTGCTGAAGCAATGTATTTAGGAAAAGTCTTACATTCACATTAATAAGCATTATAGATAGGATCCTTGTGATGGGACAACCCCTTTAATGATCGAAAATCGAATTTTAAAAACGATCCTATTTACTACACAGCATGCAGTTCAAAAATTGAAGGCTTCAATTTTTGGACTCCACGCTGTGTAGTGATTGAAAAATCTGCCGACTACTTTGTACCTGCTGCTGTCCACTTACCTGCACAGAACCGCTGCCACCTCCCCTCCCGATGTGTACGCCACTCCCCGGAGCTCTGACCTGTTGTTCTCTGTCCATTTCTCTCCTCTCTCATTCAGACGTGAACAGAGCGCTGTACGTGCCCCCTAGTGAATCACTCACTTCTCCCCGCCCGTACCCGCCCACACTCTCCTAAGCCACAACAAGCCCTGCCTACTCCCAACATCAGTAACACTAGCCTAGGGAGGCGGGGGTGACTAAATACTCTTTATTAAAATATAAAGTATAGCTTAGGGAACAATGGAATTAATCCTAAACGCTCCTCACTAAAATGAATTGTGGGGCTCCTATATATTCCTATGTCCCCTAAATGCAATGCACAACAAAATAATATGCAGCCAATACAAAATTCTCTAATAGGGGAACAAACATATATTGACTCCTTCTTAAATAAATATGTTGGCTGCGCACAGATAATGCCATGGTCAATCTGGACAAAAAGCTCTATGCGTTTCACCCTGTTAACAATACATAAGGATTCATCAGGAGCTAATGTAATAGAGTCAATGATCCATGCTGCAGGCTCTACCTAGAAAATAATAAACCTGCAGTAAAAACTGCACTTCCCAGGAGCTCCGATGGTGAGCCCTGGTACTACCAATAGTAATCTTTAGTAGACATCCACTACGTTTTTATAGGAATTATTTATTAAAAGTTAAGTTTTATTTTATTTTTTTCACACACCAATTTTCTGTGAATTAAAATAAAGTATTACACAGTATCAACTGAAATGAATAAGCTGACCGTATAACCCACAAACATGCTGGATCTTCCAGAGATCCTTGTGTGATTATACTCTAAATCAGGGGTCCTCAAACTTTTCAAACAGATGGCCAGTTCAATGTCCCTCAGACTATTGGAGGGCGGATATATTCTTTGAAAAAATGTTTTAATTATACGTTCCAAAGTAACTCCCTCCACAGTATTATACGATCCACAGTAGCTCCCCCACAGTATTATATGCTCCACAGTACGCCCCCCATATAAACGTTGTATTGTATTATAGGCTCCTCAGTATGCCCTCTCTCACACAGTATTATCTGCTCCTCAGTACACCCCCCCACACTGTATTATATGCTCCTCAGTACTCCCCACACACAGTATTATATGCTCCTCAGTACTCCCCACACACAGTATTATATGCTCCTCAGTACCCCTACCACACACAGTATTATATATTCTTCAGTACACGCCTACACCTACACACACCTACATACACACACTTACACTTACACACTTAACTATACTTAACCATGAAGAGCCGCTGCGCGTCCTCCGCCTTCCGAATGCAACGCGATGGCTCAGGGCAGAGATTACACTCTGCAGTCAATGTAGGCCACGGTTGTGCAAACCGCAGCCTACACTGACAGCTTTCAGTTGTATGTGCATTTCCACATATAAATGAAAGCAGCAAAAGCTCACTAACAGGGAATCCTGTACTGGATTCCCTGTTAGTGAGCGATCTGGCCGATGGTGTGTGGGCCACATGCGGCGGGCTGGACAAATGTCCTCAGCGGGCCACATGTGGGCCCGTGGGCCGTAGTTTGAGGATTCCTGCTCTAAATGAAACTCAGATCCTCTGTTCTGTTATGGTCAATCGGATACAGTCAAGTACACTTAGGGTTTTAGTGATCAATACATTGCACTGTCGGCTTTGCTATTATATGCCCGGGGGCTGGAGATATCAGTAGCGTTAGTTTCGGCATTGATATCTCCCCACTGTCAGAAGGGTGTTCCTCACAGCTTATTGTCATTGCTGGGCTGTGAGGTACACAACCCCCCTTCCTTTCCCCTCGGCAGTACTCATCTTCTGACTTGTAATAGACAACTCAATGTAAGGAACGCACCCTCTGACAGTATTGACGAGTACTGCCAGGGTGCGAGTGGGAGCATTCCTCACAGCCCAGCTTTGACACTAGGCTGTGAGGAATGCCCTTCTGACAGTGAGGAGATATCAGTGCCAAAACTAATAGCAACAATACACATAATTAGTACTGCACTTCTGAAAATGCCCAAAATAAAAACATATAAAAGTATACATCTCATGAGGTGATGGAAAAAATCAAAACGCCTGAAATTATTTTTTGGTCAATTCATTCCTTAAAAAAATCCAACAAAAAGGCAATCAAAAGGTCAAAGGCAAATCATAATTGTACCAATAAAAATACAACCCCTCCTGCAATGAAAGAGTTTTTGCACAGCTCAATAAACAGAAATATAAAAAGAGTTATGAAGATGAGACTATGGCATTACCGAAAAATTAGCAGTTTTTTTTTTCCTTTTTTAAGGCAGTAAAGAATAAAATAATAAGTATGGTATGCTAAATTCACACTTACTCCAAGAATATAGATAGCAAGTCATTTTTTTTCTAATGGATGAAATAAAAACCTATGGCAAAATACACATTTTTTTTAATTTTACCCACAATTTTTTTTTCTCCCTTTTCAGTACATGTTATAAACAATTAAACGGCACAATTACAAAATCCAAGTCGTCATGCAAAAACTTAGCCCTCACAGGTCAATGATGATGGAACAATAAAAGGTTATAGTTATTGGAAGTAAGAAGAAAAATAGAAAATGAAAGAATTAAAACCGGTCCAGTCCTGAAAGCGTTAAAGTTTCATTCCAAACCTTTGTTTTCTATCCTTCTTAAAATTCTTTAATACAGAACAATCACATGCAGGTCAAAATATGTCTGTAAAAATAGTCAAATGACTCTAGATACCATAATATGACTCAAACATCTAAAAATTAGTATTAAGTTGACAACCATAGTAAAAACATATAGGGAGAAAGTCCCAACACAAAACATTACGTACGAGTAAAATAATGCTATGCAGTGTTTCTGGCATTGCAGTTTTAAGAATCAAGACAAATGCAAAATTAAGTAAAGTGTTCCCAGTTTAGAGTCAGCACATCTGTGCCATGTATAAATAGAGTTACAAAACTGTTAAGAAAACACAGATAAAACCTGTAAATTTCTTCACATATACAACTGCTTGGTCCCCTTTGGGAAAACTCTTAAAAACAGGCCTAAATAGAGACAGAAAGGGTATGAATGGTGGATCATGAGGCCCAATGATTTACAAACTAATCTCATATTGCTACAGACAAAGCCCTTTATATGAAAACATGAGAAGTAAGCATATCGCTAGCTTTCATCTTTACACAAGGTTTTTATGAGATTAGTAGATACCAAACTGTTGAGAAGACCCTTGAGCAGTGCACAGTGCAATATGTAAGATATAGCGTTTTGTTATCATTAGAATCATCAATGCTGCTATTTATGTTCAAGTTTTCTATAATAGAATGATAAAGAACCCTTAATATTTAATAAAGTTTCCAACACAATTTATTGATGTATATTATGTATCGGTAAAGCTACAGCATTCCAAAGTTGTGATAACTAGAGCTGAGCCAACAATTTCTTAAAGGGTCTCTATCATTGGGAAAAGTCATTTTAACTAATCACATCATTGCATAGGCTTTAGAAAGGCTATTCCACGCATACCTTTTGTATGTACATTTCCTCAGTAGTTTTTGAATGAGACCGTTTCTATTCATATACTAATTAGCCTTCTCCGTGCACCCCAGAAGTCTCATCGTGCACTGTCTGCTATGTATACAGCACAGGCTGCTGCTGACCCCTCCTCCCTGCTCTGACACACAGCACACAACTGGGAGAGAAGAGCTGGCCGACTACTTCCTGTGCACAGAGGAGGCTAATTAGCATATGAATAAAAACTGACTTATTCAAACACTACTGAGGCCATTTACATACAAAAGGTATGCGTGGAATAGCCTTTCTAAAGGCTATGCAAGAATATGATTAGCTAAAAATGACTTTTCTCTATGATAGAACCCCTTTAACATACCACATTCCTAGTGTCAGGGTCTGGGGTTGCTAGGTGGGGTGGCATAGACACAAAAGTCCAGATTCTTTAGTCCAAAACAAAGGTAGAGTTTATTTTCACTCAAAAAGGTAGTGCAGCAACAAAAGGAAACAATACAAAAATAAATATCTGCCCGGCTAGGCTCTAACTGGACAAAGAATAGGTTACCTCACCTAGAATAACAGAAATCAAAAAAGCCAGTAGAATCAGTCAGGACACAGCTCCAAAAATACGACCTCTCTATTGGCTCTCCAGCCAAGCTCTGCCCAAAGTCTGCTGCTGGAACAACTTCTTAAGCTCCCTTGATGAGGAGACTCTCAACAGCTGAGTTGCTGCAAGAACAACCACAAAGTGTGGACTGGAGGGAGGTGGAATGACAGGTCCCACTGCCAACCTACCTGCCATTCCTAAAAAAATCCAGCCCAATAAACAGAACTTTGAAATAACACTCAGCAGACAGAATTATCTGCTGAGAACCATTCTTTCTAGAGTTTCTCATCTCACCCACCTGAGTAGTCTGGGTGAGATGTACACCCCTTCCATTATCTGACCAGCCATCGGCTTACATATCCCCGCCCACTCTTCTCCATACCGTAGGGCTGGGCATTTGTGGCCATCATACAGTGCACTCTTGACAGATCAATAATTTCCCCGGCCTGTGTTCTACATCAAACGCAAAATTTTGCAGAGACAGGAATCATCGGGTAACCCTTGCATTTCCGTCTTTATTAATTTTCATCCATGTAAGGGGAGCATTGTCAGTGATCAATTTAAACTTTCTCCCCAGCAGGTAGTACCTTAGGGCATCCAGTGCCCACTTAATGGCCAAGCATTCCCTTTCCACAATAGCATAATTTTTCTCAGCGGGAGACAGCTTCCTGCTCAGGTACAGCACTGGATGCTCCTCACCATTTACCACCTGGAACAGCAATGCTCCTAGACCTGCATTTGAGGCATCTGTCTGTACCAAGAACTCATTCTTAAAGTCAGGGGCTATCAGCATTGGCTGCTGGCAAAGAGCTAATTTTAGCTTCTGAAATGCCTCCTGTGCCTCTGGTGTCCAGTGGATCATCACTGACTTATCACCTTTCATCAGGTCAGTGAGAGGAGCTGCAATAGAGGCAAAGTTTTTCACAAACCTCCGGTGCTTCTTGGTCAGTGGTCTTCGCCCATTCTGTATTGCCTCCATCTTATTGATTTGGGGCTTTATTACCCCTTTTCCAATGACATAGCCCAGGTACTTGGCTTCCTCTAGCCCTAAAGCATATTTCTCAGGGTTGATAGTATGGCCTGCCTCACTTATGGAGCCCAGTACTGCCTGCACCTTACAGAGATGACTTTCCCAGTCTGGGCTATGAATGACCACATTGTCCACGTAAGCCGCTGTGTAGTCATGATGTGGCCGCAAGATCTGGTCCATCAACCTCTGAAAGGTAGCAGGAGCTCCATGGCATAACCCTGTACTGGAACAGCCCTTCGGGAACAACAAAGGCAGTTTTCTCTTTGGCCTTCTTAGACAAAGGTATTTGCCAGTAACCTTTTGTAAGGTCAATTGTGGTTATGTACCTGGCATTACCCAACTTCTCAATCAGCTCATCAACCCTGGGCATGGGATAAGCTTCAAACTTTGAAATCTCATTCCATTTTCTAAAATCATTGCAGAAACCCCAAATACCATTGGGCTTTAATATCAATACATTTGGGTATTTTTGGATTCCTCAATCACTCCCAACTCAAGCATGTGTTTAACCTTAGTTGACACTACCTCCCTACGTGCCTCTGGTATTCTGTAGGTATTCTGTAGGGTTTGTACGCCCTGGCAAGCCAGAGAACTTGTGTCTATTTTTCTGCAGGAACTCTTTTGCCTCCTGTTGTTGGGGAACTGATAGGGTCTCATTCACATGGACTGGAGGAATTGGTGGCAACGAATCACCCACCTCTGTATTTGAGACCACCAAGAATTCCCTCTGATTCCAGGGCTTAATCAAATTCACATGGTAGATTTGAAAAGGCTTCCTTTTACCTGGTTGGTGAACCTTATAGTTGACTGGCCCTACTTTTTCCACAATTTCATATGGGCCTTGCCGTTTCGCTAAGGACTTGCTCTCCTCAGTAGGCACCAAAATAAGGACTCTGTCCCCTGGGTTTAATTCTTGGACTCTGGCAGAACGATTGTAAATTTTGCTTTGGGCCTCTTGTGCTCTTTGCAGATGTTCCTTTACAATTGGCATGACTGTTGAAATGCGATCCTGCATTTGAGCTACATGCTCTATGACACTACGGTATAGGGAAGCCTCAGTTTCCCATGTTTCCTTGGCTATATCAAGTAAGCCCCTGGGGTGTCTACCATAGACTAATTCAAAAGGGGAAAAATCTGTAGACGCTTGTGGAACCTCTCTATTAGAGAACATCAGGTATGGCAACAGGCAATCCCAGTCACGACCATCTTTTTCTACCACCTTTTTAAGCATATTCTTGAGAGTTTTATTAAAGCGCTCTACTAACCCATCTGTCTGGGGTGATACACAGAGGTCCGTATGTGGGTAATTTAAACAGCTTTCATAGCTCTTTCATTACCTTTGACATGAACGGTGTGCTTTGGTTGGTCAGTATCTCTTTATGTATGCCTGTCCTTGAAAACATATAGAATAACTCACGGGTAATACTCTTTGATGTCGTATTACACAAGGGAACCGCCTCAGGATAGCGAGTAGTGTAATCTAAGACAACCAGAATATATTGGTGGCCTCTAGATGACTTGACTATTGGACTGACCAAGTCCATACCAATCCTTTCAAAAGCCACTTCAATGATGGGCAGGGGAACCAAGGGACTACGGAAATGTGGGGCTGGGGAATGTACCTGACATGTAGGACAGGACGCACAGTTGTCCTTCACTTCCCTGTACACGCCTGGTCAATAAAATTTTTGGAGAATCCTCTCCTGTATTTTCTCTGCCCCTAGGTGTCCCCCAAGCACATGATTATGGGCCATATCAAGTACCATACAGCCGTATGGCTTTGGTACAAGAAGCTGCTCCACAATTTCCCCATTACTTTTTGCAACCCTATACAAGAGATCATTATTCATAGCAAAATGTGGGAATTGGTGGTCAGCATCAGGTTCCTGAGGAACATTGTTAACAACTGTCACATTATCACGAGCATTAGCAAGAGTGGGATTTCTCAACTGTGCAGTACCAAAATTATCCGGTGAGATTTATAATTCAGGTATATCAGGCTCAGAGGCTGGGGAAGAGGCATCATCTTCTTCTCCAGCTAGGATCTGTAACGGAAAGGTGTCAACCTCCTTATGCACTTTGGATGTAGGCAGGGTTTCCACATTTGGCTGTGTGGTTGTACCTTTTCTCCACAAATCCCAGAACAAAGGGAAAGCACGTCCCAAAATCATATTATGCATAAGGTTTATTACAACACCCACTTCATAATAAACAGACCCTAATATAGTCTCTATTTTGACATTGGACATGGGGTAGTCCTTGATATCCCCATGGATGCAACAAACACTCATACGTTTGTGCGGGATAAAGTCCCCAGCTATCAAGCTGGCATGCACCAGAGTGACCAGGCTACCAGAGTCCAACAACGACTGGACAGAATGGCCATTCACCACAACTTGGCAGACCTGAGGCCCAGTATCTAGTCCCAGTGCTGCAGCATAGACAGATCTGGCAAATAATGATTGACGCCTACCAGCATCACAGTCCATTGGCTCAGAGGTGAATGAGCACTGGGCAGCCATATCTCCCCGCTCATGGCATCTCCAACACTGTACCAGCCCTGGTTTCTCCAGCAGAAAGTCCCTTCTTGGGCTGGTGGACTGCCTAGAAAACACATCTGGAGCTCTTTTCCCTCCACTCTCAAATAACGGATCAATATTACCGGGAGGTACCCTCCGCCGGGTGTTCCTGGGAGATGGTCGCGCTCTAGGGTCATCATGGAGTTCCGCCTCATTCACCAAGTACCTCTCCAGAAGGCTGATGAGCTGGTTGGCATCTTTGGGGTCTCCATGTCCAACCCAGTGCAGGAGGAAGAGCTCTAGTGGTCTAGGACCACTTTCTCCACCATCTTTGCAGGGGTACAGGTGTCTGGTTCCAGCCACTTTTTCACCAGCTCAAAAGCTGAGTTGCTGAAAAAACAGTGTGGATTGGAGGGGAGTGGAATGACAGGTCCCACTTCCAACCTACCTGCCATTCCTAAAAAATCCAGCCCAATAAACAGAACTTTGAAATAGCACTCAGCAGACAGAATTATCTGCTGAGAACCATTATTTCTGGAGTTTCTCATCTCACCCACCTGAGTAGTCTGGGTGAGATGTACACCCCTTCCATTATATGACCAGCCATCGGCTTACACTAGACAAACTTTGCAAAAATGTTTTGCCTCTTGGTTTGCTCAAACTGAACATATGAAAGCCTGGAGAAAGCAGAGAAAATTGATCACATAATCTTAAGGATCATATAGGTCTTCCATAACGCCTTACAAGCGGCTCCCAATGTAGGGATAGTAAATCATGAGAGACTATAAGTCTGTATTATCATAGCCTTTCATCACAAACAACTCATACAGGTAGAAGTACTTTACACATATTGTCAGCTACTGTCCCATGTAGGGATTACCATCTACATTCCCACATTGTTAGACCAGCAACATAAACAGTGGGACACATTTATCAATCCAACTCCGATTCTTTTCTCACAGTGGTTTCCCCTGAAATGAAGCTTTTTTCCCCATAGACTATAATGGGGTTCGATATTCGTTCGAATAGTCGCATATTGAGGGGCTATTCGAAACGAATATTGAATATTTCACTGTTTGCTCATCTCTAGCCATTATGTCTTGCACTAAATAGTTGTCTCTATTTTGCACCAAATATTTGTCTCACAGTGAGCCACAAATTGGAGCTTCTAGAATGCTCCATATTTATGAAGATGTGTCTGACAGATTCACGAATGGGCTTTGTAGTTTAAGACAGTGCAAAGATAGACGGTATTGATAAATGTGCCCCATGGTACTACTCTTCTGTATCAGCTGCATCATTCTATATTCGAAATTCTAAGAGTCAAAGCATTGAAATTCAATCAGTATGTGTCCAAAACTATGAACAGACAATTTCGTCATGTAGCACAGTGTAATTTGGCTGTTTTTAACTTGACAAATTTCAAAACCCTATACTCAGCACCGCACCTCTAACTCTATTGTGCCACTGTGGGGCATAATATAGGCTGCAGGGGCCGCTGTGGGATATATATATATATATATATATATATATATATATATATATATATATATGGGTTGGGTGTGTGGAGAAGTGAGGAGTCAAAGGTGTCTGTGTTTCAAACTTTACAAGTCACATCACAGCTGGAAGAAGTGGTCATGGCGGTCCAAAGGGAAGAGACGGGAAATGTGGGAAGATGTATCCTGTGAGTATTGCTGCACAAAATATTATCGCTAGCATCAAAAGATGAACATCCGCCTCCACCCCAAACTCAATACCATGAGTAGGGGGGTGTCTTTTGATCATCCACCTCAGGCAGCAAATAGGCTAGGTTCACCACTGAATATACATAACGCTATCTGTGCAATTTTTGCTGCATAAACGGGTACAGAAATATTTAGACAATTTTTTGGGAGAAAAAAATTGAAAACAAAACCTAGCACCTCTGAAATTGCATTTTTTTTTTGTGACAGTGGTACAGAAAAATGTGGCCAGTGTGTAACAACATACTGTTCCATACTGTCCTGCCACAACTGCATACTATCACATAGCCAGAAATATCAGGTACCTTGTCCGTTCTGTTCCATACTGTCTTGCCATTGCTACTTACCACCACACTGAAAGACGTCTGCTGTGCCCTTGTCTATTCTATTCTCTACTGCTTTTATAGACATAAAATAATTAAAAAATACAGAGAAAAGCTATTGCTACTTTACTCTACAAAACACAAAAGTTCTTATTTGCTACTATTTTTCCCTAAAAAAGGATATATCTTTAGATGTTTTTTTTTGTTTGTTTTTTTTTAAAGGAACAATTGCTTTTTGATACTTTCCAAAAAGGAATCATTTTTGAGAGCTTGTAATGTAATGTAATAAATGTACAGATGCTCTTCTGATTCTCTTCCCCTATTGCTCTTACTGTGATCTCCAGTAATGCTAGTGTTTAGTTACTGCCTGCAGTCACATTGAAGAAGAAGAACAGGAATTGGTAGAACCAATGGATACTATAGGAGAGATATTAAATGGCAAACTAGGGGTTAATTTAGGTCAGGAAAACAAGAAGAAATCAGCGAAGCTGATACAGGGAGTTGGCGGCACTTCGGAGGCATCAGCGAGATGTGTGTGAAAATTCTCAGATACATGCCTGATTCATTTTGACAAAAGTAATATTTTCCACGCTATTGGTGAACACTTTTATCCTTCTAGGTGTTATAATGCCACTGGCGGCACTGAACACCATCTCACCAATTACACTTGAGGCCAAATAATAGAAAACTTGTATGGCACAGATATTCTATCATAATACTATCTATGATTTCTATCACTAATCTGCCTGTAATTGATTAAATTGTGCTGTGTAATTGCTTTGGATCATGAAGTGATATTCATGCACTGACTATTAATTGAGAGGTGATAAAGTCACAGTAACTCACATACATGTGCATCTTCTGTATTTTCACCATGCAATACATGTGGCGGCAGCCCTTTTACTTCATCCGAGACAAATCGCCATTTATTTGGTTTCATTTAAAAGTGAACAATTTGGAATATTCAAGCCATAAACCGGCTCAGTATGAATCAGTTTGCTCATATCTACTCAGAACTGAAGTGAACCCTAAAAATTTGGTTTGGAATATTTTCTTGGAAATTTCTTAAATCACTGTTCAGACTTGTAAGCCTTCTAATGTAAATAAATTCAAGGACAATTAAAACATGATGCCAACATAAAGCAGAGATACAGAAGATAATATACATGAATAACTTAGGACAGTGATGGTAAAACTACCTGTCAGAAAAGCAGAGCATTTTACCTTTTGAAAATTGCACATTTTTCCAAATTTGAACCAAATTTACTATTATTTCATAAATAAATGCAAAAAATATCGACCAAAGATTTCCAAAAACATGAAGTACATGTCACAAAAAACATTCTCAAAATCACTTAAGTACGTTAAAGTGCCCTGAAGTTATTACCGTATAAAGTGACATATGTCAGTTTTAAAAAATGGTGCTTGGTCCTTAAGGTGTTTTCTGGCCATGTCCTTAAAGGATTAGATAGAGTCCTAAGGGCACTCAGAGGCTCATAGAAATATATGTAATATATGGTAATTTGCACTTTTGCTTCTATACAAACTGGTTCATACTTGACCCAAACAGAAAACTCAAAACTGATTTAAAAAAAAAAAAAAAAAAAAAAAAAATTTGCTAGTGATGAGGATGAAGTAGGTGTACTGTATCTGAAATCCTAGTCACCATAGAGCGCCATCTAATAGTAATAATGTGAAAGGTGATGGACCCTGTAAATATTTGTGTTAATAAAAATAGTGAGCACTGTCCAATTTGTTTGCACTATAATTGTCCATAATAATTCTCTGCAGCAAATCCCATTACTTTGTCAAGTGATTCCTGCAAATTTAATGTAAATTTGTCAAAATTGAGACCCTTTTTGCTACATTATACGTGATTTTGTAGAAAGAGTCGATTTTGTTTCTGTGTCCTCTGTTAAATGGTAACTCCCTTCTTCATTATTTTCGGACATATCCTCTATAGAGAGAAACCAGAATATCATTGACTGCCATAGATTTGGCTTCTGGGATACCTAGAAATCAGTAGTAGGGAAACGCATCTGGCCATGTACAGTAGTATTACATGCAGTTATATTAATAGGTGACAAGTACCGGTAATACGTTTTTTGTGACTTAGAACACTATATTTTAGAAATTTGAAATAAAAGGGGAATTTCATACATATATAAAATATATAAAATATAAAATATTTAAATATATTTATTTTTGGCATGTGTGGGGGGAGGGGCATATTGTAAGTGAAGTGATTTGTTTCCTGCAATAATTGGCCCATTCCTCTCTATACACTATGACATTTTGCATAAATTGGATGAATCCCACATAAGCAATGTCCTCATTGTTCCATTTTTCAATCCGAGTCATATAAAAGATTGACGGGACGGCTTATCCCTGGCATGAAATGATTATTCTTCAGCTAGCGAAGCTGATCCAATAACCAAGAGGTAATTCATCTACAGTTTGATTAACTATTTACACAGGCTTCCTTCTTGTCTTAAGAAATAGGCATCCAGATGTGCCTCCCCTCTGACCATTACTTCCCCTTTGAATCAATATTCTTAGGTTTCAGTCTTAAGTTTTAGCCTAGTGTTAACATAAAGGTATTGTTGACTCAATACAATAATAAAATTCTTGGGAGGCTTATCCATTGAATTTGTACATCAATATTTCTGTGCTTATGTGTTCGCAGCTTAGCTGATAACGTGCATGTAATATTTGATCTTCTTGAGCTTCTTGATTTGAAGCTGTGTTTTGAAGCGATGCTGTAAGATTTTCTGCCTCAATTCCAGAATAAGCGTTTTCCAGCAAGTCTCTACTGCCTATAATCCTTCTAGTAATAAATAAGTCTTCTATTTTGTCTTCTTGCTTCTCCTCTGTATTCACTCCCCGGCTCTCACTTTTACTGGCTCTAGCTGGCTACCATTTTCAGGCGCATGCATCAGTTTTCAATTATCACTACATTAAAACGGAATTCATGAAGGACCCTCTGCATTTCTCAAGGAAGCTTTATCCTGTGAATAAAAAATGAAGCTTTATCCTCTCCTAAGTTTCCGCTGCACTCAGAGGATGTTATAGATATGCATATCAAAAATATAACTATCTGGAAGGAGATCTGCTACCAAAACACATGGACGTTGGAGAACAGAGCTGTGCAGTGGGAAGAAAACATATTATTATGCAGATTTTCACCCTAATTAAACAATAAAACAATACCTACACCTAGAAAATGGGAATAGCAAATGCTAAACAAAGAGATACATAAGAAAGAAATTACTTACACAGCATTGCCTGTAATACTAAATAATGGATAAGAGCTATACTATGTGCCATTTGTGTTTTCATTCTTTTTGGCTGTGTATGATTAGAGATGAGCGAACAGTAAAATTCGTTATTCGTTTCGAGTAGCCCCTCGATATTCGACTACTCGAATCGAATATCGAAGCCCATTATAGTCTATGGGGGGAAAATGCTCGTTTCAGGGGTAGACAACCTTCGATCAAATTATACTTACCAAGTCCACGAGTGAGGGTCGGGCTGGATCCTCCGAGAAGTCTTCTCTGTGCAGCTTCCCCGCGGCGTCTTCCGGCTCTGAATTCACTCTGCCAGGCATCGGGCGTGGGTTGAGCCGACTGCGCATGCCCACACTACAAGCGGACATGCGCAGTCGGCTCTGCCCAGGCCCGATGCCTGGCAGAGTGAATGAAGAGTGGAAGACGCCGCGTGGAAGCTGCATGGAGAAGACTTCTAAAGGTAGGAGAAGAACCAGCATTGATTGGCCGACTGTATAGCATTCGGCCAATCAATGCTGGTTCTGCATCGAACTTTTACATTCGAACAGCGAGTGGTACTTGATCGAGTACAAGTATTTCGAATACCGTAGTATTCGATCGAATACCTACTCGATCGAGTACTACTCGCTCATCTCTATATATGATGTCACAGTGAAATTCAGTTAGTATCCTGCACTCCTCAGAGAATGGGAGGTGTATATGAAGGAACTACAAGTGTAGCTGTAACCCATATAATAGCCTTCAGTGCGTTCTCCTTTTCATCATTTTATATTGTTTATTCAATGTTAGAAGTGCAGGTGATGCCTCTATATCAACATATAGAAATAGATGCTATATCAAAAAGATATACCCCACATGACTACCAAGACCCAATCACAGGCCCCAGCAGTGACATCTGGTTTGCGTGACTTCAGTAACAGGCAGAACAGGACCGAAAGAGGATGGAGCGAGGGTGCCCAAGAGAGGTGAGGTAAGGTAAATATAAGTGTTTGCTATTTTCCATCACCTCCCTGGGTCCTCTGATTATTATATTCTGGGGTATGAGGTGACCTCAGTTTATAACAATAGCACTAAAACTAATCAGAGTACCGTATTTCATGGGGTTCATTTAAAGCGACTCTTGGGATCATTTTTCACTGTCTGTGGCCACTGTGGGGAGCATATTATACTGTGTGGGGCCACTGCGGAGCATATTATACTATGTGAGTGCCACTGTAGGGTATATCATACTGTGTGGGGGCCACCGTGGGGGCCATATTCTGTTATGGGGCTATGGATGAGCACATTATACTGTGTGGTGGCCACTGTGGAGCACATTTCACCATATGGGGGCCACTATGGAGCATATTAAACTGTGGGGGGGGGCTACAGCCACAGCCATTTAATTTTTTTTTGTTTAATTTTCTTTTAAAAACCTTAAAGTCTTTATTTTTCCACTTACAGAGCTTTATTTGTGGGACAAGTTGTACTTTGGAAAGGTACAATTTAATATTCTATACGATGAAATAGGAGTCTGAAAAAAAAATTAGAATGAGATAGAATTAGAGAAAAACTGTGTTTGCACAACATCCTTATGGGCTTTATTTTTACAGAATTCGGCCACAATGACATTACCTATATTCTGCAGGTGGACATCCTTATTTTTTTTTAGCACTTAACACAAATATAATTTAAGCTTGATCAATAGTGTTGTTTAGACCATTCATCTCTGTGACGTTTTGCATTATTTTGAATGGTTAATATCCTTTGTGACTCATTTCCACTAAACTACCAGTACAATAAAAAACCCAAAAAGTGACTCCATGTTGATCACTACACCCTTCACAATCATTTATCAAGTGGTATTATCATCATTCTGAGGCCAATTTTGATTTAGGGGGACTGATTTCCAGATGTCATGTTGTTTTTGCAGAGCTCCAGACGTGCCAGTAGAGTGAAATTACCCAAGAAGTGCCCCAATTTTTTAAGTGCCATTGTATGGTGTATATAAATGTGACATGGCATCCAAGAGCCAACAATCTACATCTGTTCTCCAAAAGCCACATAGCGTTCCTTCACATCTGTACCCTGCTGTGTGGCCAGCCAGCAGTTTATGCCCATATATATGACACTTTGTACCCAGGATAACGTACTTGGCATGTCCGAGTCTGAGTTTTCTTCTGCAGACTTTCTGCTTCGATTAAAGCTAACCATACATGTGGCTATTTTGCTCAGTATACATATGTGCCTTTAAGACATTTGTTTTATTATCTAGCTTGTAAAGTATTGATCAAAGCTAATTGTTGATTGATCTGCTTTGTTTTTACACTTTTCTACAATAGAAAACTTTGCATATTATTTTACACATATATAGCAACTTCCTATTTGTATGTATTACCTGTATGTGTGAACATGTCAGAGCTCAGAGGGTATTGAAGAATCTTGGCTTTGCATGCACATATATACATTTATTGGAAATCCAACTTAATCTAATGAACTGCATTTAAACTGTATTATTTAGGATGGGATTTACTTCCTTACTAGACATCTTAATTATTGATGCAACCCCCAGTATTATGCATGATTCATGAGTCATTCCCAGCAGACACCTTAATGTGCTTCCTGAACACAGCTTCATCCATTTTCTAGAACATTTCAGTGGACAGCTATGTTGACACGTGCCGTTTATAGTTGACAAAGCTATCATTGTGTTTGTGCAGTTTAACATTTTGTTCCATGGAAAGATATGTAAAACATTGCAGGGTTAACCTCCTTAGTTTGTTAGAAAATGCACTGTACATTCTGTGTCATGTACAGTCCTGGATTTCTAAAGAAGGACAAGTGAACAATAAAGTAATAGTACAGCTAAAGCAAATAGAGATGAGTGAGTAGTTAAATACTCGATATTTGTTTCGAGTAGCCCCTCAATATTCGACTACTCGAATCGAATATCGAACCCTATTATAGTCTATGGGGGGAAAATGCTCGTTTCAGGGGTAGGCAACATTCGATCAAATTGAACTTACTAAGTCCATGAGTGAGGGTCGGGCTGGATTCTCTGAGAAGTCTTCTCTGTGCAGCATCCCCGCGGCGTCTTCCAGCTCTGAATTCACTCTGCCAGGCATCGGGCCTGGGCAGAGCCGACTGCGTATGCCCGCACTACAAGAAAATGGCCGCTTACAGTCAAAGCGGCCATTTTCTTGTAGCGCGGGCATGCACAGTCGGCTCTGCCCAGGCCCGATGCCTGGCAGAGTGAATTCAGAGACGGAATACGCCGTGGGGACGCTGCGCGGAGAAGACTTCTAAAGGTAGGAGAGGAACCAGCGTTGATTGGCCGACTGTAGAGCATTCGGCCAATCAACGCTGGTTCTGCATCGAATTTTTCCATTCGAATAGCGAGTGGTACTCAATCGAGTATGAGTATTTCGAATACTGTAGTATTCAATCGAATACCTACTCCATCGAATACTACTCGCTCATCTCTAAAAGCAAACCTAACGTTCTAACTAAAAGCTGATGGTTTTTCTTACATTTTACATAAGGAATTACAATGACAGTGCAGGATTTCCCATCAGTCACTTTTGTTTCTGCACAGGAACTATGGCTATATTGTATATTTTTCACACAAACTTTGACAATTCTCAACATCTTGCTGTCCTGTCCTAATATGACTATGAAGCAATGTCTTGGACAGTGTGTTAAGCCCAGATAAAACTGTTAATAAAACTCCTCTTCTGGCGCCCTTAGTGGCTGCCTCGATACAGCTGGGAGCAACCTTAATCTTTCCTTTCTCACTCTTTTTCTCTGTATCTTCAAAATCCTGTAACCAAGCAAACTAGCACTATGAATTAGCAACTATAAATCGAATGGAAGATCCTGTGGAGTATTTTTGTTCCTTTTGTTTCTATTGTAAATCATGGACTCAAGACCTGGTTCAGCTGGTTTCCTGTGTGTACACATGTGCCTGTTACCATCCCCCCAGAGCTAGGACAGCATGGACACCATGCGGCATGGAGGAGAAACCTATATGGAAATGCGGACTTCTTCGTTCAAGGAGATGATTTCTGGAGTCTATTGCTGAATGTGTGAAGATGCTACAGATCACTGATATTTCTTTCTATTACTGTGGACACGTGGGACTCTGCTACAGCCTGGAAACCTACCATCACCCACCTACCCCATGAGTTTATGGAAGCTTGGCAAGAGAACAGCACCATGTATACCTGGATGGCTTCAGACTTCTTTGGGGAAGTAGAACACAGTGGTAAGAAGGAAGGAGGAGGAGGAGGGCTTGTGATGAAGGACATTTTGGGGTATTTTTCTGTGGTTAATGGACAATAGTGCTGATGCAAGATACCGAACTATCAGCTGTGAGCAGGAGATCTCACTACCTATCAAAGAACTACCACATGTTATCATGATAGCTGCATATGTCCCCCACCTCTGCAAAAATGTTTTTCTGCCTGTTATATCTACATGCTGTGACCCCTCCTCATGTCCTCCAACCACGGTCGGGCTGTATTATTAACATCAATCCGCACAGAGAACTAAATGATCCTGCAGTGTGTCTGTGTTTCTTTCGTTTTAGTTGCTATGATTCCTAGGATTTCTCTATCTGCCATGAGCTTGTATGTGTTTTTCTCTCTTGTTATATACTACTGTACCATCTATGAAACTGTATCACTGAAATTTCCCCATTGTGGGACTATTAAAGGAATATCTTATCTTATCTTAATACAGTGTAAATGCAAAGGCTGTAATTTTTAGTTCTAGGGGAAAGCTGACCATAAAGCGAATTGAATGAGACAATAGCTTGCTAGGAGCACAAAATGAGTGATCTCATAGAGAATGTCTTCCCCAGACAATTAAGGTAGAAATTTCAGTACCCCTTAGTTAAGCCTGATCAATAATCTGCATGGAACTTGAGTTTGACATATTTTAATTGATTTAACAATATATAGTTGTAGTATTAACCCCTTCCTGGCTTTCACCGTACTAGAACGGCGGATGCCAGGTGTTTAAACATGGCGGCCACTTGAGAGCCGGGCGGCTGCCATAGACAACGGGTGTCTACTGTTTTATTCAGTAGACACCCAGCGCTAATGCCGCCGGTCGGTGCCCACACCAATCATGGGCATTAACCCCTTTGGCGCCTTGGTCAAAGCTGACCAAGGTGCCATTTTCCCAGTGGTGTATGGGCGCCGCCATTTTGCCAGCGATTGATGCAGCTTGTGAAAGCTCCCTGGCCTGTCATTCAATGGATTCTATTAACCTGCAATAGAAGAGCCGGGTTTTTGCAGTTCATTGCAATGCATTAGCATTGTAATGCATTGCACTAGTGATCAGACCCCCTGGGGTTCAAGACCCACTTCGGGGTCTAATAAATGCATTAAAATGTTTTTTCGTAAAAAATATAAAAAATAATAAATTCAAATCACCCCCTTTCCCTAGAACACATATAAAATTACTTAAATACTGTGAAACATCTACACATTAGGTATCCCTGTGTCCGAAAACGCCCGCTCTATAAATCTATAAAAATATTTTTCCTGGTAAATGCGGTAGCAGGAAAAAAAAGTCAAAAGTGCCATTTTTTTTTTTTTTTTTTTTTGCCTCTGATAAAAATTTGAATAAAAAGTGATCAAAGCAAGAGAAATTCCCAAAAATGGTATAACTAAAAAGTACACCCGGCCCTGCAAAAAAGACATTCCCGTACACAAAAGTAAAAAAAAAAAAGCTATGGGTGTCAGAATATTGTGACTTTTAGAAAAATAAATTGGGGTACAGTTTTGGATTTTTACTAAGGGGTTAACATGTAAATAAAAACCATATAAATTTAGTATCCCCAGAATCATACTGAAACTTAGAATACAGATGACATGTCATTTTGTCTGCACAGTTCACACCAGCAGCATACCAAGAGGAATAATTCTCCATTCTATCTCTGCAGAAAATGGCTATTTATTTCCAGAAAGAATTTTTTTTGATGGATGCTGATGTATTACAGATTAGGCCTGGTTCACATCTGTGTTCGGTAATCCTTTCAGGGGGTCCACTTGGGGATTCCCTGAACAGAATACTGAACACATTGACAAGCAGTGAGCTTATGAAAGCACAAGGATCCCATCGCCTATAATGGGGTCAGTGTGATTTCCGCACGGTGTCCGCACAAAACATGCGGAGAGAAAAGTAGTTCATGAAATAAATAGCCATTTTCTGCAGAGACAGAATGGAGAATTATTCCTCTTGGTATGCTGCTGGTGTGAACTGTGCAGACAAAATGACATGTCATCTGTATTCTATGTTTCAGTATGATTCTGGGGATTCTGGGTAATAAATTATGTAAGCAGTTATAAAAGCCAGAGGTGGTGCAACAAAGTACTAGTGATGTGTTGGAGTGTTAGGGCCCATTCACATGGAGTAAACGTGCATGTATTTTGGAAAAATACACATGTAAAAAATACACGTGCAAAAATAAGACTCCCATTGACTTCAATGACATTTTTTTACACGTGTAAAAAAAAAACATGTCAAAATACACATGTAAAATGTCATTGAAGTCAATGAGAGTCTTATTTTTACACGTGTATATTTTAGACGTGTATTTTGCCAAAATACACGCGTGTTTACTCTGAGTGAATGGGCCCTTTTATTATTTTGTTTGTTTTTCATGATTCCATAATTTATTCCCTGTGTTTATTCTACAAATCTAACTGTTACTGGCTACCACAATTATTTTTCATGATTTCTTTTAGTGTTTCTTAAAGCCAGAAAGTTGCCATATGAAATGCCTTTAGGTTTGTTTTTTTTTCATGGCTGTGATCTGCTTTTTTTCTACAAAATTAAACAACTGAAGGAACATCCTCAGGGACTGTTGATTGCATAATTTTTACCAGGGGTTGTAATACCCCAAAATCTTACAAGCCCATAGTTAGTGTTTTCCTTGAACGCCTTTTTCATATGCATTTAAAAAATGCTAGATTCATTACTATTGTGTACTGTATATCAAAATTGTAACTGCAGCAGATGAAATGGTTAATGCAATGTTTCTGCAGTGCAATAAGAAGGAAGAAAATAGCACAAAATAGATTCTAGTGGAGAAAGATGAAAGGATGAGATCTGAGAGTCTAAGGTAAGATGAAGTAAGTCGAAGTAGAAAGGTGAGGAAATGAGACTCAATAAGATAAGAATTATTTGTTTTACCATCATGCTGTTTCCCCTCAAATTGGACACACTATCTACAATGTTGCCAATCTGAATGTAATTGAAGAAATATAATATAGATGGCTGATATATGGAAGCATTTCAATATGTTTATATTGTGTTTTTCTATCTAGAAATAGGTCAAGCAGAGATGCAAGAAAGCTGCAGGGAAGTTCATTTATAATGTAAAACTAACATAATCTGGCTTGTAAATAAACACATAGTGCATCACTGAAATGACTGTATCTGGCTTAGATGACATAGCCTGGTCTATTGTCTGAGGCATAATGACTAGAGATGAGCAAACAGTAAAATATTCGATATTCGTTATTCATTTCAAATAGCCACTCAATATTCGACTATTCGAACGAATATTGAACCCCATTAGAGTCTATGGGAGAAAATGCTTTGTTTCAGGGGATCCCACCATTCGACTCAGGAGGGTCACCAAGTCCACAACCACACATGGAATAGGCAATGGGAAATCCAACAGTACCCACCCTGAACTGTCATTGTGGATGTGTCTGATATGGTAAGACCTTCCAAAATTCACTTTTATGGCCCTTAATGTGAGCCCTTCCAAATTAAGTTACAGGCCCTTAAGCTGAGCTACCAGCAGAGATTGAGGCCCTTCAGGTGACTTCAGCCTTTTACCTACAGAGTTTTAGGCCCTTTAACTTAGTTCAGCCTTGCACCAGCAGAGATTTGTTGGTCATTTGAGTGAGTTGAGCCTTTAAACAGCAGAGATTTAGTTTTTGGCCCTTGGCATGAGTAGAGTCTTTAAAAAGCAGTGCTTTTGGCCCTTGGAGTGAGTAGAGCCTTTAAAATACAGTGCTTTTGGCCCTTGGAGTGAGTAGAGCCTTTAAAAAGCAGTGTTTTTGGCTCTTGGAGTGAGTAGAGCCTTGCACCAACAGTGTTTCTGACGCTTGGAGTGAGTAGAGCCTTTAAAAAGCAGTGTTTTTGGCCCTTAGAGTGAGTAGAGCCTTTAAAATACAGTGTTTTTGGCCCTTGGAGTGAGTAGAGCCTTGCATCAGCAGTGTTTTTGGCCCTTGGAGTGAGTAGAGACTCTAACCAGCAGAGTTTGGGGGAATCAGGGTGGATTGAGCCTAGTAGGATCAGATTTGTGCAGCGCTGATGGTGAAGGAGTATGAGGAGGAGGAGGAATTGTAGAGGGTGAGCACACACATGCAACTTCATGTCAGGGTGTTTGATAGGTCTACTCAGTGGCTATTCTTTTTTATGAGCGTCAGCCAGTCAGCACTGTCAGCTGACAGCCGGCTGCGCTTATCCATAATTATGCCACCGGCAGCGCTGAAGACCCTTTCCGAAAGCACGATGGCGGCAGGGCAGGAAAGGACCTCCAATGCGTACAGCGCAAGTTCCAGCCACAAATCCAACTTGGAGACCCAATAAGTATAGGCCGCAGAGGGATCGGAGAGGACAGGGCTGGTGTCGGCCAGGTACTCCTGCAACATGCGCCTATACTTATCCCTCCTGGTGACACTAGGCCCCTCAGTGGTGGTACTTTGGCGAGTGGGTGCCATTAACGTGTCCCAGACCTTGGAGAGTGTGCCCCTGCCGGGTGTGGACCAGATGACAGTTTGTTGCCTGTTGGAGAAACTCTCCTGTGTGCCGCCAATGACAGTTGATGGAAACATCTCCATCATATTCTGCACCAGTTGCTTGTGGCAATCACTCATACGACTGGCCCTCCCCTCTACTGGAATAAAATTACAAACATAATTTTTATACCGGGGGTCAAAGATTGAAAAAATCGAGTAGTCGTTGCTCTCCGGGATTTTGGCAATGCGTTTGTCAGTTGCAAAGCACTCCAACATGTATTCAGCCATGTGTGCCAGAGTGTTACTTGGCGTCATTTGGCTGCCCCCACCAGAATGGCCACTCTCCATGTCCTCCTCCTCCATTTTGCCCCAACCGCGCTGCAGCAATGGGATGCAATGAACTTCCCCGCTACCCTCCTGTGTGACAATGAGATCTGCCACTTTGTCTTCCTCCTCCCTCAATATATGCTGTGAAGTGGACAGAAGTATGCCATGACTATCCTGCTGGGATGTTTCTGCTCCTATGCCCGACTCTTCAGCGTCCAAGGCGTTATCCCTGATGGCGATGAGGGATTCTTGCATCACACACAGGAGCGGGATTGTGACACTCACGATTGAGTCCTCACAATTGACCCTCATGGTTGACTCCTCAAAGACACACAAGATTTCGCATAAGTCTGCCATCCATGGCCACGCATGGTACAGAAACTGCGGGAGTTGACTCTGAGGAACCCTTGGGTTTTGGAGATGTTACTCCATCAAGGGTCTCTGCTGCTCACACACTCTATTCAACAAGTGGTACATCGAGTTCCAGCGTGTGGGGACGTCGCACATCAGCCGGTGTTCTGGCAGATGGAGGCGTTGCTGGAGGCTTTGGAGGCTAGCAGCGGCTACTGTGGACTTGTTAAAGTGGGCACACAAGTGCCACACTTTCACCAGTAGCTCGGCTACATTGGGGTATGTTTTCAAAAAATGTTGCACCATTAAATTGAACACATGGGCCAGGCATGGAACGTGTCGGAGGTTGGCAAGCTCCAGAGCCGCTACCAGGTTGCGGCCGTTATCACACACGACCATGCCTGGGCCCAGGTGCAGCGGCGAAAACCATGTTGCTGTCTCATCAAGGAGGGCATCTCTCACCTCTGAGGCAGTGTGCTGTCTGTCCCCCAAGTTTATAAGCTTCAGCACGGCCTGTTGACATCTCCCCACGCCAGTGCTGCAGCGTTTCCAGCTGGTAGCTGGGGTCAATGTGATGGCGGAGGAGGTGGAGGAGGAGGAGGGTGGTGGTTTAGAGCCCCTGCCAGGAATGTTGGACGGGGAAATGAGGTAGACCGCCCCAGATTGTGACCCGCTCCCAGCCTCAACTACATTCACCCAGTGTGCCGTCAGTGAAATGTAGCGTCACTGTCCGCATGTACTTGTAAACGCATCGGTGGTCAAGTGGACCTTTGCGCAAATCGCGGAACTTAGGGCCCGCCGGATGTTGCGTGACACGTGCTGGTGCAAAGCTGGAATGGCACACCGGGAGAAGTAGTGATGGCTAGGGACGGCATAGCAAGGTGCCACACTTGCCATCAGGTCACAGAAGGCCTGACTTTCAACAAGCCGGAACAGCAACATCTCCTGGGCCAGCAGTTTGGAGATGTGCGCGTTTAAGGCTTGTGCATGGGGGTGGGTAGCGCTGTATTTTTGCCTGCGCTCAAAAGTCTGGGAGATGGTGGGTTGTTATGAGGAGGAGCATGATGGTACAGGAGAAGAATTTAAGGCAGGAGAAGGAGCTAAAGCAGGAGAAGGAGCTGAGGCAGGAGAAGGAGCTGAGGCAGGAAAAGGGGAGGATGAGGGAGAAGTCCCCAAAGTGCTGGAGGGAGATGCGGAGGTTTCCTGGCTGGTGGTCTGGACTGCAGCGCCAGCACTGGCAACAGTGGGAGAGGCAGTGGTGGCAACGCCGGACGACGATTTTCCTGCGTTTGCTCTCTGCCACTGAGCCCAGTGCTTGCCTTCCAAAAAATGGCGCATGGCAGTGGTTGTAAGGTTGCTCTTTTCAGAGCCCCTACTCAGTTTTGAGTTGCAGAATGTGCAAATGGCACTATATTTGTCCGAAGCACATACATAAAAAAAAATTCACCAGACCGTGGCCTCAATGTGGGAGTTTTTCTAGGCTGGCTACAAGAGGGAACACTTTGGGCCCTGCTGGCTGTGGCCTTTTTGGTGCACATCTCCACTGCTCTCCCCGCTTGACATCCGCCCTGTCCAGGTCGGGTCAGTGGCCTCATGGTACACCACCTCCTCTTCCAAAACCTCCAACGGCTCCTCCTTATCCTCTTGCGCACCTACGACGGCAACAGGCTGCCCTGATGGCATCTGTGTCTCGTCATCGTCGTCACTGAGGGACGATTCCTGGTCAACAACAACAGCAGGAGATAACGGATGCTCCAGTGTTTGTGCATCAGGCAACTCATCTGTTACCTCTGGTGATTCAGGACATGTGGGACAGAAAGAGGGACAGTGAATGGAGCCGAAAACAGCTCCTGGGAGGTGGGAAAGGTGGGATTAGGTTGCTGGGAGGATTGGGCATGTTGTGAGGAAGGAGGACCAGACTGTTGGGTAGGAGGAGGAGTTGAGGTAGAGGCTGACTGGCTGGTGGAGAATGTGCTGGAAGCATTGTCCGCCAGCCATTGTAACACCTCTTCCTGGTGCTCGGGCCTACTTAGGTTTGTACCCTGCAGCCTACTCAATGTGGCCATCAAGCCAGGGACTGTGGGGAAGTGCAATGCTTGCTGCCGCAGAGCTGTAGGCGCAGTAGACACTGTTGGTTGAGCGCAACCTTGCTCAACATCTGCATTTCCATGCCCCCATCCTCATCCTCATCCCCGTCCCCTTGCGCTACCCTTGTGCATTTTGGATGTATAGTAATTCCCTTTTTGATGGTCTATACACCACAAAGAAAAGCTGTTTTCCAGCTCTATATGAACTTGTAAATGCAGTGGATTGCTGCTATTTTTCATGAAACCACAAAATTCAAGGTTTTCATCAGCTATATGAACTTGAAGTGGATTGCTGCAATTTTTCAAGAAACCCCATAATTCAAGGTTTTTATCAGCTATATGAACTTGCAAATGCAGTGAATTGCTGCTATTTTTCAAGAAACCACAAAATTCAAGGTTTTTATCAGCTATATGAACTTGCAAATGCAGTGGATTGCTGCAATTTTTCAAGAAACACCAAAAATGAAAGGTTTTTATCAGCTATACGAACTTGTAAATGCAGTAGATTGCTGCTATTTTTCAGCCCTCCCCCCCAAAAAAAAAAATAAAAAAATTCAAGGCTTTTTCAGCTATATGAACTTGTAAATGCAGTGAATTGCTGCTATTTTTCCAGAAACCCCAAAATGAAAGGCTTTGTTTAGCTCTATATGAACTTATGAACTCTATAACTGCTGTGGATTCCGGCTATTATGTGTGCGGACGGCCAAAAATGAAAGCTATATATGAAGTTGTAACTGTTCTGTATCCCTGTTTTCCACCGTCCGGGGAAAGCTGGACTGATGTCTCTACAGTGTATAGCTCTGAGAAGAGCTTTTGGTTTTCTTCTTTAGTTCTTGCCTGCCTATCTGAAGCTAATTGCTATCTAGTCCTCAGCAGATCTCTCTTTCTCCCTATCTCTGACCACAAAAATGGCAAATAGGGTGGCAGCCGTTCTTATAAATGAGAGGTCACATGTTTTCGGCAGCCAAAGGGTTTTTCAATTTTTTTCACTGCCTCTGTTGTCGTAGTTCCTGTCCCACCTCCCCTGTACAGATTATTTAGGTGTGGTAAAGTCACTGGGAGTTATAGACTGTGGGATAGGGTCCCAATCCGTAATCAGTATATATAGAAGGATCCCACTGTTTTTTATGATTGCAATTCCGATTTATTTCAGATAACAGGAATTCGTTACAACTGATGGTATATGTGTAAACGTTTTCGGCTCAAATAAAGCCTTCCTCAGACTCAGTTATTGAGGTTAGTATAGTGCGAATAAGCTGCAAGGATGTACTGTAAATTTCTATAGCAATCGTGGTAGAGTTCTCCCTGGGGTTAGAGGTCTAGAGGTAATCGAATCCCAAAAGGGTAGGAGATTATCCTAGGGTCTCCCCTGGGGAAATCCTTGTCTGGGGTGTCAGATATAGGCCAGCTGTGGTGGAGCCTGGAGTAAATATCCTGTATGGTCACAATAGATGTCGTAATCCTATGGATCCCCAGGAGTTGTCCTGTGTGGTGTTGCTCTATGTTGGTTGCACTATACTAACCTCAATAACTGAGTCTGAGGAAGGCTTTATTTGAGCCGAAAACGTTTACACATATACCATCTGTTGTAACGAATTCCTGTTATCTGAAATAAATCGGAATTGCAATCATAAAAAACAGTGGGATCCTTCTATATATACCTCCCCTGCACAGTTATTAGTGAAAAAAAAGCGCCAGGGAAGGTGGGAGGGGATACGAATTTTTACTGCGTTTGCCACGTGGAATTAGATTGGAATCAAATACCTCGAACGGCCTGATATTCTATCGAATACCTCGTTCGCTCATCTCTAATAATGAGTTAGTATCACAACTGGCTAAACATACAGTATATTGAATCGCTCTCTACCAAAGTAAAACTCCAGCTCTACAATGGCTTTAAAGAATAGATTTTAAAAATTGCAGGGGTAGCAATATGCTGAAATATTATTAGAAGGGTGAGAAGTATTCTGGTGATAACCTGTAAGAGTGGAGGGCATTTCCAGTTTTCTTCTGTTGCCCTTGACTAAAGCTAAAGACACATAGTGAGCAGCAGCCATAAAATGCTGTGGTAAAGTCTGCGGATTTTCTGCTTCTATTATATACCTATATAAAAAAACGCCAAAGTTTCCGTAGGTTTAGGTGACATGCTGCAATTTTTTCTGTAATGTATGGATGGGATTAGCCAATGTTTTACAGTACTGTACTATACAACACACCGTTTTTTGCCACATCAACCAAAACACAGCTTTTTTCGCAATATGGGGTCCTGGCATAAAGGCTGCTGTTTGGGACCCCGGTTGTGTGCACATAATAACAGGGGCTAGAACATACTGATCAAGCTCAATGCTAAAACCACTGACAAGTGGAGTGAATAATATTTATTATGCTGTTATAGTTTCATCTATAAGAGAAGAGCCTGACTATGTACTTAGATGTGACTATAGTCTCATCCAGTCTTTGGGCCATTGATGCTTTCACTTCAGAAAATGAAATAATTTCATTTGTAAATCACTACTGCCCATACAGTTTATGAAGATGATATATGCTGGAAAAATTGACAAGGATAAGAACTTTGGCAGGGGTATAACTAGCAAAGATTGGGCCCCATAACAAACTGTTGACTTGTGGCTCCCCCACGACATAGCACTTCCTTTCTGGAACCCACACAGCATAATGCCCAATTTACACACATTATTATGTCCCAAAGTGGCCTCCACACAGTATTATGTCCCATAGCATCCCCTGCACACAGTATAATGTCCCATAGTGGCCCCTACACCCAGTATAATGGCCCATAGTGGCCCCTGCATACAGTATAATGTCACATAATGGCCCCTCCACTTAGTATTATATCCTATAGTGGTCCCTCCACACAGTACCATGCCCCATTGTGACCCCAACAGTGTTTGTTGCAAATATTGCTTACATTTCAGGTTCAGCAAAACCCAAAATTCTGGGGGTACTCCATCCACGAACTATTATTATACTTTTCAGACCCCAGAGTATAATAATCGGAGGCCCAGGGCAGGTGACAAGCATAAAGACCAGTGGTACTTACTTACCCTGGGTTCCGCCACCACTCCTAGTATAAATGTGGCATTTAACAGTACCTGAAAAGTGCATATAATTCTGACTATCCACACATTGCAGAAAATTATCTGCAATGAATGTACTGTGATTTAAAAAATTGTAAATCGTAGCCTGTCAGTTGTACCTACGGAAACGCTGGCATTTTCCATATAGGTAAAATTGAAGCAGAAAGTCAGGGTTTTCCTGCTGGGCTTTTTGGCGATAGCTCGCTACGTGGGGCCTTAGCCTAAAAGACAGTAAAAACTCAGACTAAACAATCGTAAACTGCACCATATTTATCGCAGTGTCTAATTCTGTTTCATAAATCTGATGTATTCTTAGAATGTCTAGTCTACACTAACACCTCCTATTAGTTGGTTGGAAAGTCCTTGGTGCATTTGTGACGCAATTTTGTTTCACAGATCTGCAAGTTAGGATGTGCCCCTTTCATATGAAGCCATGGCAATTTCTCTTGAGACCACTCTCTCTTGTGGCACACAGCATGTGGCACACAGCATGCTAGACAGTTTTTTGGTGCAAATTGTGCAAGAATTCTGACACATTTTGCTTAAAAAAATCACCCAAAGGAGTTCATGGTATTGACTTGGTTTCCTTATTACCCAGCTCTCAATCTGATCAAGCATCTGTGGGATATGTTGAAAAAAAATTGGAACAGTAGAGCTCTAACTTCATGACTAAGAGGACTTAAAGGGAGTCTAGCATTAGATTTGGTCAAATTTCCCTAACGACATGTTGGAATATCCTTTAGAAAGATTATTCATTACCTTCCTTTCTTCATTTGTTTTTCAATGCCGTTTTTGAACTAAAAACTTTAATCTTATAGGTAAATTCTGTGCATGGAGCACAGGAGGCATTCCCCTGTTCTCCGAGCACAGCACCGTCATCCCCAGTATTCCTCCTCCTACTTCTCTTACACACCCTTCATAGGAAGCCATCATTCTCTTCTTATTCTTCTCTTCAGGTATATATATATATATATATATATATATATATATTCACAATACAGCACATGCATGATATTTTCATGTTCTGTACTGAAGTGTTGCTCATGACGCAGCGAAGAATAAGCAGAGGAAGATGCCTCCACATGAAGGGACGTGTAACAGAAGCAGGAGGCGGAAAACTGGGGATGACGGTGCTGTGCAAACTCCTTTACAAATGTACAGCACCATGGAATTAATTGTTCTATATAAATAAATAATAGTAATATTAGCCAGAGCTTAACCTCATAGAATAATAAATTGCCAGATTTGTTTTTACTCAGTTGTATATTTATATCCTTTGCTGCTGCCGAGCAATGTAAACTCACTTTATTTGTTATCTCTCAAAACTCAATAGAATGATTAAAGAATAATCCTAACTCCATATACGACCTCTCTATGAATAAATCAATGTGAGGTGTTTATAGGAAAACACAATTGAAGATGTCATCCTATAGAAGTTATGGAATTTCCAATAATGCTGGTAGTAACATAAACTGTTTGGACGGCCTGAATCATCTCATTACTTGCTTACATTGATATTACCTACTGTAGCATCTAATCAGAGTCATTTGCATTAAATAGAAAATTTACTTTTATACATTATTTATATGTGTTTGTTTAATGTCAAGATAAGATAATCCATACAATAGTGTGTACACATAGAGTGGATATAGGACATTACCCTTCTGAGTATAATTTTATTGTCACAAAGAAAAAGAATGACAAGTTTAAGGTCACATAAAGAGCAAAGGCTGGAAACCAGTCCATTCACTACATTGCTGGTTTGACGACTGGAAAATAACAGGAAAATGGAATGTGTGCACTGTTACCTATCAAAGACCCTTTCCTTTCGTCTTCACTATGTTTTTCTCTTATTAACTATGCTGTAGATTAGACCCATCAAAGCTGACGGGAAATTACAACCACGTTGGCCATTATTTGTTCCCGCATTAGATTCAAAGGAAGACACAACTCTTATTTATCTAGACATGTGTCTATAGTGATATATTTGTTGCCATGTGTAAATTACATTTTCTCTCTGTACTATCTGTGAATCCAAGGTCTGGGCCTCACACTATACTAGGACACACAGTAGGTGGGTGAGCGAAGAATATTACTGCCTAAACGTGAAATGGTGCTTTCCTATTGATTTTCTACTGAAATGCTTTCTTTTTCCATTTAGAAATCTGAGCTCTGCTTTTGATGCCTGTGGATAGCTTACGCAAATTAGTGATTATTGATATTTTTTGTGCTCAGGAAAAACAAGGAGTTATTTTAAAAGCATCTGTGTGCGTATATCATTCTAAGCAATCTGAGACTGATGATGCATGAACCGCATTTAACAACATACCAGAAAAACAAGGAAGACTTTAGGGAAAGGCTAGATCGCCTATGTTTTAATGTTCACATACACAAGACCTGTACCAGTAGTGAATGTATATAAGGAAGAAAGGGCAGGAGTGTCAGGCATAGTTCTAACTTAGGCCTGCTATCATAGGGTTTACAAATGGGTAACTCTGAAGGGGTTAATTGGTTATAAAAAAAAAAAAAAAAAAAAGGCAAGAAAAGGGGTTAGGATCAGAAACCAAAATAGGTAGGGGAACCATTACTTTTTCAAAGGGGGAAAGGATGTTCCCATTTCTCCCTCTTTGCACCTTTCTGGACATGCAGCAGCTCAGTGGAGATAACCTGAATAGACAACACAAACCTGTTGCAATTCACATGCAGGAGGCAACAACTGAACACAGGAATGACTCACTTCAGACTCCACTGTGTGTTGTTCTTCAGACAATTGTGTCTCCTGTGGACACAAAAACACAGTGGGAAAAAAAATGTGTTTTTACTGCTTTTTTCCTCCAGTGATTTTTAGCTGCATTTCACTTTGTTGGGCCTAATCCTTAAAGGGGTCATCCAGGAATTACAGGTTTCTGAAGGAGGCCAGGGAAGGTGAAAATAAAACCCACACTCACCTGTCCCTGGTCCTCCCACCCCTGTCTGATCCAGCAGTACCCTGGCGCTTGTTCCTGCAGAAGTCTTTGCTGATTGGCTTGGAGACAAAGACTTCCTCCAGAACAAGGTCCCGGTCATCACTGGACCAGACAGCCGTGGGTGATACTGGACAGGTACAGGTGAGGACAGGTGAGTATGAGTTTTCCTTTTCTTATTTTTCACCTTCCCTGGCCTCCTTGCAGAAAACTGTAATTCGTGGGCAACCCATTTAACATCACATTATAGTGTACATCACACTATAAAAGACAATTTAGTATACATAAAGGTGCACATACACATAAGAAAACACAGATAGATAGACAATCATATGCTGTACATGTGGGAAGGGGAGGAGAAGCAAGCTGGAGGGTTGGAAAAGGACATGAAACAACAATTCGACGAGGAACTGTCCAAAATTTGAGGGAACGCTGCCAAATACAGTATTTGCTTAAGCCAAACTACTTACCAGAAGTTAATCAATGATGTCCAAAAAGCCAAAATGACTACTAAGACGGAACCCACGGACTATTAGTCCTACTAGTAGGGAAAATATGGGGCACCTATGGGTGTGCGGACCCTCAGCAAATGCCCAGTCTTTCCCCCAATGCCAGCCCTGCCAAACTCCACCACCTTCTTGGAGCGTCTTATCTATGACCAGAGCTGGTTAATTAAATGTACTAACTCAAGATAGACCTATTTTAGGTGGGCATCTCATATAGGGATGATATACCAAGTGTTTTTATAAGTCCAGGTATGCCAAACATCAAGATAAAATCATAATTTGTTGCAAAAATATGTAATTTGGGGTGGTTATTAACATTAATGGTCCAGATTCTTGACATCACTGACTGACCCAGATTTTCCGACCATACTCCTGCACATAATACAAATTATGCCCTACCTGCCTTTGATGTTGTTTTTCCTATGTTCAATAGGTCTGATATCTTTCCATGTCTTTCCTGTCTCCACACAAAGCTGAATTGCATCCTGTTCTGTGTACTGTGGATTACCTTAGCATAGACGGGAGATGCATTTACACTTAGCCTGAAGTACTGCAACATTGGACATAATTCATAATTGCAATAATGTGATATGGACCTGACTCTTAACAGTTTTACTTGGTGGGTGGTCTCAGTGGTTTCTACAGGCTTTAACAGTATCCAGTAACTCCTGAGCTGATATGGTGTGACTGTGACTATTCTAATAGGATGCATATTATTAGTAATTTTCAAGAGTTTGTTAAAGTATTTTATTTATTGTTAAGTATTTTTTATTTATTTATTTAATAAGGAGACCTGCTGGACCTACCATTTACATTTCTCAAAGTGTACATCTGCAGTGTCACAAATTTTGATGCTGTACTAACTAAGGAAACCTTATGTGGATTGAATTTTGTCGAGGCATCACCTTTGTAACCTGATCTCAAGCTTATCTAAAATAATTTGACTCTTATGCTGTCAAACATCAAGGTCATTTTGAAGTACAGCGCCTGCAGGACTCCAGTTTTTAATAGATCTGGTGCCATTTGCCACACTTCAAATACAGTTGTTAAACTTTGTATCAAGTTCAAAGATGTTAATATAAAATGAGTCAAAACTGAGTTTTCCATAATAATTTCTTATTTATGCCACAGAATTTTCAACCAAAACTGTAGAATTCAAATATGATATCGAAGTTATTATAAAAATGTTCGTTAAAGCCCCCATTCAAACCTGTGGGTTTGCTATCAACATTAAACAGACATTCCCACTTGGGACATTTATGCGATATTGCGCAGGGAAACCTAAGAGTTCCTTATAACAATTTCTTAGCTCTAGTTATTTAATATGTATATTACATAGTAGTCATACACCTTACAACCTGATGCAAATCTATGGGCTTAATATTATTAAGCTTTATCATTAAGATGAGCATCCTCTGGTCTCCTACTTTCTTGGTCACTACTAATTCAAGTATACTTAACCCCTTCTGTAACTATGGCGACCGCCCGGCTTTAAGCAGTAGACAACCGACTCTAATGCCTCCGATCGGTCCTCGGACTGATCGGAGGCATTAACCCCTCCGGCGCCACGGTCATAGGCGCCGGAGGCGCCATTTTCCCGACGGCGCATGGGCGCCGCCATTTTGGCCGGGATCGCCGGCTCCTGGAGCATGCTCCAGGGCTGACGTCCCGTTGCCATGACAGCCGGGAGCCTTGTACAGGCTCCCAGGCTTGTCTGCAAATCCTTTCTTTTGCAGGCTGGTCTATGCAGCCTGCAAAAGAAAGGATGATTTTTTGCAATGCATTAGCATCGTAATGCATTGCATTAGTGATCAGACCCCCTGGGGTTCAACACCCCTAGGGGGTCTAATAAATGCAAAAAAAAAAAAAAAATTAAAAAAAAGTTAAAAAAATATAAAAAAAATATAAAAAGAATTAAAAGTTCAAATCACCCCCCTTTCCCTAGAACACATATAAAAGTAGTTAAAAACTGTGAAACATATACATGTTAGGTATCCCCGCATCCAAAATCGCCCGCTCTACAAATCTATAAAAATATTTTTCCTGTTCGGTAAACGCCGTAGTGGGAAAAATCGAAAGTGCCAAACCGCCATTTTTTCACTGTTTTGATTCTGATAAAAATTTGAATAAAAAGTAATCAAAGCAATAACATTTCCCGAAAATGGTAGAACTAAAAAGTACACCCGGCCCTGCAAAAAAAGACGCCCTATGCATCCCCGTATACTTACGTATAAAAAAGTTACGGCCGTCGGAATATGGCGACTTTTAGAAAAAAAATTTTTTAACACAGTTTTGGAATTTTTTTTAGGGCTCAAAATGTAAATAAAACCATATAAATTTGGTATCCCTGGAACCGTACCGAAACACAGAATATAGGAGACATGTCATTTTGGCTGCACAGTGAACACCGTAAAACCAAAGCCCGTAAGAAAGTCGCAGAAATGCATTTTTTCCTCAAATCCAACCCATTCTGAATTTTTTTCCTGCTTCCCAGTACATTATATAGAATAATTAATGGTAGCATCATGAAGAAAAAATTGTCCCGCAAAAATTAAGACCTCATATGGCTCTGGGAGCGGAGAAATAAAAAAGTTATGGGGTTTAGAAGGAGGGGAGTCAAAAACGAAAAACGAAAATCAAAAAATGCCATCGGCGGGAAGGGGTTAAAAATGACCATATATTAGTAAATCAGAAGCTTTGTTTATTTACAGAGACAGACATTTTTATTTTCTGTTGAAGAAGCCATTTTTGCAAGCAGACAGCAGATTCCCCCTTTATTTAGGAAGTTATTTTTGTAGTAGTTTCTGTCATTTTGTCAGAATTGAGTAACACTTTACCAGCAAGGTATTTTAAAGGGATTTTATCATTAGAATCTCCTTGTTAATTAAGTACACATCGGAATAGCCTTAAGAAAGGCTATTCCTCTCTTACCTTTCTTTTTCCGATCTGCGTTGCTGTTTCTGAGAAATTTCTTATTTCTTCCATATGTAAATGAGTTTTCAGACAGCACAGGGGTGTTCCTCTTTGCTCAAACAGCACAGGGGGCATCGCCTGTTCTGTCCAAAATCTCTCCAGTGACGCCTCTGTCTTCTGCAGGCCGCCTCTTTGCTGCATCACCAACTGCATCTTCATCCAAAAGTGCCAACTGTGCATGTCCGTCAGGCATTTTCCTGTGGCCTCTTACACGAGTGTTCGTTTGACCACAGAAAAATGGCCAACGGACATACGCAGTCGGTGGTAGTGGCAGTAGTTTCCTCTGGGGGCACTCTCTGTAGTAAGTCTCTTAACTGATGTTGGTTGGGTGCATTGATGTTGTTACAGGATTGGCTCCCTTTTTAAGAGTTGAGTTAACCTGCTCCTAGTTTCAAATGGTGGATGTGTTCTGGAAGTGGAGGCTTCTTTACTGGCCTCTTACTGGCAAATAAGTGAAGGTGTTAAGCTTGTTGTCAGGAGCAGTATAATAGCTCAATGCTGGAGGGCAGCTTGCAAGGAGAACATCTTGAGAGGTTGAGTGAGCTAAGAGAGCACAGTGGACATTTTGCAGGACAAAGGGTAACACAATCAAAAGGCTCCTGTTCAAAGAATTAGTGCATCTCTAGCAAGTGCTTGTTAAACAGCAGTTCTGTGGTGGTGGGCAGCACAACTCCCACAACAATGGAAGTGTGTCACTTGTCACTGTGGCCTGGAGACCTCCCAGATTATTTACGAATCCGTTGGGCTTGTCAACTCTACTGAAGACCTGCTCTGCTGACACAGTAAAGAGGAATTTCACATTGAGTAGCCAGGTGTCAATTGTGTCCTTTCCCCACTGGTGGGAGGCTGGAAGGTTGCTGGGGAGGAAACATACTGGACATGGTGGCTCATTGTCTGCAGTAGGGATGTCGGCCACATAGAGTTAAGAAATATACTTTGTGTGATGGGCAGGGGACAGCTTGGAGCTTGCTGATATTGAGTTACTTCTGGTAGATGTGATCTCAATCAAAGGAATGGAGTCTCCCAGGATAAGAGGGGATTACATTACAAAACTCAATAAGAACTAATATTTGTAAAGGAGAACTATTATTTATTGGGGGAGGGGGCAATTATATGCATGTGGGGCACACTTGGAGTTTCCAACACCACATTTCACAGAAAAGTCAAGATTTTGAAGTGGCCATTACAGTTACTTGACTTTAAAGGAGCAGCACCATTAAGGACAATTATCTCCTATACACAGGAAAATGGATGAGTGTCTGATTGCTGTAGGCCAAAATGCCAAGTCTTCCAGTGGTCACCTTAAAGCCCCCTTGAGAATGGAGTGCCAGTGTGGTTGTGTGACCAGTGTTCCATTCACTGTTATGGAGAAGTCTGGACTGTAAACTCTGGCAGCACCAATAACCCTATAAAAGTGGTCACGCGTGTACTGGCACTTTATTCACAAGGAGGCTTGAATAGGGACTTTTGGTCCCCTGTTCTCCTGGTTGCTTGGGTGCCTTCAGCAATCAGATATTTATCCTCTGTCCCATGGGTAGTGGACAAGTGTCCATAATGGCACAGCCCTTTTAATAACATTGAGTAATAGAGATGAGCAAGTAGTGAAATATTCGAAAATTTTAAATTTGTTTTGAGTAGACCTCAATATTCGACTATTCGATCGAATATCGAATCCCATTATATTCTATGGGAAAAAAATGCTCGTTTCAGGGAAATCAAAATTTGACCATTTGGAGTGACCAAGTCCACAATGACACCTCAGAAAATGATGCCAACACCTATGGAATGCAACTGGGACAGCAGGGATAGCATGCCTGGGTGCATCTAACAAGCCCAAGTCCCAGGATTACCCCACTATCACAGCCTATCAACTAGACACTCAAAACTCAATATAACCTCTATGGAAAGTGGAAAAATACTTGGAAACCTTCTTTCCTCTACATTAGTATGGACAGAAAGACAAATTTTAAGCTAAAGAAACATCAGCATGCACCCCTTTAAATCACGTTGCCCATGACAACCACAGATGGCATAGGCAAGGGGGAAATCAAACAGCACCCACCCTTAACTGTCATTGTGTATGTGATGTGGTGAGACCTCCAAAAATTACTTTTGTGGCGCTTGAGGTGAGCCCTTCCAAATTAAGTTAGAGGCCCTTATGTATACAAGCGTACTGTATAGCAAGTATACACCTAGCTTACAACAGGTATAGGACAGAAGATGTGAAAGGTAAATTGGGCACACAAATGATGTATACAAGTGTACTGTATAGTAAGTATACACCTGGCTTACAACAGGTATAGGATAGGAGATGGGAAAGGTAGATTGGGGGAAAAGGTGGTATGGAATTGGAGCCCTAACAAGGGCTTTTGGGAAAATTATGCAAAAAGATTGTACAGTTAGGGCCAGAAATATTTGGACAGTGACACAATTTTCGCGAGTTGGGCTCTGCATGCCACCACATTGGTTTTGAAATGAAACCTCTACAACAGAATTCAAGTGCAGATTGTAACGTTTAATTTGAAGGGTTGAACAGAAATATCTGATAGAAAATGTAGGAATTGTACACATTTCTTTACAAACACTCCACATTTTAGGAGCTCAAAAGTAATTGGACAAATAAACATAACCCAAACAAAATATTTTTTTTTCAATATTTTGTTGCGAATCCTTTGGAGGCAATCACTGCCTTAAGTCTGGAACCCATGGACATCACCAAACGCTGGGTTTCCTCCTTCTTAATGCTTTGCCAGGCCTTTACAGCCGCAGCCTTCAGGTCTTGCTTGTTTGTGGGTCTTTCCGCCTTAAGTCTGGATTTCAGCAAGTGAAATGCATGCTCAATTGGGTTAAGATCTGGTGATTGACTTGGCCATTGCAGAATGTTCCACTTTTTTGCACTCATGAACTTCTGGGTAGCTTTGGCTGTATGCTTGGGGTCATTGTCCATCTGTACTATGAAGCGCCGTCCGATCAACTTGGCAGCATTTGGCTGAATCTGGGCTGAAAGTATATCCCGGTACACTTCAGAATTCATCCGGCTACTCTTGTCTGCTGTTATGTCATCAATAAACACAAGTGACCCAGTGCCATTGAAAGCCATGCATGCCCATGCCATCACGTTGCCTCCACCATGTTTTACAGAGGATGTGGTGTGCCTTGGATCATGTGCCGTTCCCTTTCTTCTCCAAACTTTTTTCTTCCCATCATTCTGGTACAGGTTGATCTTTGTCTCATCTGTCCATAGAATACTTTTCCAGAACTGAGCTGGCTTCTTGAGGTGTTTTTCAGCAAATTTAACTCTGGCCTGTCTATTTTTGGAATTGAATGGTTTGCATCTAGATGTGAACCCTTTGTATTTACTTTCATGGAGTCTTCTCTTTACTGTTGACTTAAAGACAGATACACCTACTTCACTGAGAGTGTTCTGGACTTCAGTTGATGTTGTGAATGGGTTCTTCTTGACCAAAGAAAGTATGCGGCGATCATCCACCACTGTTGTCATCCGTGGACGCCCAGGCCTTTTTGAGTTCCCAAGCTCACCAGTCAATTCCTTTTTTCTTAGAATGTACCCGACTGTTGATTTTGCTACTCCAAGCATGTCTGCTATCTCTCTGATGGATTTTTTTCTTTTTTTTCAGCCTCAGGATGTTCTGCTTCACCTCAATTGAGAGTTCCTTTGACCGCATGTTGTCTGGTCACAGCAACAGCTTCCAAATGCAAAACCACACACCTGGAATCAACCCCAGACCTTTTAACTACTTCATTGATTACAGGTTTACGAGGGAGACGCCTTCAGAGTTAATTGCAGCCCTTAGAGTCCATTGTCCAATTACTTTTGGTCCCTTGAAAAAGAGGAGGCTATGCATTACAGAGCTATGATTCCTAAACCCTTTCTCCGATTTGGATGTGGAAACTCTCATATTGCAGCTGGGAGTGTGCACTTTCAGCCCATATTATATATATAATTGTATTTCTGAACATGTTTTAGTAAACAGCTAAAATAACAAAACTTGTGTCACTGTCCAAATATTTCTGGCCCTAACTGTATATACAGATGGTGTATATACAATCTTCAGCAGTGGTAGAGTAAGTTTAGCTCTTATAAGAGCTGTTGGTGTAATATTCCTACCTAAATAATGCTAATTCCTAGGTAACCCTGGCAGAACATATGTCCTTGTCTATTTCACAGTCGCATCTGAACCGAAACTGACACCCACTATTCTTATAAAGTGGAGGCCACCTGATTTAGCTAGCCAATGACTGTATACATTTTTTTTCAATGCCTACGTTGTCCTAGTTCCTGTCCCATCTCCCCTACGTAGTTTTTGGTGTAAAAAAAGCACCAGGGAAAGTGGGAAGGGAATCAAATTTTTATTGTGTTTACTGTGTGGTATTTGACCAAGTGCAAATATTTCGAATACCGTAATATTCGATCGAATACCTACTCGATCGACTACTACTTGCTAGAGATGAGCGAACACTGTTCGGATCAGCCTGGAAGCACCTGTGACGCCGGCCGGCCACCGTCAAAGTCAGTGTCACAGGTGCTTCCATTCATTTCTATGGAAGCATGCTGTTCGGATCAGCTGATCCAAACAGTGTTCGCTCATCTCTACTACTCGCTCATCTCTATTGAGTAACTGATAAATTATATATGTTATGTCTGATCAATAATTTACAAAAAAAAAAAAACAAGCCTAGAGAGATTAAATGTGCTTCGGGTTCTGTTCATTAAGGGTAAGTCATTTTTGGGTTTCTCTCCATTCTGGCTGGGATTTCACTTAGGGAAACAATATCTGGCTATAGGTTCTTTTTCAGCCATCTATAGCTGTACAGTTCTATTTACTGGCATTTTACTACTTTTACACTAGTATAAATCGAGGCTTATACAGTGTACTAGTTCACTGGCTTAAGTTTTGAAATGCTATATTTAGTTGTATTACTTTTATATTCTGTGTGTGCTATTTATTCTGCCCTGGTCTGTTCCTCCATCCTTTTACATGTACATTCACAATTATTCCCACCTGATTATTGTTTACTGTTGTATTTCCTATTTTGTGGTTTCCCCCATTGCCAATACGTGTTATATATGTAATGAACATGATTGATTTTCTTATACTGTTGTGGGCATGATTTTTTGGTTTTTGATTCACTTTATGTATATGATCCTTCTATTTGGATGGTGTATTTGATTGTCCCAGTTGTAAATATTTTTTTTAAAAATTTGATTTTTAGTGAGAGAAAAAGAGATTTTACAATATATTCAGAAAGGCGCCAGATGTAAATTATTGGCTGACCAGTAAATTTGTTGAACGTAATAATAGGACCTGATAGAGGTAATTATACAGTTTCCAAATATGCCTCTGTTATTCTGCTTTGCTGTCATGCTGTCATAACCCCACTATTGAAGAAATCCTTCTATGACTATTCCTGTGCTGCTATCGACCCATCTTTAACTTCCTCTTCATCTCCAAAATCTTGGAACGCTTGGTCTATTCTTGGTTAATCCCCTATTTTTCTGCTAACTCTGTTCTTGACCTCTTACAATCTAGATTCCATACTCCTCACTCTACTGAAACAGCCTTCACAAAAGTCTCCAATGATCTCCTGGCAGCTAAATCTAATGGTGACTATTCTCTTCTTATTCTTCTGGATCTCTTAGCAGCATTTAGCACTGTTGACCATCAATTCCTCCTCACTATGCTCCACTTTGTCAGCCTCATGGGGTTCCTCAGGGCTTGGTCTTAAGCCCTCTGATACTCTCTCTCGCTACACAGAACCTATTGGGCAAACCATCACTAGATTTGGCTTTCGTTACCATCTTTATGCTGATAACCAATTATGTACATCATCCCGTAACATCTCCCCTGCATTACCATAGAACAGCAGTGAATGTCTCAACTATCATGTCTTCACGCTATCTGAAATTGACTCTCTCAAAGATGGAACAGTCACTGTTTCCACATCTAATAGATCTGTTCCTGATATTTCCATTTCAGTCTCCAGTCTTCAGTCTATAACACCTAGGCAGTATACTTGCTGTCTTGGGGGTTATGGTTGACTCAGACCTTTCCTTCACCCCCCATATCCAATCACTTGCATGTTCATGTCACCTCCACCTCAAAAACATCTCCAGAATATGCCCTTTCCTTATCAGAGCTAAATAAAAGACACTTATTGTCTCTCTGATTCATTCTCGCCTTGACTACTGTAACTCCCTTCTAATCTACCTTCCCCTTACTAAACTCTCCCCTTTACAATCTATTCTGAATGCAGCGGCCAGGCTCATCTATCAGTCTAGACCAGGGCTGGACAATTAATTTTTCCATGAGGCCACATGAGACATTGAAATGGTTCTCGAAGGCTATGCGCACCGTGGCAGATTTAGCTCCACCCACTACTTTGTTGCCTCTGCCCATTCTAATCCATTTTTCTATGTGCCTCCACAAAGTATAATGCTCCTATAGTCACCCTAACATTATATACCCCTACATTATAATGTTTCCCTCCAAATGTCCCACAATATAAAATCCTTCTCCATGTGCCCTAGTTTAAACTAGCAGAAACTAGAAGGGGACATTAAACTGGGGCACCTGGAGGGAACATTAAACAGTTGGGGTAGTTGGAGGGGAACATTAAACTGGGGTACACCCAGGTACACTCCATGGTTTAATATCCTCCTCCATCTGCCCCTCAGTTTACCACATTACCCCACACGATATGATGCCATTTCAGACAAATTTTTTATGTCCAGGCACCATCTGAACATTAAAGGAAACAACTGGTGATAGCTCATAAAGCTTTATAAATGTGTAATGAAAGTAACCTCTATAACGAAAATTGTCTGACCACTCTATAAGCAATGCTACCTCCTAGGTCACCCCTGCTACCTCTTGTGTCACTCTCCTCTGCCTCATAAATTGCAAGCTCTTGTGATCAGGGCCCTCAGTCCTATTTTGTAAAGTACTGAGGAATATGTTGGCGCTATATAAATAAAATGTATTATTATAATGATTATTATTATTTATTATTATTATTATTATTTGTATGGGAATTTAGAGCTGTGACCAAAGCACAGGCAAGTTGAGACACACCTTTGAAGCACTTTTCCTTTCATAAGAAGTGAAGAGCAATTTAAATTTAAAGGGATTCTACCACTAAAACACTTTTTTTTCTAGTTACCACGTCGGAATAGCCTTTAAAAAGGCTATTCGTCTCTTACCTGTGGAAGTGCTCTCCGCCGCGCCGTTCGTTCAAAATACCGGTTTGTACCGGTATGCTAATTAGTTCTCTCGCAGCGATGGGGGCGTCCCCATTGCAGCTCGAAAACCGACCGCAGCGCCGCCTCTCTGGTCTTCGGTGTCCTCCCCTTGCCTCTTCAGCGTCTGTCGGACGCCTGCGCAGTATGCTCTCTGTTTGGCGAAGATTGCCGAACGTACTGCGCATGCACGAAAGTGCGGTGCCCGCACTATGGCTGGGACCGCAATTTCACGCATGCGCAGTACGTTCGGCAATCTTCGCCGAACAGAGCGTACTGCGCAGGCGTCCGACAGTACGCTGAAGAATTAAGGGGAGGACACCGAAGAACAGAGAGGCGGCGCTGCGGTCGATTTTCGAGCTGCTCCTGCGATGGGGACGCCCCCATCGCTGCGAGAGAACTAATTAGCATACCGGTACAAACCGGTATTTTGAACGAACGGCGCGGCGGAGAGCACTTCCACAGGTAAGAGACGAATAGCCTTTTTAAAGGCTATTCCGACGTGGTATCTAGAAAAAAAAGTGTTTTAGTGGTAGAATCTCTTTAAAATAGAACACCGAAGTTGAACAATATTTTGCAAAATGTAGAATGACCTATAAGCTAAGGCCCCACGTTGCGGAAATCCAGCTTTTTTTGTTGCTTTTTTTTTTTTTTAGCCAAATCTAGGAATGGATTGAGTAGAAGATAGACATATAAAAGCTTCCTATATGTTTCTTTTGTAGCCATTCTTGGGTATACAGCAGTGAAGATAAAAAATTGAAGATCCAGCGTGTCCTTAAAATTTTTTTCTCTTTATTCAGTGGCCCATAGCCATATTAAAAATGAATCACAGACAAGGATGGTATAGAACAAGGCAATAAAACCAGCATTAAGTCTGGGTATGGCTCAACAAACCGCAACAAAATCTGCAACAACATGATAATGATAATTCATATGTCTATATGATGTAGTTTGTTAGGCCTAAATTTGCATACAGCCATTATTCCTCTATAAGAGCTAAGTAACATGTAATAAACTTTAGAGCACTTAGATATACATCTGAGTACGTGTCGCTTTGTGTTCTCCCCGTACGGGCAACCATTTTGTTTTTAATTTGGAACCGACAGCATGTGCTGCCTGGGGTTTTCCCCCAACATTAGTTAGCCATTAAAAAAGATATCAACTACTGAAGACTCTCAAGTTTTTTGTTTTTATATGTGATAATATTACATCCCTGTCCCGTGAGTCCTAGCTTTTAATACAAGACAGTATCCTGTTGGCCTTAGTAGCAGCTGATTGACATTGGATGCTGTAACTTAAAGGGATTATATCATTAAAAAAAAAAGTTTTAAACTAAAAGCACATAGAAAGGCAATTCATCTCTTACATGTATTTTGTAGGTCCATGCCACTGTTTTTGAATTTTTCTTCTTTTCTTTATTATGCTAATTGCGCTCAGAAAGCACAAAGGAAACACCTGTACACCTGAATATAGCATTGTCATCCATTCTAGCGCTCCCTCTGTCTTCTGTTCCTGACGCAACTCCTCCTATTTGGGTTCAACAATAAGTCTCGTGTAAGAGACCACTGCAAAATGCCAATGGGACATGCACAGTCGTCTGTTCCATTGGCCATTTTTTGCTGGTCTCGTCTAAGAAGTGTAGTGAAGAGGAGGACATGCATCACAAGCAGAAGACAGAGGTGGCGCTGGAGTAGGAGACAATGCTATGCTCTGAGCATATTAGCTCAATTAGCATAAAAAAAGAAAAGAAAAAGAATAAAAATTCAAAAACAGTGGACCTGTAAAATACAGGTATCTTTCTAAAGTGTGTGCAAGGCATCATGACATCTGAAAATTACCAAAGGATTTTGGGTCACAATGCACAGTCCAGTGTCAGGACAATGACCTTAAACATACCTCAAAATGTGCCAGAAATGGATGGAGACAAAGTGCTGGAAAGTTCTGAAATGGCCAGCAATGAGTCCAGATCTAAATCCCATTGATCACCTGTGGAGAGATCTTAAAATTGCTGTTGAGAGAAGACACCCTTCAAATATGAAAGACCTGAAGGAGTCTGCAAAAGAAAAGTGCTCCAAAATTCCAGTTCAGAGGTGTAAGAAGCTTGTTGATGATTATTGAGGCAATTAATTTCAGTTATTTTTTCCAAAGGATGTGCAACAAAATATTAAGTTTAGGGTAATTTTATTTAACCCATTTTTGGATTTTTGCTTGAAATTCTAAAAATTGTGTGTTTTTTCTTAGTTTTTGAGTTGTTCCAATACACACAAAGGAAATATGCATGTGTATAACAAAACATATGTAATTGCAGTCATTTTCTGGGAGAAAAACTTGATTTTCTGGGAAAATTTCAGGGGTGCCAACAGTTACAGCCATGACTGTATATATGCATACACAAGGAGGGGGGGAGGCATTAGGGTGTAATATTTATGTAAGAGGGCATCAGGGACATAATTAGTACAAGGAGATAAAAGAGGGTATAATTTATAATAGAGGAATTGGACAGTATTAATTGGAGCTGGAAATCAAAGGCATTATTGATTTAAGGGGTTAAAAAGAGTATTGTTAATTAGGGGGCATTAATTATGGAGAGGCTATTAATTAAAGGGGGCACATAGGAAAATTATTAAATTAAAACAGCACACAGAAGGATGGAGATTTTATGTAAGAACAATGTGGGTCAGGTACTTGCAAAAGCAAGAAGTCACAACTGGAAGAAGTGATCATGGTGGTCTAGATGGAGGAGACAAGATATGTGAATGATTACAGTCAGTGACATCACCTGTAAACTGCTATCTACCACTACATATAGCTACACCACTGGAAAATATTCTATACAGGGGATGAACACAAGACAAGATAACAACCTCAGCAGGTTAGCACAAGAACCATTTTTCCACTCTCTCATCCCAACTGCCTGTCTGGATCAGATTATACCTCAGAGAGTTCTGAAGTAACCAAGAACATGGTGGAGGGAGCTGTTATTAAGAAAGAAAAGGCAGGTTGTTTCACCAAAGCAGGTTGTCATGATTTAGTGATTGGTGAAGGTTTGATTTCAGGGATACCCAGTGATTCCAAGAATGGGGACATGTCCTCCATGTGGGTATAGTGGAAAGTCATGAATTCTCTATGGAACTGTCAGAGATTGCAAATTACAGTTCTTGGTTATCTCCAGCATCCCCATAGAGTTTGAATGGAGTAGCAATAATAATAGAGGGGAAGAAAGGAGAGCATCACTGTTTCTTATTTTTAACAAAGAAAGCCGAACCTCACAACAGTTCGCTTAAGGCCAAACTTGTTCGGCACAAGCCCAAAAAGTGCTAATATTCTATCTGAGGCTCCTAAGAACACAGAGTATAATAACTGCAACTCCATTGACACAGAAAATATTGAGATCCACTCCCACCAATCAGCAACTTATGTTCTATCCTTTAGATCTTTTACGTCATACCTTGCTTTGATGGCACAAGTCCTTTAAGGTAGCAGCACAACTTGTAGCTACTTTACCGCCCTCTCTAAGCTATCTGCTGTATCCCCTCCTCCTGGGCATGTATTCCTTCAAATAATAAAGACTTTTCTTATTTACATTAGATTGACTTAGAATATGTTTTAACATTAAGTCTAGGTTCACACTTGCGCCTGTTTTCCGCCGGGGGAATCTGTTCCCCATTCCACTTGAAAAATACAGAGAGAAAAGCGCTGCAAGCACCACTATTATAGTCTATGGAGTCCGTGGGACCCCCAAATGGAAACCCGAACACAGGCATGACCCTAGCATAAGCAATATTTTAGAAGAAAAACATGAAATATGTTTTAACTTTAATAAACTTCAAACTTTTTTAACTTTATTTCATTTTTCCTTTTTTTGTAAAGTCAGCAAAGGAATATACACACCTTTTGGATTATTTATGTGGCATAGGGCTGCATTGTTCAAGACTTTATCTTCAGCAGAGCTTTAAATCAAGTCTTCGTTTTTCTATCTCCCTCCAAGAAGCTACATTTGGTCATATCTGACAATATTGCATTAGGAACCAATGCTGGTCACTCTGTAATGCACACATTATCAGTGATCTGAACATTGCTTTGTCTGCGGCTGTCAGATTCTAGGACATTGACAAATAGGTCCCAGAAGGTAAAATGTATAGGGCACTTCAGACATTTATAGCAAATTTCTACTGCATCGCACAGTAATATTCCACAAGCAAGTTCCATATACATACATTACTCAGTAAATCTACTTTACAACTGTATATAAAGAATACTCAAGATGGGGGAAAATGATATGTCTATCATTTCTAATAAATGCATCATTTTCATATCAATGGGACCTATAGTAATATATTCAAGGGAATACCATGTGACCCAAAGGCTTTGATTGCCTATGTAAGGTGCCAATAATTTCCTTTATTGTTTATTTCAGATGCATCACCCTTATCTATTCATATTATAGAAAGAAAAAAAATCTATAAAAATATATATATAATATTGATGTGACAGCAGCATCATCTGCTGGTCTATTTCAGGATAACACAACTGCAGACTGATATCTGGATACACAACTCATATATTTTCCTCCATTGATTGTGACAGGAGCTTTTTCTATTTTAGTTATTTAACATGCACAGTTTAACAAGGAAGAAGCCGAGTAAATAACCTGGTTGTCTGAAATGTAAAAAAATGCATTATTGCTTAAGACGTCTTTCAATAGCATGTACATACAGGAGAAAAGTTGTATCATTACTGCATGATTGAGGCCTGTCTTCATGAGCTCCACAGGTTTTCCCATTAATTCTAGCAGGTGATTTGGGAGTACGGTGGCGAGAATGCTAAAAGCTGTTCCTGTGACATTTAAGCATATGGTCGGCTTTGCAGAAATAAATCATTTCCAACAAGCGTCAAGCTTTTGCTTCATGTTGAGAAGTAAATTATTCCTGTAAAGGAACTCAGCTCCCATTAAACCACCAGCGAATGGCTAAATGAAACAGAATCTTAAACCGCAGGTTTAGTGACCAACATCATTCATTACTACTGTAGTGTCCAGCCTTGACTGGCACAATTCCTAACTGAGGGCAAAAGCAAACTAGCTTACAGATTTTGGATATGGAATTTTACTGTTTGTAACTCAGCAGAAGTTCAAGGGGTTTCCGGGCTTTATTAAGTGATGACCTAATCTCAGGATAGCTACAATGAAAACAGGAGGCAATCCTTTGTGAGGACCGTCAGATGTCCAAAGCTAAGACAGATCTCACCTATGAAATAGATGATTGAGGCATTAAGTCATGAACATACACCAGTACAATTTCCAATATCAATGAACAGGATAAACAGCAACATTGCAACTCCACCAGTGAAATCCAATAACATTGGTCCATAAATAGGTATGAAAAAAGAGGTGAAAAAGAGGAGCTACAAAGCCAGAGCGCTACCACCAGATAAGTTCAAAATGTATGAGAATTTATTAATAAAAAACATCCAATAATAATAATAATAATAATTAAAACCAAAGAGGAGAAGGAGTACTAACACGCTCAGCTTGGCTATTCCTTAGTACTACTAACATGCTCATCTGGGCTATTACGCTAAGGAATAGCCAAGCTGAGCGTGTTAGTAGTACTAAGGAATAGCCAAGCTGAGCGTGTAGGAGATATAGGAGAGCTGGCAGATATGCAGCAGACTAACACGCTCAGCTTGGCTATCCCTTAGTACTACTAAGACGCTCAGCTCGGCTATTACACTAAGGAATAGCCGAGCTGAGCATGTTAGTAGTACTAAGGAATAGCCAAACTGAGCTAGTCGTGTTAGTACAGGAGGAGTAGCTGGAGGGATGGTTGGGTGTAGTGCAGAGCTCTTTCATCTGTCCGGAGTAGCCGGGCTAACCGCACGGTCAGCTCTGCTATATCTCGCTATAGAAATGCATTGACAAGCGTTGATTGGCCAGTCTACGGCATTTGGCCAATCAACGCTGGTTCTGCCTGAGGAGGCGGAGTCTAAAATAGGACCAGAATGGAAACTGCTGTGGACCGATTTTAGACTCCGCCTCCTCAGGCAGAGCCAGCGTTGATTGGCCGATTCCCGTAGACTCGCCAATCAACGCTGGTCAATGCATTCCTATGGGAAAAAGTCAGCTCCGGCATATCGCAAGCTGACAGGTGACATAATAAAGGTACTTGATGCCTCCAGACATGTTTCCCCTGCTGTCCCAGTTGCTTTCCAGGGTGTTGGCATTTCCTGTGGTGTGATAGTGTGATAGTGGACTTGGTGACTCCCCTGAGTCGAATGGTGGGATCCCCTGTAGCGAAGCATTTTCTCCCATAGACTAAAATGGGGTTCGATCGAATATTCGAATACTGAGCAGCTATTCGAAACGAATCTCGAATCTCAAACATTTTACTGTTCGCTCATCTCTAGATATCATGTGTTGAACTAATATTTTTTATGGGTACCGTGGATGGCACTGAGTTTTTCAGGGTTAGCAACACCTTTATTATCTAAGGGAAAATATTCTGCACAATTGTGTAACACAAATATTTCAGTGAGTACTATGTGGTACTGATATTTTTAGGAGGCAATATACATTCAGATTGTATTGGCACAATCCTGCAAATGGATCACAAAAGTGACAGGTTTATGCAAACCCCACCCAAAAGTGATCATTTTAGGCTAAGTCCTCATGTAGTAGTTCACATTGAAAAAGTGATGAGGCAAAAACCACGGCGGAAATGCATTGCGCTTTTCACAAAAAGTCTACAGATTTTCCCTTTGCGGACTTTATGCTTCAATTATGCCTATAGAGAAACTACTGTTGTTTCCGTAGATAGAATTGACATGTTGTGATTTCCAAAACCACGTTGGTATTGGAAATCGTAGCATTTCTGCTGCACATATTTTTCTGCAATGTGTGGATGGGATTCGCTAGAATTCTATCAAATTTGCAGAAACTGTAAAATATCAAGTTTTTTGCTTCAGCCAAACCATGGTGTTTATGCCACGGGGGGCTCCAGCATTAGGAATGCTTTTGTTGTTCTGAGAATTCCCCAGAATGTTGATTAAATATGCTAGTTTTTGCTAATGTTGATAACTGTAAAAAATCATATGGGAGTGAGTGTCATTCCTCTACTCAGATGTGATCCATGTGGTATATCAAGAGGAATCATAGTGTCTTCTTATTGGAGTCTTCATGAGAAGTAGCTACAGGAAAAATATACAGAATAAGGCCCTGTACCCACGGAGTAATGCGCCGTTCATTTAGACACGTAAACACGTGTCAGAGTGAGGCGCTTCAAAACAGATCCTATTGACTTCAATGGGTGCCGGTTTACGCGCTGCACATTGAAATCAATGGGAGGCTTTATAACCTATTGATTTCAATGTGTAGCGCGCATAAGCCGGCACCCATTGAAGTCAATGGGATCTGTTTTGAAGCGCCTCACTCTGACACGTGTTTACGTGTCTAAATGAGCAGCACGTTACTCCATGGGAACGGAACCTAATAGATGTAGCAGTCAATACTCAGCCTTTTATGGTTAAAGTTGTTATGTTTAGAGATCAGAGACTCCATCCAGGTCTCTGTGTATGTATCTGTGCATTGTCCATATATGAAAACGCCACGTACATGTGATACCCCAAAAGGAGCCATATACTGTAAGTGTGATTCCCCCCCCACACATGTGCCTGCCAATCATTTATACCAATAAGGTAGGTGTGTTTTAGGAGCTTACTATATGTAATAATATATGGAATACTCCAATATAGCTAATACCTATGACTCAACATTGTTTTCCAAGATAGAAGTATTTGTCACCAGTTGTAAACCATTAACTCTTTATGTCCCATTCACATGAATATTATAACATTATAACTCATGGTACATAACATTAACTAATGCAATACATTTTCATACCGATTAAAAGCTGATTTCCTCTGCAACAAGATTGGCCTTTTACATGAAATAGGTAAGTTCACTATGTCACCAATCACCCCACAACAGAATAGAAGCCATTCTGGTGGCAGTAGATTCCATTTAAGGCTCTCACTTAACCGATTCTACCACTTCTTGTGTATACAGACATTAAGTTCTGAAATTGACAAATGTACAAACCATTACTCAACATTCTTGGTTTCAAGACTGTCTTACCATCACAGTTTAACAACGGTAAACTCGAGCCCATATTTTATCTTCTTACAGTTGGATGACATACATCTGGCCTTGTTTTATGAACTTCTTTTGGTAGGCTTAAATCAAAGTGTAGCAGCTGGTGCTAGAATTCTGACATATAACAACCATATAAATTACTGTTTGTTCCCTGTGACTTAAACACTGTTATTTGTGTATGTCTTCCAGCATGTTAGTGTTATTATATAAAACTATATATTTTCTCCCACGAATTAGAACCCTTCGACCTGACAAACATTGTAAGTTAACATTTAACTTTCATTTCTTATCATAAAAACTTATAAAAGGAAAAATCCAGATAGTGCAGGAAAGTCTTTCATCTGACTTGCTCCTCTGTTCCAGGGAATTCTTATATTTTCAAATCTAGGACATCATTTGCAAAAAATAGTACAAGATCAAAATATTTGTATTTACTTCTAGTACGACAAAAAAACACTCAAAAAGAAAGATGTCTTGGAGGCCTGGAGATCCGCTGTCTACCTCTTTTATATGAATAATTTAATGCTCTCATAGCAATAGTTCGCTCAAGTGGAAGCTGACTAGCGTTTCAAACAGCTTGGTTTTGGTTAACTGAGCTGCATAATCATTAGATTTTACATTACGTAATGATCAGCAGAATTCTGCAGCCATTCTAAACATGAACTTTTAAAAGTAAAAACACTTTCAGCAAATTTATCAATGTCAGCAAACTAGGTCATCAGCTTCTAACTAGTAAGATAGTGCCAGCTTATGCCTTCCCTCCCTGCACATCATTCTCACCGTGAAGACTGAGTAAAACATCTTACCTTTAAAATAACTCTCTTGGCACCACAGAGCGAGTGATATGATGAAGTATTTGAAGTATAGCTAAAGAATCGAGATCTAACAAAGTGAAATCTAAAATACTGGAGACGCTTGTGCAACAAATAATATGGATTTGTATTCTTTTCAATGGATCGTGCAAAGTAACCTAGAAGAAGAAGAAATTATCTAGTAGAAAACATATTGCAAGATAGTGTTCCATTTTCTATCATGTATGTGCACTATATATTGCCACAAATAACCAATGCAATAGAATGATACAATATTATATCCTAGTCCATTAATTATTGCCAAAAAATGATAAAGCACTATTATTTTGTACAGAGACTACCATTACTCAACTCATTACCCATCACTAAAAGGGCTCAGAAACTAGATGTTGTATGTGAAAATCTTCCATTAGAGCACCAGTTTCCAAGGTACTGAAAGAAGTCTGCCTGACATTGGCAATCATTCTATTGTCAACATTATTATTACTCATCACCAATCTTATGCCCCTGTTCTCACCTCTCTCCTCTATATGTTTGGCTACATCCATAAGTGGCAAGTAGCTTACTATAAGTGCAATTATACCCACATAACTTACCCAAGATGAACACTCCTGGCCTGTCCCTTTATATTTATGCATGGTACCCTCCATTGGTCTTACTGATATTTATCTGGGCTACATCACGTGGCTTTATTGAAGATAAACTCTGGCATGTTCCAGCTCATATCCATTTCCTATTATTGACCTTTAACTATTCTGACCCGCTTAATACCACAATCCCATGCCAGACATTCTCAGCAGTCTACATGCTACAAATTGGTGACTGCTCCAGGCAACCAAGGAATGAATTAAGAAAGTTCATAAAATCTTCACTGACTGGCTATAGTGGTGTGTTTTTTGTTTTTTGTTTTTTTTGTATTCTATCTTTCTAATCAATGTTAAAGAAAAATCACTTTTGTTTTTCCGATATTGTCCTTGCTTATGTCTTGTGGCCCAGGTTGTCCCTTACCCCTCTTGTGTTACCTCCTTCCTAGTACTGACCTATAACCATCCTAACCTGCTCATCTGCATAATTGCTACAACCTTGTCTGACATGAGAGATTTAGGACACTACAGCCTTGGGACCTCACCAAAGAAGTCAAATGGTGAAGACAAAGACCTTGTCTGGATGGATGAAGACCACAATGCTTTATTGATGGCATATTATTGTTCAGCTCTACAGTATATGTAGAGTATAAAGTCAAGAAGTACAGTGATTATAATACTGTCTTTTCTGAATCAAATTCACAGCAAAACTGCAAACATTTGTCACCGCATACTGAATTAGTACTTTTTATAACAGATGTGCAGTGAACTAAAAGACTTAGTAAAATTTACATTTAGGATGCCAGAAGGAACAAGACTGTCTACATTCTGTGTTCTTGTTATAAAAATTCTAAGTACCTTAGGCATGCAGTTAGCTAAGATGTCCATGGAAATGGCTTTCTGGTATATTATCCTATTTAAGAATGCAGATACTAGCTGTCAAATATGAAGAATTTTCTTTCAAAATGTATATAAAGTAAAGACAGAATAAACATGTTCTACTAGCTTAAAACTGAATGTCCAATGGCCAGAATGTTAAAGGGGGCCTGACACTACCGCTGATCTATCGATTTTATTATACACCACATTAAATGATTCTAGGGAATCTTTTCTTTTAAGTGCATGTTGCACCCTTTTGTTATTCCCGCTGAATGTCTCTAAATAAATTGACATCTGAAAGTTACCAGTCACTTTGACAAATGAATGTCTGAAACTGGTTAACGTTGACTGGACAATGCCTGACTGTAGGGCCCCAGCGCTGAAAATGTGATGAGGGTGTCCCCACCGCTGCCCGAGAACAGGATCCTGTGCCGCCTCTGTCTTCTGCTGGATCCTCCCCTTCTTTCTTCGTCTTTCTTCGGCGACTTCACCTCTGTCGGTTCTGACACTAGTAGAGCCGACTGCGCATGCGTGGCCATAGTTCCGAGCCCCCAATTGCGCACATGCACAGTCGGCTCTACTAGTATCTCAGTAGCAGAGCCAACTGCGCAGGCGTCAGAAGAAAGATGAAGAAAGAAGGGGAGGATCCAGCAGAAGATAGAGGATCCTGATACAGGTAAAACTGCAACCAACCAATGACACCAGAAACACATTTCACTGTTTTCTAATGCCCAAGATACAACTGTTTGAAGTGACTTCCTCTACCCTTATTTTCCCAGCAAGAGCATACACACTACACAAAGAAAAGAAAAGCAAGGGGAAAGAAAAAAGAAAGGCAGTATTTCATAGAAAGGAGCCAAAACATGTTAATAAATTATATTATAACATATATTAATGACATGAATACTGCCAAAAAATCTAAAGTTGCTCAAAAATTTAGTTACACTTCCATCAATACAACTATAGTGTCAAGATTCCATATATCGTAACCATCACACAAGCATATGTGTCCCTGTATGTGACCATAAAGGGAAACTCTGCTTCCACACCCACCTATCATACTACACTAAATAGGAATAAAGCAACCCCAATATCTGCACATTCACACAAATAGCTGCCACTCATGGTAAGCAAACACCAATATACCCAAACCACTCATTACTGTGCGATCTAGCACACAATAGCAAACAAAAAGGTAACAAGTCTAAGTGATATTTTCTCTCTTCAGTATTGTGGGCACATTTAGAGCCAAAGACAATCTTATTAAATTTAACTTAACAAGAAAAGATGTAATAATAAGACACATACAAAATACAAAGGGAATATGCCATAACTCTGGGTGGTTACCACTTAAAGAACCAATACAGAGAAAATAAGTAGCATCTATCAAGCTATGTAGTAAAAAAAAATGCACTTACACATCCAACAAGCAATGATTCAACTTTTACATGAGTCTTTTCAAGCAATGTGCAAATGAACATTTTAAGGCATTTATACACAAGTGTAAAGTAGTTAATCCTAATTATACAAACAAACTCATAAGCATGTGTAGCGTCAAAAACCACTATACCAAAGTGTCTGTACCTCATGTGTATAGTACATGTCAAAGCATATTAAATATATCTGGATGAAGAAAGATAAGGCGTATGAATGCCTTTACATGCCAATGATATAGCTAGATTTGTATTTTAAATTTACTTTATTCTATTGGTTATGCATTATAGGGTTTCTAAGATTTAAGTAAAATTTAATTAAAGATACATAATTAAGTAAATGAAAATGGGATCCTCGATAGCTTCTATACGAATGATATACCTATGATATACAGATGTGTCCTTCCTTGCCTGTCCTCTTGGCTGGACATGTTCAGACATGTATATCACAAGTTAAGCACCTTTTCTAAATAGCATGTTTTGTGAAAAGTTTTTGTGAAAAGTCATATGCTAGTTATCCCATGTGTGTCTTTGTGTGGCCACCCAGTGGGAGGAAAATGATTTACAACCTTTCAATGCTATTGTGTTGAATTACTTCCATGAGATAATGGAGTAATTAAACAGTTAAAGTGTTGTCCTGGATAACACAAATCTAAACACCCGCCTACTTTCTAAATAACATACTTAATCAGAAATGTATAGTTGCCCATATCCCTGGGGCCAGTCATGTGACTGCTCCAAGGACCTTTTCTGATTATCCTGTGACGATCCATTTCCCCATTTCCGGAAACAGATTGGCACTACTAATCCCCCCCATCCCCCTCATTATACATACCTTCCAAGCTTCTTCCTGTGGGATGGCTCCTAATTCTTTACTGATTCTGCAGGCACTCCCTTTTTTCCAAGAGCTGCTCTGCGCACTGATACCGATAATGCACCTTCCACATTGTTTTTCTGGTAGTTTTGGTTCTCCTGTCTTATATGTAATTTATTTGTATTCATTTTGTTACTTTGTTTTCTTATTTTTATTAATTACTTCTAATAAACTTCATTTATTTATGAATTTCTGTCTTTTTGAGAAAATTTTTTACCTGTGAATCTTCATAAAATTAAGTATCTGTAGTTCTTACAGATAGGATTATCCTGAATAATCTACTGACAATAATAATGGCATGTGACTGTATTTAGAGTCCATAGAGATAAATGGATCAATTCTTAGTGACATACCTGCACATTCCATTATTTAGCCATTGAGAGTAACTAAAATGCTTTTAAAACAATTTCCCCTCAACTCAGTTGCACATTACTTATTGTTTTCTTTGGAACAATTGTATCTGTTGATTCCAGGTCTTTCTGTAGCTCTCTACAGGTGGTCATTGCCTCTTGGACAATTCTTCTAAGGGTCCATTAACACAGAATATTTTGGCGCTGATTCTGTTGCAGAATCCGCGTCAGAATCAGCGTGGAAAAAAAAGCCTCCCACTGATTTCAAAGGGTTCCGTGCGAAAAACGGAACACATTGAAGTCAATGGGAGGCTTTTTTTTCCCACGCTGATTCGGAAGCGAATTCTGCGCCAAAATACTCTGTGTGAATGGACCCTAATGATTATTTTCACTCCTTTGTCTGAAATCCTGTGGGAAGCACCTGGTTGTGGACAGTTTATGGTGAAATTATGTTATTTCACTTTCGGATTATGGCCCCAACAGTGCTCAATTTAACCTTCAGTAGTTTAGAAATTCTTCTGTAGCTAAGGCCATCAATATGTTTTGTAACAATAAGCTTTCAAATCTCTTGAGACAGCTCTTCAGACCCCAGAGTATAGTAGGAAGTGTAGGGGAGGTGAAAAAAACAACAAAAAACTTATACTCACCTTCTACCTCTTTTTGGTATCCTTGTGGCATCGGTCACTGAGCTGTGAAATCATCAGCCCAGGCTCAGCACTGAGACCTTTGATTGGGCCCCAGCGGTGACCTGAGCATGCCGAGCGCCATGACATTTGGCATACCCATGTGACCACTGATGGCCCAATCACAGGCCTCAGCCATGACCCCCAGGCCGATAACATCACTGAAGAGCGTTGGATATCACAAGGAGGCCCAAGAGAGGAAAGTGAAGGTGAGTCTGAATATTCTTTCCTGGGCCTGATGGTCCCAACCCCATTTATAAGGCAAGAAATCCCACTTATTAAACCTGACAGGGCACACCTGTGAAGTGAAAACCATTTCCGGTGACTACCTCTTGAAGCTCATCAAGAGAGTGCCAAGAGTGTGCAAAGCAGGAATCAAAGCAAAATGTGGCTAGTTTGAAGAACCTAGAATATAAGACATGTTTTCAGTTTCACACTTTTTTGTTAAGTATATAATTCCACATGTTAATTCATAGTTTTGATGCCTTCAGTGTGAATCTATAATTTTTATAGTCATGAAAATACAGAAAACTATTTGAATGAGAAGGTGTGTCCAAACTTTTGGTCTGTACTGTATCCGTGGATACAAATGCACCATTCCCCCTTCACCATCTCCATTCATTTCAATGGGAGCACAGGAGATATCCTAGTGCTGTACTTCGGCTATTTCCAGAGACCCCATTAGAATGACTGGCATGGGGAGGTTCGGTGGTGGTCTCATCAGCTGAAACCCAACTGAACAGCAATTTTTCTTCTATTTTTAAAGAATAGCCCCTTTAAAATCAAGCAACTGACATTATGTAAAAGCTAAATAACATTTTTCCATGTCACCACTGTTTTAAAGAAACTGTTCTATAACATTGTTCTTAGAACTTTAGAAAACCATATTGCAGTACCAGATGTAAAAATTTGTTGACAGTTTTTGGACACAGTTCCTAATACTGCGGTCAAAATGCGAAGCATACCCTTGACTAATCTCAGATGGCACATCGGAAATCACCTAAATAACCAAAGCTTTGTAATTTGATCATACAGGTAGAAGTAGAGAACATGTTTCAAATCATTTAACGTGCCGATGCAATCTTATTAAACCATTTTTCATTGCTACTTTTTTCTTTCAGCTTAGCGCAAAAAATGCAGAGTTGGTAGAGCTGAAAAAAGACAGTGTAATATATATTCCATTATAATCCCAGGCTGACACTAAAGAAGCCGTATCCAGGAAGAAGAGGGAAATATTTCATAGAGGAGAATGCATTACTTTAAATAAGCATTCCACTTCCCTACACAAATTGAGTTATTATCCAGAAAACAATAGAACAGACCTTTACTTCGACAACACGATGTTCCATCACAAACTAATGAACAATAACGCACTGTGTATTTCAAAGTGAAAGATGGCAAACGCTGCCGTTATTCAAATTCTTTCCATGTTCAAGGATTTTAGATGCGAGATCATGAAAGGAGACAGCACAGCAATCCTGGAGCTTAAAGAAAAAGCAACTTGTTTTATTGTCTTCCAAATATTATAGCTTTCAATCTTCAGCAACTGTTTTAGCACCATGGAAACAACTGTATGGTTTTTACTGAAGACTGAAAGGAAAAATGAGCAATATGTCAGAATGACTTCATCTCGGAGAACTAGATGTCAACACACTTACCAAACTCAAGTTACTAAAACAATTTTACAGCTTATACATAGAGACATCATGGGCCTGACAACGAAGCAGGAGATTTGTGCCCTCAGAGATTCTGATGAATTGTTAATAGAAACTACAGAAAACAAAGATTCACATTGTCTGGTTTTTACGCTGAAACATTATGTAAAGTTGAAAAGTTGTTGTTGTTTTTTTTATAAAGGGTTTGTCTGTCCATAGGAAGACTCCATACATTTTTTACACTCACCTTTCAGTGTTTTCTCTATGCTGTACAATTTGGAAAGGGTTAAAACAAAAATGAAGTTATAAAACTCAATAGCAGCTCTACCTGTCCATTGGATTTGGAGTTTTCAAGACTGCTATTTCTAAGGTGCAGACAGAACAATGGTTGTAATGACATGGTGTCAATAGTCTTGTGTCATTGTAACAACTAGTCATTACGGTTGTTTGGTCTATGGCATTATATCTTGCATCTTGATTACAATAATCTCATCATAATAATCACACTGAAATTAACATTCTCAGAGAGCTACAGTAAATCATTTTTCCACTTTAATTTTTTATTATTTTGGCCTTTTACAAATTTTTCGTAACATTGATGTGAACAGCAACTTCTTTTTTAACTTCAACATTTTTATTGATTTTACATATTCAATACATATTATGTAGCATAAACTATTACAACTATTTTTTGAACTATTTTTTATCAAAAAAATGTATGTACCTTACACAAACATATAAAACATTTATACCAGAGGCGTAACCACCGGAGTAGCAGCAGTAGCGGCCCAGGACATTAGGGGCCCGGCGACAGCTGCTATCGCTAAGTTTTTTGTTTTTTATTAACCCCTTCCCGCCGATGGCATTTTTTGATTTTCGTTTTTCGTTTTTGACTCCCCTCCTTCTAAACCCCATAACTTTTTTATTTCTCCGCTCCCAGAGTCATATGAGGTCTTAATTTTTGCGGGACAATTTTTTCTTCATGATGCCACCATTAATTATTCTATATAATGTACTGGGAAGCAGGAAAAAAATTCAGAATGGGGTGGATTTGAAGAAAAAATGCATTTCTGCGACTTTCTTACGGGCTTTGGTTTTACGGCATTCACTGTGCAGCCAAAATGACATGTCCCTTATATTCTGTGTTTCGGTACGGTTCCAGGGATACCAAATTTATATGGTTTTATTTACATTTTGACCCCTAAAAAAAATTCCAAAACGGTGTTAAAAAATTTTTTTTCTAAAAGTCGCCATATTCCGACGGCCGTAACTTTTTTATACATAAGTGTACGGGGATGCATAGGGCGTCTTTTTTTGCGGGGCCGGGTGTACTTTTTAGTTCTACCATTTTCGGGAAATGTTATTGCTTTGATCACTTTTTATTCAAATTTTTATCAGAATTAAAACAGTGAAAAAACGGCGGTTTGGCAATTTTGACTATTTTTCCTGCTACGGCGTTTACCGAACAGGAAAAATATTTTTATAGATTTGTAGAGCGGGCGATTTTGGACGCGGGGATACCTAACATGTATATGTTTCACAGTTTTTAATTACTTTTATATTTGTTCTAGGGAAAGGGGGGTGATTTGAACTTTTAATACTTTTTATATTTTTTTATATTTTTTTTTACTTTTTTTTTTATTTTTTTTTTGCATTTATTAGACCCCCTAGGGGTGTTGAACCCCAGTGGGTCTGATCACTAATGCAATGCATTACAATGCTAATGCATTGCAATGCATTGCAAAAAATCATCATCTCTTTTGCAGGCTGTATACACCAGCCTGCAAAAGAGAGAATTTGCAGACCGGCTGGGAGCCTTTAACAAGGCTCCCGGCTGTCATGGCAACGGGGGGTCGGCCCTGGAGCATGCTCCAGGAGCCGGCGATCCCTGCCAAAATGGCGGCGCCCATGCGCCGCCGGGAAAATGGCGCCTCCGGCGCCTTTGACAGCAGCGCCGGAGGGGTTAATGCCTCCGATCGGTCCGGGGACCGATCGGAGGCATTAGAGCCGGTTGTCTACTGCTTAAAGCAGTAGACACCTGGCGGCTATGACGGCCGCCCGGCTCCCGGGCGGTCGCCATAGTTACAGACCCGACACGCGCCGTACTATTACGGCGCATGTCGGGAAGGGGTTAATAGGCTGTTACCGGCTGGAGTTACTCCAGATGGTAACGGGCCCTATTTACTTACCGATCCTGGCAGTGATGCCATGGGACCCACAAACAGTATTATTATACTTGAAGTTCTGAAAAGACCCCTGAGTATAATGATCAGAGGCCCAGGAGAGGTAAGAGAACATAAAAAACTGTGTTACTTACCTCTCTGTTTGGCTTTGGGCCTACTTGTGTGATGTCCCTGACGTCACATGACTGGGGCGTGCATCGCAACGCAAAGGATGCAGGCCCCGTCCGGGTCACTTGACTTCCCGGTCATCATTGAAGATAAATATACTATAGTGTGCAAGCAGCCACTAAGGATACCAGACATGTTTTGTCAGTGCATGCATGCGTGTGTGTGCATGCGCGTGATCCATGTGTGTGTGCATGCATGTGTATGTATGGTCTGTGAGTGCGTGTATGGGTGTGTGCAAGCACGTGTGTGGTCCTTGTGTATGTATATGTGTATGTGTGTGTGTGTGTGCGCGCGTATTTGTGTGTGTATGCGTGTGATCCATGTGTATGTATGCGTGTGTGCATGCACGTGTGGGGTCCGTGTATATGTATGCGTTTATGTGCACATGTGATCCATGTGTTTGTGTGTGCGCAGTGCAAGTGTCCATGCATGCGGTAGTTGTGTGTGAGTACACGTGCTCTGTTCGTCCGCGTACGTAGTGTGCACCAATCTGAGTGTGTTTGTGTGCATACGTGTGTGGTCCGTGCGTGTGTGTATGTGGTATTTATGAGGTGGTGTTGTGGTATTTGTGGTGATGTTTTTGTTGTGTGTACCTAGATTGCTCTGGTATTTGTGTGGTATTGTGGCATTTGTGTGGTGTTGTGCTTGTGGGTTGGTGTATGTGTGCTGTCTGTGTGATGTTATTATGGTGTTTGTGAAATGATTATGTGTTGTGTGTGGTGGTGCAGCCCATTTAGCAGCGACTCTTTGGCATACCTCCCAACCGTCCCGATTTCCGCGGGACAGTCACGATTTGGAGAGGACGCAGATCTGAGTTGAACACATATACGGCTGAAGCAAGGAGCTGACCTGTCAGCTCCTCGCTTCCCCGCTGCCGCCGGTCTCGCTGACACATATGCGGCTGAAGCAAGGAGCTGACACAGGTCAGCTCCTCGCTTCGCCGCTGCCGCCGGCCTCGCTGTCGCATATGCGGCTGAAGCGAGGAGCTGACCAGTGGGCGGGGCTAAAATTTCCGAGCTGACAGGTGGGCGGGGCTAAAATTTCTGCGGCGCTGCGCGCGCCGCACATTTTGTCCCTCTTTCGGTTCTTCAAAAGTTGGGAGGTATGTCTTTGGTGCCATCGCTATAATCCGTCCCTGTCAGTCACAACTGTTGTTTTACCCTCAGAGCTTTCACTTTCACATTTCTCCATTATATGTATAGGGCCTAAATTTAGGGGCCCCAATCTCATGATGGAGGGATGCTAGCGAGATGTAACGTGCGCAGTATTCTGCTCCTGTGCATGGAGAGGGGGCGTGCCAAATTTCACCCTAATCAGGCGAGAACTGTGGATTTGTATAGAGCAGACTACTACAGATTTAGAGTTTTATAGCTCTCTATATTATAAAAATGAATTTCTGTCTGTCTGTCTGTTTTCTATTGCAAACCAAACGACTGGACCAATCTTCACCAAATTTGGTACAAAGATACTTCAGGTATCCGGGAAGGTTTATGATGAAACTCCAACTTGCTCGGAGGTACCGTTGCTGAGATACAGCATTCCAAAAACAATGTCCCCCCCCCCTTAGCCAATACAAACCTGCAAGTCTTTCACTCATATTCCAACTGCAATACACACGGTCACTCCACATGCACAATACAACATTGATCTCCAAACCCCTTCTGCACACAGTTCCACACACTGAAGGATTAGATACATTCGTCTGCACACGGTTCCACATGCCGAAGGATTAGATACACACGTCTGCACACAGTACCACATGCCAAAGAATTGGATACAAGCATATGCACACAGTTCCACACACCAGAGCATAAGATAAGAACGTCTGCACACAGTACCACATGCCATAGGATTAGATACCCGCCTCTTCACACAATACCACCCAGGAGAGGATTGGATACGTGTCTCAGCACACAGTACCACACTGGGTAGGATTAGATACGCGCGTCTGCAGACAGTACCACATGCCAAAGGATTAGATACATGTGTCTACACACAGTTCCACACGCCGTAGGATTAGATATGCGCCTCTTCACACAATACCACACAGGGGAGGATTAGATACACACATCTGCGCACAGTTCAACACACCGGAGGATTAGATATGCATGTCTTCACATAGTACCACCGCCAGATGATTAGATACGCGCATCTACACACAGTACCACACAAGGAAGGATTAGATATGCGCATCTGCACACAGTTCCACATGCCAGAGGATTGGACATGCACATCTGCACACAGGTCCACACGCCAGAGGATTAGAAACGCACGTCTGCACACAGTTTCACATGCTGGAGGATTAGATATGTGCGTCTACGCACAGTACCATACGCCGGGGGATTGGATACATGCGTCTGCACACAGTATCACATGCCAGAGGATTGGATACGCGCATCTGCACACAGTTCCACACACAAGAGGATTAGATAAGCACGTCTGCACACAGCGCCACATGCCGTAGGATTAGATACGCGCGTCTGCACACAGTTATACACGCCATATGATTGGATACACACGTCTGCACGCAGTACCACATGCCATAGGATTAGATACGTGCATCTACACACAGTTTCACACGCCATAGGATTAAATATGCACCTCTTCACACAATACCACACAGGGGAGGATTAGATACATGCGTCTGCACACAGTACCACACTTTGGAGTATTAGATACATACCTCTGCACACGGTACTACAAGCCAGAGAATTAGATAAGCATCTCAGCAAACAGTACCACACGGGGGAGGATTAGATGCGTGCATCTGCACACAGTACCACATGCAAGAGGATTAGATACGTGCATTTGCACACAGTTCTACATGCCAGAGGATTAGATACATGCGTCTTCACACAATACCACACACCAGAGGATTAGATACACGCCACTGCACACAATACCACATGCCAGAGGATTAGATATGTGCCTCTGCACACAGTACCACATGCCAGAGGATTAGATATGCGCCTCTCCACACAATACCATATGCCGGAGGATTAGATACGCGCCACTGCACACAATACCACATAGGTGAGGATTAGATACCTACGTCTGCACACAGTACCACATGGGGCAGGATTAAATTCATGCCTCTGCACACAATACCACGCGCCAGAGAATTACATACGCATCTCAGCACACAGTACCACACGACAGAGGATTAGATACGCACGTCTGCACACAGTACCACATGCTGTAAGATTAGATACGCATGTCTGCACAGTTTCACTTGCCGGAGGATTAGATACACGCCTCTTCCCACAATACCACACAGGGGAGGATTAGATACGCGCATCTGCACACAGTACCACACGCCGGAGGATTAGATATGTGCATCTGCACACAGTACCACACCAACAAGGATTAGATACTTGCATCTAAACACAGTACTACACAGGGAAGGATTAGATACAGCTTTACTCCAGGTATCCATAACAACTGATCACAGGTTTTTCACTGATATCCAAAATGAGATACACATAATCACATGACGCTTATGGACATACACACAAACAACATACAAAATAAAGCAGTGCAAAATTGGACAATTCTTATGGGGCCACTATACAAACATAAAATGTAATATACCCGTGCGAAGCCGGCGCTTCCTGGAATAAATAGATAAGAAACTATTATTAGTAAGGGGGATTGATATATACGGGAGAACTATTATTCACAAGCAGGGTTTATTATAAGGAGGCAGTATAATAGCTCATAAGGCAATACAAAGGTGGTCATTTGTATTGCGTAGGGGCAAAAAGGGGGTTGTTATTACTGGAGGCAGAAAAGGTTATTATTCAATTACAATTTTAAGTCCAGAGCTCCATGAACGCTCCAGGGATATGGATAGTTATAGATTTTTTTTTAATTGAAGTAAATTAGAAGTTAGGTGGGGGGAGGGAGTGTAGTTTAGGGGTTAATTTTTAGTTTATCCCTGACAACCACTTTAAGTGGCGTTATTATCTTTGAATTAATGTGAGTAAAGGGCCATTGTACAGCATTCTAAATGGATGGGTGCAGAATGTGATCTTGAGGCAAGATAAGATATTATTATATGAAAATAAAAACAGAAAGAGAAGTTGCATAGTAAGGAGCTTTGTAGATGTATCACTGACTCCCAAAGGGTATATTAGAAGAACTGATATTTAAAACTTCTCTTCTATTATTATTAAAAATAAAATAACAACCATAAAAAACGACTAGGAGGGTCACCTATATCGGTCACTAAATATGTATAGACTGTGTAGGTCCCACTAAAGTATTAAACTAAAGTGCCAAATGGTAATGGAACCAAAAACGTCAGATGCAAGGGAAGGGGGACAAGTCTACGATGTCCCTAAGACTCTGGTCCCTTTCTCCCTGTCCATAAGGCACATGTCAATCACCATGGTCATACAATGAAGTCAGATGCGCCTCCCATACATTGAACCATAACAGGACTCCCTCAACTGAGGCTACTGGCCTAACGCCACACCAACGGGGTCTGGTAATCCTGTCATAGTCTTAGGAGTAGCACAAGACCTATTAGCCGAGAGGTGGTATGCGACAAGAAACTGACTAAGCTGTCATAATCCTATTCATTATCCCAACCCGTTTCATCTATCAGACACATCAAGGGCTGATGTTACAAACTCATAAGTGGGTTAAAAACCCGTCTTTACAGATATATAACCATTAGTAGCTTGACTGCGGCCGCCGTTATCAGAGCGGTCAGCTGATGACAAAGTGCTGCAAAATATGATGGCGCTATATAAGCAGGTAAACTAAATAAAAATAAATATATTATATATATATTATACTGTAGCGACTCTGGGTAATATATTATACTGTGTGGGGCTACTGTGAAATATTATACTGTGAAGGCTCTAGGGAGTATATTAAATTGTGTGGGGCGTTATACTGTGGTGGGGATGGGCTCTACTGTGAATGAACTGGCAGCTGGTTGCTGGATAGTCAGCACATACTGTATGTAAGATTTCAGTGAAGGAGCCGTGGTGTAAGCTATTAGCATGAAGATATGAAATATACTTCACACTCCAAAGTGCAATTAGATACATTTGTTGATCATTTGATCAGGTTGTACAAGTAGTTAAATAGAGGGTAAACTGTACTAAGGTGAGGGTTGCCGTAGCATAAGATACCACTGAACTACTTATGAATATACGTATATTTCTCCAACTGCGACTATACCACACCACTGGAACACTTACGAGTGTGTATACGTTAACTATTATCTAGATTGTATCGTGCCTATTTTGCACTGCTATGCCTTGTTTTTTACATATGTTTTTTATACATGTGTTATATTTGTAGATATATTCTTTTCACTATTGAATCCTCTGTGCATTTTGCTCTACCATTGTATCTATTATTGTTGCTATACATAGATTTATCGGTGGTGTGCAGATTTTGCTTCTTTACATATATATTGGGGTCCATTCTCTTCATCATTATGTCTTTTCTTGACTATTTATCCATATACTTATCTTCCTTCACCATTGGAATTTTCTTTGTATTGTGAAGACCTGAACCTCCCCCAATTATACTGCTGAGTTGCCATGTTGCTTAATTATGTATATATTTTTTGTTTGTTACTTTTGAATTTTGTATATATTTCAACTATATTCTCTTGTATGATTATATTATAGAGTCTGAAGAAGGTCTATACTGACTGATGCTGATGGGTGGGCCCCCAGAACAAGTTTCACTGGTGGGCCCCTGGCCCTGCAGTCCAACACTGACCTCAAAGCATAGTGTGCACACAGGTCCACCTGCCATATCAAGACTTTCAGGATCACATCAAGCTTCTGATGTTGGTTAGTGTCAGAACATTATGCATGATGGTATGTACTGTCCAAGGTCCTGACACTAGTTAGGTTCAAGGTTCTGATGCTAAACAGCTTCACTTTAAATAATTTCTGAAGTCTCATGTGTCAAATCATTTTTAACATGAAGTTGATGTATTTTGGGGTGTCTGGGGATCCTGTTTTGCATCTAGTTGATTTCTTAATTTCATTCTTAAAGGGGTTTGCTACTTTCAGACCAATATTGATAGAGAAATGTTATTGTTTGCATAATAGAAAGTTAGAAAATTTTTAACTGTTTTCTAGATGTCTGTTTGCTTTCACTCTTTCTGTTTAGAAAATTGTGAAGAATTGATGCAGCTGCAGTACAGCTTTTTGTTATACAAATAATAACATTTGTCTCTCGATATTGGTCTGAAAGTGGCCAACCCCTTTAATGATGCAGATAACAAGTGTGACAATAGGCAGACAGCAGAGGTTAACATACTCATTAAACATAAATATAACCTGGCCAACCTGCTAATATGTAGCAATATCTTACATGCTGTGTATGGCCTCTAAGGGTGTCATTACTTACATGTGTATACTACCATGCTGCTCTAATTTGTTGATAGTAGTTCATTGGGAAGCTACATGTGTAATGGCAGATATTATATTAGAAAATAGTGTCTGTTATTAAATAATGAGATGAAATATCATAAAAAAGAACATGGTGGCAGACTGATAGCTGAACACAGGACATCTACAAACTTCTACAAATCTTGTGAGGCTGAGCGTATACAAAGAATCACAGCAACTGTAAGTAGAGAGTCCTTGTCATACAATATGGAGAACGGACTGAAACCTCCTATGGTAGAGCGGACTGAAACCTCCTATGAGACTGGATGTCACTTCTTCCAATCGGTCACAGGTCTGGACATACTTTACGGAAGAGTTTACTCCATGTGTGGATCTCACAGTGGCCCCCAGTAATGAGAGATGTATCATAAATATTTTCTATAGGTTACAAAGAGGAAAAGGCAAGGAAATAGCTCAGACCTTATTCCTAAACAGCAAAAATAGCCGGGCCACAGCAAATTTTGGTCAGGCATTTGATAAACACTGTTGAGAAATACAAGTTATTCTCAAATAATAAGGAGTGTGAGTAAAATTAGGACAGATATGTGACATAACTGAGGGGGTTGACTGTAATATGTGGATTTTGGGATATCAGAGACTCCCTCATCAAAGATAGACTAGTATGTGGCATCAGAGACTCATACTTCAGAGAGAGGATAATGTGTGGTTTTAGAGATGCCACCTCAGAGACAGAATAGTATATACAGTGCTTAAATTGTGAAAAAATGATAGGAAGAACACTCTCCCCCACCCTGCACCCAATCCCCCCCTCCCCCCAGCCGACAAATCATTACCTCCCCCCTTCTGGATTCGTGCACACACTATTAAGGGGCATAATACTTTGTTCAATCCCCCCATAGTGGCCCCTGCACACAGTATTATGCCCCATTGTGGATACCCATGTATAATTATTATATTGCAGTCTTTTCAGACCCCAGAGTATCAGAGACCCAGGGGAGGATACAAACATAAAACAAACTATTACTTACTTCTCCTTAGCTGCAGTTGTCAGCCATCTTTAACAATGTATGATGTCACATGAGCAGGGGCTTGTGTCACGACGCATATGAACGCAAGCCCCGGCCCATGTGACGTCTGAAACGTCACCAAGTGGGCCTCAACCTTCCGGAGTCAGGGGAGGTAAGTAAACATGTTTTTTATGTTCCTCATCATGTGTCATAAACATTTCTTTATACCGAAACGCTTTAACACATTTTTTAATTACGTCAGAACTGAGTTCCGGCGCGTTCCAGCCCAATTTAACCACTGAGTATATGGAATCAGAGACTCATACCTCAGAGAAGGATAACGTGTGGTTCCTGAGACTCTCACCTCAGAGTCAGACTAGTATATGGTATCAGAGACTCATACCTCAGAGAAGGATAATGTGTGGTTTCAGAGATAGAATAGTATGTAACTACAGAGACTCTCACTTCAGAAATGTGTGCTTTTTGATAGTTAATACCACCCCCTTGCTGACCCTGCCATCACTGCTCTCCTGAACAATGACTCTTGAGGGCAGTGACCTAGTAACCAAAGAGCTCTACCCTCAGTAGAAGCAGCTGCACCCTAACATCAGCAGCTATTGGATTATTTCAACAGGTGACAGTTGATATTTTACTCTCAGATCCCCATTCCTATTGTTCAGCATCTGGATCTAGTTTGTAGTGCCAGGCTCGAGCCAAAGCAAGGGGGGTCTGGACATTAGTAGAGATCAGTAAGTAAAATATCAGGTGTTGCCTGTTGGAATAGTCCAATAGGTAATTGCCTAATATGACACAAGACAATGCAGAACACATCACATGTCTATAGCTGAAACCTACAACACAGAATGCAAATATGGTCAAATAGCCAGTAATAGTGATACAAATTAGCCTTTTATTGCACATTAGATTTCATATTGGATTGAGCAGTAAGCTGCAATGTCATGTTATTTACTCTACTTTGATTCTGTGCCCTTCAAGAAATATTTTACTATTTAATATTTTACTGCAGTCATGTTCATTGTGCTTTAGTATTATTTAATATCCATTCCTCTCATCCATCACATCAGGTGTCGATCTGCATTTATCCCTGTTTAAAAAACATGACAATAGACATTAGAGTCTATAACAGAGACAGACTAAATTTGTGTCCGTTACTCTGCTACAGTTAATGTATGTTGCTATCATACTATGACAGATAACAACAATGGACATTAGCAATGGTACTGTGAACTTAGCCTTACTGTAACATCTCTGCCTGTTCAGGCCTCTGCGCCACCCTCTGCTCGCGTGCTGCGGCGCAGGAGGCGGGTGCAGTTTGATAATTTGCTTGAAGTTTTTAGTTGCACTGTGTGAACATGGCTCTAGTTCTGTAATTGGATTTGCACCACACCCGTCTTCTGCCCTTGTTGCCTCTGTCCATTCAGTGGTTTGATTTGTCTTGCCTGTGATTGACAGCTTTCCTTCCTATCAGGTTCAGGGCGGGTTCTTCCTCCCCTATTTAGTCTTGGCTCACAGTCACACTGGTGCCGGTTATTGCCTCTTGCTTGCTGGTTTCCCTAGCTGTTTAATTACTTGTATTCTAATCCTTGACCTCTGGCTTCCCTACTGATTATTCTTTTGGACTCTGATTTGCATCTCTCGACTGTTACCGAACCCTGGCTAGCTGACCTCCCTTTGTTGTTCGTCTTGTCTGCGTTTTGTGTATCACTTATACAGACAAGGACTGTCTTCGTGGTTGCCGCCTATTACGTAGGATAGGGTCTGGCAATAGGAAGGGACAGTTGGGGGCTTCAGCTTAGGGCTCACTGTCCCTTGTGCCCCTTCCTCCAGGGTTCACCAGCAGCTTCTGGGGAATTATCATCTGCTATTCCCTAATACTTACTGAGTATAATATGAGACATGGGATCAGAATCATTATCATCCTCCAAAAGGACATGCAAAAGAGGAAGAATTTTACATAGAAAATCAAAGTGCCAAGAAAAACAGGCACCAAATAGTATATTTTTGATCAAACAGACCGAGTCTTGTACCAACCTATTTTGAAAGAATTAGTGGAGTTCAATGGACAATATGGTTATCATTTAACAAACACATAACCATAAAGTAAACTATTAAGGACAACTACCTGGCTGCAGGTTACAAATTACTCTTAAGAGCAACCAACACTAACCTCGCCTTTCTGGTGCTGGGAACGATGATCCAATGTGTCTTGAGGTCCTATTTCTCCGAGTTAGGCCAAAATAAATTAAAGGATTGTGTCCTTACTATTGGGTAATAGAAAAGACAACAAAAATTATTAGCTATATACAATTTAAAATAAACATAAAATAAAAATGATAGGAATACCCCAGAATTTGAGGTATCATTAATATCCTCTAGAGACATTGTTTTAACTTCTTACCAACCACCACTGACTACAAATGTTTGGGTCGTATGTCCTTGCAGAGTAAGCAGCTGGTCCTTACAGAGTATGAAGTTGCATGAGATTGCACAGTTGCAAGAGCAGGAACCTGTCTGTCAGTGACAGACAGATTCCTCAAAGAGGAGACAGGTTAGTTTATCACTGCCCTTCTGTATCACTGTATACACAGTGTTCAATGAGTGCTGTGCATACAGCTATAGAAGTTGCCATTTTGTAGCTTCCTCCCAGCCAGGTAGTCAGGTGATCACCAGATAATGGGAAACTGCACAAAGGAAGAAAATGTCATCTGTATTCTGGATCCACAAAGGAATCAGGTCAGCAGATGACCTGATCCTTAATCCCTGGTCTTCACCCTTTAACATCCATCCATACCTAAATTTTTTAACTGTAATAGTAAATTTTGCTATTTCTGTATGATATAGAAAGAAGAGGTCACTCCACTTGGTTTACATGACCCACTTATCTAGTAGATTGTGGTTGAGAGGCAGAAGACAAGTTTAAGCTCATATCCAGTAAACTGCAGAAATATCCCTAAAATCATGATCAGAAACTCTGGTATTTGCAGGGGCAAATCATACAAACAGAAAGTGTGCATTATAAAGGCAAGACAGACTGTAAACAAAAGGCTTGTTAAAGGGACAAAATGTGCCATTTTTGAGTATCAATCCACAAGTATTCAAAACACCTGCATACTGTATTTGCCACCCTACTGCCCTTCTTATCAGACCTAGCTTATTTGCTCTCAATGTGATTTGTCCCTGCTCCTGTCACTTTAAATATTACTTCTGCACCTGCTAACTTCCCCTCACCTATCCCTGTGTTTCTGTATCTATTTCAAGTCATGTCTTTAGTCCCTCTCTGACTGAGCAATGTGTTGTATTCTGTTCCATGTATGCATTTTATTCTAGTCTTGTTTCATGTGTGGTTTCTGAGTTCTGTGTTTGTGTTCTGTTTGCATGCTCGCTGCTCAGTTATGCTTGATGCTCTGAGTCCTTGTCTACTCTGTATTTATTGTTTTACTCTGGGATTTCTACAATATCTATCCTTTTTTTCATCTCTGTTGGACCTCGGGCTTTCTGAAATATACTCTGATACCTGTCTGACCCCTGGGTTTTCTGCAATATGTCCTGTTACCTGTGGACATGTGCCTTCTGCATAACTGGCATTTTGAAGGGGCAGACCTGGATGGTCCTAAAGAATGGGTGTCCCTGTAAAAGGACAAAGAATGGGACTGATTCAAAGAGTTAACTGCAGAGCCAGTTCAGGGACGCACACAATACAGCAAGACAGATGAATTGGAATAATTAGATTTTTACCTAAAGTAGTCTTTCCTACCAGCCCCAGTCACTGGACTTTCCCAGCTTGGCTTGACAATCACATATAAAATAAGCATTCTCAACACAGTAGAGACTGTGATATAGGTTGTTGCTGAACTTGCAATTTAAAGGGGCTGTCCAGGCAAAAATGGACAAAAAGTTTATTTTTTAAATCAGCAGGGGCAGTGAAAAAAAAAAATCACACTGTTCCTCCCAGCACGGTATGATCCTCTCAGTCCATTGTTATCTTCCAGTGGAAATCCCTGCAACACATGGCCGCTAAAGCCAATCAGCGGGCCTCAGCAAAGGGCATGCACTTTGGCACTGGATGAACTGGTTTGACTTAGAGATACTTCTGAGGGAGTTCTCTACATGACACCGGTTCCTTTGGCCATGTAAAATTTACTTGAGGTATTTTAATGCCATTGTCTTCTTGTACCCCATTATGCATCCTGCATCTTCAACTAGGTGTTTGTATAAAATGTATATTCTCAGAAGACATAGATGCATAGAGAGCAGCTGGATCTTTCTAATTTGTTATAATTTTGCTTCCATCTATTAGATATACTCAATTATTCTGAGAATCCTGAGAATCCCTCTGGTACAGATTTCTTTTTCCCAATTGCAGAAATACAAATCTAATCCCTGGTTAAAATTATTCACTGCCTCAGGAGAAAATTCCTCCTAAATGTGATTGTTTAATATCAATGTTCTTTTCAATACAGTCTACAGTGTTTTGTTTTATTCTAATAAGCAGCTCTAAAAAGTATTCAGAGCACTTCCCAACTACTCTTATTTTACACGTTAGATTTTGTTTTCAACTGGAAATGACGGGAAGACTCTCACACAAGTCAATCACAAGGAACCAAACCCTTCTGTAAATAACTTGCTGAGGGCACTAAGCCTTTGTCCTTTTGGAAAAATATCTCAATTCACAAATATTGCTGTTATTAAAATAATTATCTGAGAAACCCATTATTGATAACATTCCCTAAAGTTTATGGTAATAACTGCAGGAGACTCTGCGAACAACACAGAAAACTAAATATCCAAATATGAGACCATACAGCATATTAACAACAATGTCAAATAATCCAAAATAGCACAGTTATAATAAGTGCAGGTGTAACATCTCTGCCTGTTCAGATGTCTGCGTCATCCTCCGCTCACAAGCTGCAGAGCAGGAGGCGAGTTCAGTTTGATTCTTTGCTTAGTGTTTTTCGTTGCACTGTGTGAACACTGCTCTATCTCTGTAATTGAATTTCCACCACACCCATCTCCTGCACCTTCTTTCCTTCTGTTCCTTCTGTACATCAAATGATTAATTCTAAACAGCCTGTCTTTAAATCAAGTTTAGGGCTGGTCCTGGGCTTCCTATATACATGTCATTGATCCACACAGATTCGCTGGCTATTGTAACTCTGTCCTTACCCCTGGTTCACATTAGCGTATGTATTCCATCCGGGCAGAGTCCGCATGGAGTCCCCATGGACGGAATACAATCTCATTTGCAAGCCCTGTGTTGTAAAAGCACACGGACCCCATAGTCTATAATGGGGTCCATGTGCTTCTACAGCACAGCGCTTGCAATTGCGATTGTATTCCATTCATGGGGGACTCCATGCGGACTCTACCTGGACGGAATACATACGCTAATGTGAACCAGGGGTTAGACTTTGTCCCTGCTAAGCTCCTTTTTTTACAACTATTGTACTGACCTCTGGCTTACCCTTTGACTATTCTCTTGGATTCTGATTCTGTACTGTGTTGCTCGACTGTTACCGGACCCTTGGCTAGCTGACATCCCTTTGTTGTTGTTTGTCTTGTCTTCGTTCTGTGTTCTCGCTTATATAGGAAGGGCCCATCAACCAGTTGCCACCTATTGCAAGCAGGAAGAGACAGTGGGGGGAATTCAGCTTAGGGCTCACTGTCTATTGTGCCTCTCCCCCCAGGGTTCACCAGCAGCTACTGTTCTAGCAATTTCCTTACAGCAGGTTTCCCCATTGCACAACTTACTATGAAAATAAGAAAATATCACACCAAAATAGTAAAAACCTACAATTGCTTTATTGAAAATTTGTAACATACATATAACAAAAAAACAGCGGCAGAAAAAACATATCACAATAATTTTGCAACAGTAAGGTTACATTCATATAGACCCATGAGAAATCACTGGCCAAAGTATGCTGAAAGCCAGGCTTTTTCTATTAAAAATAAAGATGGATACCCAACAGTCACTCAATAGACCGCATTATAGTCAATGAGGTCACACAGGCATTGTGCGTGTCCACTATACAGTATTGGGGTCTGTTACTCTATTATTATAATTCTGGTCCTCCAACAGACCAAAGGAACAGACTTCCACTTGCCAATGTGAACATATTTTAATGTAAATAATAATCCATGTCCAGTTTTATGTGAAAAGAGCAGTAATAAATATTGTGCCTAGTCAAATAAAACAATTGAAACACATTGCAATAAATCAAGGTTTTACCTATGTTGTGAACACAGATAAAGTATCACAGACCTCTACACCAGGAAATGGAAACAGAGCACTGATGTATTTTTTTGCCTAAGGACAGTTCATCTGGTAGTGTCATCAATGCCAGACCGAAGTGCCTAGGGTCCGTCAGAAAAACTTGTCCTGAGGGCCATCCAACAGCTTCCTGGTAATAGCCTACATCACAGATTCTTACTGAAATTTTCCATACAGTCATGGGGAAACGTTTCTGTGGATTCCACTTTACTGGCAATTTAATGCCTCTGCAATAGTGTCATCACACTTCCAGAAATAAATTGTGCTCCAAATACCAAAATAATGCTGCTGCCTTTCTGTGCCAAGTTGTGTGCCCAAATAGCAGTTTATATCCATATATGACATTGACATGTTAATTTATCCTGGAAACAACAGTATCATACATGTGGGAATAAACTGCTGTTTGGGACACATATGTGTAGGAGCGCTATGTGCTTTTGGAGTGCAGATTTAGATTGTTGGTTTTTGGATGCCATGTACGTTTGCGGAGACCCTAAAATTGGCACCTCCAGGGCTCTGCAAAAACAACATGGCATTCGAAAACTCCCTGTAAATTTATACTCAATAAGTTAAACAGTGTAGTGCTCCTTCTCCTTGCCCAAACAGCAATTTAAACTCACAAATACGACTTCTTTACACCTGGGATATCCCACTTAAACGTTTTAGGAGTGTGTTTCTCTGATGACACAAAGTGGGTACGTACAACGTAATGGGCACTGAAATGGCAATTATTTTTTTTAATTTTTTTAAAAAAAACAACTTTTACATTGCACATTCAGTTTTGGAAAGCACTCTTGGGCTCAAAATGATAATATCCTGGAGAAATTTCTTCAGGGATGTAGTTTCTAAAATGGGGTCAGTTTTGGGGGTTTCAATTGCAAATAGGATATGGCACCTGAAAACTATTCCAGCAAAATCTGCCCTCCAAAAGCAAAATAGCGCTCTTTCCATTCTGAGATCCACCATGTATCCATACAGCAGTTTACAACCACATATAGGGCATTGCCGAGTTCATGAGCAATTGTTTAACAAACTGTAAGGTGTTTTTTCTCCTTTAACCCCTTGTTGAAAATTAAAACTCAAAAAAAAAAATTAAAACTAAACAAATCCCAATGTTAATAAAATCTGTGAAACAGCTTTGGGGTCAAAATGCTCACTATACCCCTTGGTAAATTCTTTGAGGGGTGTATTTTCCAAAATGGAATCACTTTTATAGGGTTTCCCTTGTACTCATATTATAGGGGCTCTGCAAATGATACATGGCACATGAAATATATTCCAGCAAAATCTGCTTTTCAAACGCCCACTTTCACTCCTTCCCTTCTGCGCACGACTGTGTGACAAAAAAATTAATTTACATCTGCAAGTAGGGTATTTCCATGCTCAGGAGAAATTGCAAAACAAACTGTGAGATCCTTAAACCTGAATGTGTTAATTTTAGTGCTAAATGAACATAATATTGAAAAAAAATGAAATGTCCAAATTTTATCTACTTTCCTCATACTGTTTTAATTCCTGTAAAATGCTTAAAGGGTTAACTAACTTCCCAAATGCTGTTTTGAATTATTTCAGGGGTCCCATTTTGAAAATGGGGTGATTTATGGGGGTGTTCTAATATGTAAGTCTTTATAATCTCCTTCAGAATTGAAGTTTTCCCTAACAAATGTGTTTGAGAATTTTTGGAAAATCTCAGTTCCACGTGTAAGCCTTCTAATGTCCAAAATAAATTGAAGGACAATGAAAAGATGATACCAATATAAAGCAGAGAGATAGTAGATAATATTTATTAATGCATTTGGATAGTATGACTGTCTGGAAAGCAGAGTATTTCACACTTTGAAAATTTTTCTAGTGTCTTTGTGAATAGCAGAAGGTGGAGAACAATTACTGCATGCAGCAGACCACAGGGACAATGTGCTATAACGACATGTCATTGGAGACTTATGAAGGAAGTGTGTTGAGGCCACCAAATTTGTCAGCAGGGACAACCGAGGCGTCTGCAATTTGTGAAACACTTATACGAATGCATCAACCGAAATAATGATGCCACCATCTTCATGTGCCATGTTCTATTTATTGCACTGCTGATGCTGTCCGCTACCCCTAAATAGCTATCACCAATTCCACTTCTCAACCAGACAGATCCTTCTGTCTGGTCCATCATATAATTCCGTGTCGCACTGCCACTCATATTGCCACCACTGACACCACAGCCAAACGTCCTGCAGCCTCATCTATCATAATCCACTATACCACACTGTTGGCAACACAGTGTGGGCATAAAAAAAAAAAAAAAAGATTACACATCAAGTCCCATAAAGATATAATTTTTGGTGGCTTTTTTTTGTTTTGAAAAGCTAATTTTTCATCACTTTTCAGGTAGCCACAAATTTGTCTCCCAAATAAAAACAAAAATGTAGCATTTGCAATTCATCAAAAATGGGCTATTTTTTTATTTTTTGCTTTCTGCAATATAACCACCAAGACAGTCTAAAAAACTTCGGGTAAGCACTTTTTGACAAAAAGGGTCATTTTTTGAGCATTTTAAATGTTAAATATATAAAAATAAGTGGCACTGCAGTGAATATTAAACTCAGATTTTGTATCCACTGCTTACCATTCGTTTTTCCATAGACAAATATGAAACTTTCATTTTGGCATAATTTCGGCTGTGTTTGCAATAGAGCACTACAAATTGGATAGATAGGTTCCTAGGAGCTTGTTTGGTGGGACACAAAAAGGGGTTGTATACCATGTGGGGGCCCAAGAAAAATGGGTCAAGTATTTTTGTTGTGGATCCAAAGAGGGGTCATGTATTATGTAGTATGCCAAAAAAAAGGGGTGTGATACTATGTGGGAGCCAAATAAGGGGATTATTTGATCTGCCAAAGGGGAGGCATGTCCTAATTAGGGGGTGCTATCATGTAACCAATGATATCAAGGTGAGTCTCTTTTTTTTTGGAGGGGGGTGCCATTCTGTAGTTCACATCACGCAGCAGAAAGACTAGGTTCACTCCTGGTTGTACTATGACCTATGCATTTTGACCGGAGGTTGGCTCTTGCATACATAGTCTATACTTATTCAGTTATTGTTTGCTTTTTTTTATATTTTGTTTTCCCCTGACGAGCTATATACAGTTTTCAGACCACCCTTGTCTAGGTAGGAATTTTACAGGGTCCTAGTAAATTATGACCAGGATCCTGTTAGGGCTTCAGTTGTTTGGGGTTTGTCTCCAGAGCTAGGTTCTTTAGGGTAGAATAGACCTGAGGTAGGAGGTATTAAAGAGAAGAATGGTCCACATACTAGGGTGGTATTTGACTTTTCCATTTGACTTTTTAGGGGTTGGTTCCTGTAAGTTATCATTTGTATAATACTTTGTGCCCAGTATTTATATTTTTAACCTAAGATTGTTTCTGATTATGCTTTTTTAGATTTATGATACAAGTTGCATTTTAATTTATTCACCCTTTAGATTGTGGACATAAAAACACCAGAAAAAAACAATTTTCAAATATACCAAAATAAAAAAAAGTCACCAAAAACATCTGTCAAAAATGCATAAAAAAACTGTTACATTTCATGGTGTTGTGATCGAAGCACTTAAAAATAAGTTGAAAAATGCTTGCGAAGGAGGCATACCAACATTTTGAGAAAAAAATTATCAGAACAATAAACAGGCATTGTTAGATTTATAAGACAGTGTTATAGAATGTTATAAAGATTTAGAGATTTTATTTGAACAATAGTTGCAAATACATGACAGAATGCCATTTGCTTTTATGCTTAGCTAAATATTAAATAAAGGCTCAGAATAGGCAGGATCATGTACAATATAAGGCTTACCTTCAGGGAGACTTCTCAATGAAATGTATATCTTCAGTCAGATTACTTTTGTATACTTAACATTTAAATTTATTGGCTGACAAACATTTTCTTGTACCATCTGCTGCACAGCATTAAACTTTCTGTAACTAAAGATGTCAAAGCCCAGGAGGATATGCATTAACTAAAATAAATTCATTTAATATAATTGAACATAACAGAACATGTAATGGTTTACATAATAATGTTTCGCAGATGTGGAAATAATAAGATGCTTAGTCACAATAAACCGAATGTGGTAGATGTCTCCTTGGTCTCTGAGTACTGTATGGCTTTAAGACATAGTACTATGGTTGTATAAATTGAATAAATGATAGAATTGAGAAAATAGTGATATATCAAACTCAAGTTGTTATTTGGTGAAATATTTAGTTTTGTTATATTTTGTTACCACTTTTACCAGCATGTTGGCACTTTAATATTTATAAGGACTAGAGATGAGCGAACGCCGTTCGATCGAATAGGTATTTGTTAGGGAATAGCCAGATGATAATTCCCCAGAAGCTGCTGGTGAATCCTGGAGGAAGGGGCACAAGAGACAGTGAGCCCTAAGCTGAAGCCCCCAACTTTCCCTTCCTATTGCCAGACCCTATTCTAGACTAAAATAAATAAAATAGGCGACAACCACGAAGACAGTCCCTCCCTGAATACGTGAAACACAAAACGCAGACAAGACGAACAACAACAAAGGGAGGTCAGCTAGCCAGGGTTCGGTAACAGTAGAGCGATGCAGTGCCAAATCAGAGTCCAAAAGAATAATCAGTAGGGAAGCCAGAGGTCAAGGATCAGAATACAAGTAATTAAACAGCAAGAGATACCAGCAAGCAAGAGGCACCCCAGAAGCTGTCAATCACAGGCAAGACAAAATCAAACCACTGAATGGACAGAGGCAACATTGGAAGAAGACGGGTGTGGTGCAAATCCAATTACAGAACTAGAGCCATGTTCACACAGTGCAACTAAAAACTTTAAGCAGATTATCAAACTGCACACGCCTCCTGCGCCGCAGCACGCGAGCAGAGGGTGGCGCAGAGACCCGAACAGGCAGAGATGTTACAGTACCCCCCCCCCTTTTATGAGGGGCCACTGGACCCTCACCAGACAAACCAGTTCTAGAGGGATTCTGAATTTTCCCTGCCTTGTATTTTGGTTCTGCTTGAACCACAGATGCTTGAGAACCAGGCAAACATTTTTTATTCATCCGGCGTTTCTGATACCACCAGGTTTTAATACCAGAGGGGCGTTCCCAACTTTTAGTAGCTGAGACCTTCTCCTCAGTGACACAATCTACAGAATGTAAAGCAATACAGTGGGATGAGCACTGATCTCCCCACTTTACCAACTCCTTTTTACCCCAATCAAAAATAGGGTTATGGAGCTTCAGCCAGGGGAGCCCCAAAATTATATCAGAAGACAGATGCTTCATAATAAAAAAGCCTATGACTTCAGTGTGTGTCGATCCCACTTGTAAAGAGATCAAAGGGGTTTTAAAACTGACTTTACCCCTAGCCAGTGGAGTAGAATCCGCTCCAGTAACAGACATAGGCGAGTCAAGTGGCAAAAGCTCAATGCCCAAAGATTCAACAACTGAATATTTAATAAAATTTGCTGCAGACCCAGAGTCAACTAGGGTTTTGCCAGAAACAGATCTGTCCCCAGAGGACAGTGACACAGATAACAACATCTTATTGTTATTTCCACCAAATACCTGGTTGCCTGAGTGGTTCTTCTGATTACCACTCAGGCACTGAAGTTTTTTCACTGGTGACAAGGGTCTGATCGAGCAGTCTCAGATGACATGACCAGAGGAACCACAGTACAGGCACAGGTTATTCCTGAGACGATGCTGTCGCCGTGTCTTGGCGTCCACAGCTCCCAGTTGCATGGGTTCCTCACCAGAAGTGATGGGAGGAAAGGTAGATTTTTCAGAGGAGAGAGAGGAAGAGACAGAAAACTTGGAGGAAACAGGCCCTACTCTCTCTTTTAAATTTTCCCGAATCTTTGGATCAGAATACAGAATACAAGTAATTAAACAGCAAGAGATACCAGCAAGCAAGAGGCACCCCAGAAGCTGTCAATCACAGGCAAGACAAAATCAAACCACTGAATGGACAGGGGGAACAAGGGCAGAAGACAGGTGTGGTGCAAATCCAATTACAGAACTAGAGCCGTGTTCACACAGTGCAAACTAAAAACTTTAAGCAGATTATCAAACTGCACACGCCTCCTGCGCCGCAGCACGTGAGCAGAGGGTGGCGCAGAGGCCCGAACAGGCAGAGATGTTACAGTATTCAATCGAATATCAGGCCATTCGGGGTATTCGTTTGCAATCGAATACCATGCGCATTCGCAGTAAAAATTTGTATCCCCCTCCCACCTTCCCTGGCGCCTTTTTTGCACCAATAACTGTGCAAGGGAGGTGGGACAGGAACTACGACAATGGAGGCAGTGAAAAAAATTGAAAAAAACCATTGGCTGCCGAAAACATGTGACCTCTGATTTATAAGAACATCAGCCGCCATCTTCGATTCATTTTCTGGCTTTGAGACATAGGGACAATGGTGCTGCTGAGGGCTTAGCTTCAGCTAGGCAGGGAAAAATGGAAGAACAACAACAGCTCTTTCCAGAGCTATATACTGCAGGGAGAGGAGTTGATAGATGCTCAATCCAGCTTTGCACGGTGTGTCCCACCAAACACCAAAGTGGGATACAGAGCAATTCAGTCCAGTGATATACACTCAACCCAGCTTTGCCAGTGGTGCCCCCCCCCCCCCAAACACCTAACAGGGATACAGAGCAATTCAGTCCAGCGATATACGCTCAATCCAGCTGTGCAGGAAGTGTCCCCTCCAAACACCTAACAGGGATACAGAGCAATTCAGTTCAGCGATATACGCTCAATCCAGCTTTGAAGGCAGTGTCCCCCCAAACGGACACTATATAAGAGCGGCCAGCACTGAACGCAGTGTCAGCCTCTATGAGAGTATCGGGACCCACCATCAGGGTCCTGAGAACTGCGGTTTTGACCGCACACCGCTACATTGTCTAGGGTGTTAGGTAGTGAAAGCCTTGAACTATAGGCAGTTTGTTTGAAATGTGTCCTGATGATTGAAAACAGATGAAACGCGTAGAGACAAGGGACTAAGTGTAGTTGGTATATACTACACATGTAATGTGCTGTGGTCCGTAAAGATATCAAGCAGAAAGTACACAGGCTATAGGTGAACAACAAGCTTAAGCTTGAATCTGCAATTAGGAACCACAGTTGTATTACTACCTACTAGTCTAAATGAACCTTTAGACTGTGGGCTGTGCTTTTGTGTGAATGTAATGCAGTGCCTGCAAGGAGTACCTATAGACAATAGGAACGTCTGGGCTATTTAGCTAGCTTGTGTGTGAATGTAATGCAGCACCTGTAACAAATACCCATAAACAATAAGGGTGTTCAGGCTATCTATTTAGCTGTAGTTATCACACTGAAGTTGAAATTATTCAAAGAACAACTTGTAAATGCAAATTGGGGCTTATTGTTAAGACACAATTCAACAGTGTCTAAGCACTATAATCACCCATCCCATGACTAAATGGTCTATTGTGGTAGAGGTACTATTTATATTTACATTCCTCAAAACAATGATGTGTGAATCCTAAAACAAAACACACTCTGCTTGTATGGGATTAATATAAATTTACAACATACAATTGGCAAGGTGGACATACACACTTGCACATAAGCCCTGTGTCAATATCATAGGGGCTGAAATTTTGTTTGGGGCTTTTAAATTTTAAACATAACAAATAAAGGTTATGTTTTATCCTTTCTAGTGGGAGTACCCCTTTTTGTAATTTCAGTGTCCCCCCAAACACCTAACAGGGATACAGAGCAATTCAGTCCAGCGATATAAGCTCAACTCAGCTTTCCAGGCGGTGTCCCCCCAAAACAGGGATACAGAGCAATTAGGTCTGGCTATGTATGCTCAATCCAGATATCCACGGTGTGTACCCTCAAAACCTAAGTGGGATACACAGAAATTCAGTCAGGCTATGTACGCTCAATCCAGATATCCATGGTGTGTACCCCAAAAACTCTAGGTGGGATACACAGAAATTCAGTCAGGCTATGTACGCTCAATCCAATTTTTAAGGGTCTACCCCCCAAAAGCTATGTGTGAAACACAGCAATTCAGTCACACTATAAAAGGTCAATCCAGTTTTTTAATGCTGTATCCCCCAAAGCTAAGTGGTAAACACAGCAATTCAGTCACTCTATATACGCAACATCCAGCTTTCCCATGCTGTACCCCCCAAAGCTAAGTGGGAGACAGCCGTTCATTCAGTCCATGTATGGTGTAAGCCGATGGCTGGTCAGATAATGGAGGAGTGTACATCTCACCCAGACTACTCAGGTGGGTGAGATGAGAAAACTCCAGGGATGTTTGTTCTCAGCAGACAACTTTCATCTGCTGAGCATTTTGGTAAATGCTCGGTACTGGGCTGGATTTTTAGGAATGACAGGTAGGATTGGTAGTGGGACCTGTCATTCCACCACCCTCCAGTCCACACTTTGGGGATGTTCCAGCAGCGACTCAGCTGCAGAGAGTCTCCTCGTCAAGGAGGCTTAAGAAGCCAGCTCCAGCAGCAATACTTTGGCAGAGCTTGGCTGGAGAGCAAACAGAGAGGTCATATTTTTTGGAGCTGTGTCCTGAATGATTCTACTGTCTTTTGGATTTCTGTTATTCTAGGTGAGGTAATCTATTCTATGTTTAGTTAGAGCCTAGCCGGGCAGATATTTATTTTTGTATTGTTTCCTTTTGTTGCTGCACTACCTTTTTTGAGTGAAAATAAAACTCTACTATTGTTTTGGACTAAAGAAACTGGACTTGTGTGTCTATGCCACCCCACCTAGCAACCCCAGACCCTGACAATGGTCAAAACTGTTGTTAATGCTGTATCCTCAAAGCTAAGTGGGAGACACAGCAATTCAGTCAGTCCATATACACAACATCTAGCTTTTCTCCACTGTACCCCCCAAAGCTAAGTGGGAGACAGCCGTTCATTCAGTCCATGTATGGTCAAATCTGTTTTTAATGCTGTACCCCCTAAAGCTTAGTGGGAGAATGTCATTCAGTCAGGCCATGTATGGTCAAACCTGTTTTTAATGCTGTACCCCCCCAAAGCTAAGTGGTATACACAGCAATTCAGTCAGTCCATATACGCAACATCCAGCTTTCCCATGCTGTACCCCCCAAAGCTAAGTGGGAGAAAGCCATTCATTCAGTCCATGTGTGGTCAAACCTGTTTTTAATGCTGTACCCCCCAAATCTAAGTGGTATATACAGAAATTCAGTCAGCCCATATACGAAACATCCAGCTTTCCTCCACTGTACCCCCAAAGCTAAGTGGTATACACAGCAATTCAGTCAGTCCATATGCGCAACATCCAGCTTTCCCATGCTGTACCCCCCAAAGCTAAGTGGGAGACAGCCATTCAGTCAGGCCATGTATGGTCAAACCTGTTTTTAATGGTGTACCCCCCAAAACTAAGTGGTATACACAGCAATTCAGTCAGTCTATATACGCAACATCCAGCTTTTCCCATGCTGTACCCCCCAAAGCTAAGTGGTACACACAGCAATTCAATCAGTTCATAAACACAACATCCAGCTTTCCTCCACTGTACCTTCCAAAGCTAAGTGGGAGACAGCCGTTCATTCAGTCCATGTATGGTCAAACCTGTTTTTAATGCTGTACCCCCCAAAGCTAAATGGGAGACACAGCCATTCAGTCAGGCCATGTATGGTCAAACCTGTTTTTAATGCTGTACTCCCCAAAGCTAAGTGGTATAAACAACAATTCAGTCAGTCTATATACGCAACATCCAGCTTTCCTATGCTGTACCCCCCAAAGCTAAGTGGGAGACACAGCAATTCAATCAAGCTATATCAGCTCAATCTAATTTTTAAGGGTCTACCCCCCAAAAGCTAAGTGTGATACACTGCTTGGGGGACAGACAGCACACCGCCTCTGAGGTGAGGGATGCCATCCTGGATGATATGGCAATGTGTTTTTCCCCACTGCACCTGGGGCCAGGCATTTTTTCTACTGGACTCTGTTTGTATGAAGACAATTAGCGCTTGAAGGACTGCTTGCGGAGGAAATAACCTCCATACATACAGTACCAACCATGAGTTTAGACACTCTCCTTCATTACATGGTTTTTGTTTATTTTGTATACTATAGAATAATACTGAAGACATGGAAACTATAACGGGAATTGGTAATAAACAATAAGAGTTAGACAAACTAGAATATATTTTATATTTTATGTTCTTCAAGAAATAGACGACTACTTTGAAGATCCAAAAATATAAAATATATTCTAGTTGGTCTAACTCTTATTGTTTATTACCAATTCCCATTATAGTTTCCATGTCTTCAGTACAGTAGTCCTCAATTTCTTTAATCAAAGCTTTGCACACTCTTAGCATTCTAATAAGCAGATTCATGAGGTAGTCACCTAGAATGGATTTCAATTAGCAGGTATGCTTTCTGAAGTGTTATTGTGTGAAATTTCTTGCCTTTATAATGTGTTTGAGACCATCAGTTGTGTTAGGCAGAGGAAGGACTGTTATATATTTCTATACAGTGTTTAGTTCGATTCAATCTATTCAATTACTGTTCTAATTCACATTATAAGAAAAAAAAAACTCAATTACTCATCATCACTTTAAAACAATCTTGAACATTTCACGAAATTTGAAGGTATCCCCAACTGTGACAAAAAACATCCAACAATAAACCTGGCTCTCATGGCTCTCAGGAAGGGAGACCAAGTGTTATCCCTTCTGCAGGCAATAAGTTCATTAGTGTTACTCACCTCAGAAGCTACAAATTAATAGCTTCTCATTTTAGAGCCTATATAAAAGTTTCACAGATATAAAGTGCCAAATATATATCAATGGTTCAGAAGAGACTGCAAGAATCAGGCCCTTATGGTTGATTTTCTGCAAATAAGCCATAAATCTGGGTGTATAACAAGAAGAATAGAATTGTGTGGGCCAAAAAACTAAAGGAAAATACATTGGATAAGTGGAAATCTGTACTTTAGTCTGATGAACCTAACCACTATGTCTTTGTGAGATGCAGAAAGGTGAAAAGATGGTTTCTAAACATATTTTTCCTGATATGAGGCATAAAGGAAAAGGTATGATGGTGTGGGGGTGCTTTTATGGTGACACCAGTGATTTATTTAACAGTCACAACACACTTAACCCGCATGGCTATCAAAGCTTTCTGACGAGAGATGCCATCCTATCTGGTTTATGCATACTGAGGTTCAGAAGAGGGCAAGCAAACATACAGTCCTATGAAAAAGTTTGGGCACCCCTATTAATCTTAATTTTTAGTTCTAAATATTTTGGTGTTTATAACAGCCATTTCAGTTTGATATATCTAATAACTGATGGACACAGTAATATTTCAGGATTGAAATGAGGTTTATTGTACTAACAGAAAATGTGCAATATGCATTAAACCAAAATTTGACCGGTGCAGAAGTATGGGCACCTCAACAGAAAAGTGACATTAATATTTAGTAGATCCTCCTTTTGCAAAGATAACAGCCTCTAGTCGCTTCCTGTAGCTTTTAATCAGTTCCTGGATCCTGGATAAAGGTATTTTGGACAAACAATTCAAGTTCAGTTAAGTTAGATGGTCGCCGAGCATGGACAGCCAGCTTCAAATCATCCCACAGATGTTCAATGATATTCAGGTCTGGGGACTGGGATGGCCATTCCAGAACACTGTAATTGTTCCTCTGCATGAATGCCTGAGTTGATTTGGAGCGGTGTTTTGGATCATTGTCTTGCTGAAATATCCATCCCCGGCGTAACTTCAACTTCATCACTGATTCTTGAACATTATTCTCAAGAATCTGCTGATACTGAGTGGAATCCATGCGACTCTCAACTTTAACAAGATTCCCGATGCCGGCATTGGCCATAAAGCCCCAAAGCATGATGGAACCTCCACCAAATTTTACAGTGGGTAGCATGTGTTTTTCTTGGAATGCTGTTTCTTTTTGGACGCCATGCATAACGCCTTTTTTTATAACCAAACAACTCAATTTTTGTTTCCAAAATGAAGCTGCCTTGTCCAAATGTGCTTTTTCATACCTCAGGCAACTCTATTTGTGGCGTACGTGCAGAAACAGCTTCTTTCTCATCACTCTCCCATACAGCTTCTATTTGTGCAAAGTGCGCTGTATAGTTGACCGATGCACAGTGACACCATCTGCAGCAAGATGATGCTGCAGCTCTTTGGAGGTGGTCTGTAGATTGTCCTTGACTGTTCTCACCATTCTTCTTCTCTGCCTTTCTGATATTTTTCTTGGCCTGCCACTTCTGGGCTTAACAAGAACTGTCCCTGTGGTCTTCCATTTCCTTACTATGTTCCTCACAGTGGAAACTGACAGGTTAAATCTCTGAGAAAACTTTTTGTATCCTTCCCCTGAACAACTATGTTGAACAATCTTTGTTTTCAGATCATTTGAGAGTTGTTTTGAGTAGCCCATGATGCCACTCTTCAGAGGAGATTCAAATAGGAGATCAACTTGCAATTGGCCACCTTACATACCTTTTCTTATGATTGGATACATCTGGCTATGAAGTTCAAAGCTCACTGAGGTTACAAAACCAATTTTGTGCTTCAGTAAGTCAGTAAAAAGTAGTTAGGGGAATTCAAATCAATAAAATGATAAGGGTGCCCATACTTTTGCACCGGTCAAATTTTGGTTTAATGCATATTGCACATTTTCTGTTAGTACAATAAACCTCATTTCAATCCTGAAATATTACTGTGTCCATCAGTTATTAGATATATCAAACTGAAATGGCTGTTGCAAACACCAAAATATTTAGAACAAAAAATGATTAAGATTAATAGGGGTGCCCAAACTTTTTCATAGGACTGTATATGGCAGTCCTATCATAGCTCCTTACCAAATGCTGTCTACTAGAGTTTTTGATTTCCTTGTGCTTCAAGTCTAGGTCTAATTTATGGGACTTCATCTGTAAGACTAATTCTAAATCAAATTGATACTTTCATAGATAAATCATAATGAGCAACTAGTGCAATGTCCTTGTGCACAGATGCAATTCACAAGGTGCAGCCAATTCACATAGGGCATTTTTTGTACCATGTCAATGAACCCTTAATATCATCTACATGCAATTTCAATTTTCAAAAATTAAGTGAATAAACAAAAGAGGAATCTAAATCAAATCAATATGTGGTGGAAGAATCTTGGAAGTGACAATATGGTCTCTACAAAGCCCACGGAAGATCTGTGGTTAGTTCTCCAACACCTTTTGAAATAACGTCCCTTCCTAGTTTAATTAAAATCTGTGTGCAGGTGTACCTAGAAGCATTGATGCTGTCCTGAAGGCAAAGGTTGGTCATACCCGATACTGATTTCATTTAGGGGTGGTCATACCATATATTGGTCATACCAAATGTTGATTTGATTTAGAATTCTCTTCTCTAAATCTTAACACTTCTGTTTTGAACAACACCTAAAGCTTTTGCACAATACTGTAAATGTATTGCTTATATCTTGACCTCATTTATCTGATATTGGAAGATTTTCAGTCAAGGTTTTATCATAGCTACATGTTCTTAAGACTTGTGTAACCTCATGTGTTTTCACTCTACCAAGTTCTATTTGATGTGTAGGTGATACCAGGAAGGAAATTACCTTATTTATTTAGTATCATATTCAAATGTCCAATATGGGGCTCACAATATAAATTCCCTATCAGTATGTCTTTGGAGTGTGGGAGGAAACCTGAGTCCCTTGGGAAACACACCCAAACATGAGGAGAACATACAAACTCCTTGTTATGTTGTTATTCTTGGCTGGATTCAAAGCCAGGACTCCAGCACTGCAAGGCCACCATACTGACCTTCCTTTCTTAATCAGAGGCAAGAACTTAGATACAGGGTTTGACATGTGAACATTCCATTCTTGGTTTTTGTTGTGGTTTTCTTTGATTGTGTTAAAGATCACTACTGTATATTAAAGAGAACCCTTCATATCCTCAGGGAACATGAGGTGTAATACACTGCTACAAAGGTGACAGTGCGCTGAATTCAGCGCACTATTGGCTTTCCCATTCTGTGCCTCCACTGAAGAGCTATCAGTGCCATTACTGTAGCTCTTCAGTGTCAGAAGGGCGTTTCTGACAGTCATTCAGGAACGCCCCTCCTCATGGTAGCATCTATTGCGCTGTACTGTGAGAGGGGGTGTTCCTTACTGCCCAGCCATGACGCTGAGCCGTGAAGAATGCTCCACCCCAGTCCTCGTCTATGGACGAGTACTATCAAGAGTAGGGGAGGCGTTCTTTGCTGCTCAGCATCATGGCTGGGCGGAAAGGAATGCCCCCTCTCACAGTACAGCACAATAGACGCTACTGTGAGGAGGGGCGTTCCTGACTGACTGTCAGAAATGCCCTTCTGACACTGAAGAGCTACGGTAACGGCACTGATAGCTCTTCACCAGGGGCACAGAATGGGAAAAACGATAGTGCACTGAATTCAGTCACCTTTCTAGCAGTGTATTACACCTCATGTGCCCCGAGCACATGAAGGGTTCCCTTTAATCAGTTTGTGTAAGATTACAATTTGCATGGGATAAGTAACTTTCTGCTTTTCAATGGACACAACTGTCACTAATGAAAACCTTGCTACCTAATCACCCAATTACAAGGAAGATTAGTTTTTAAAAGATGTATTATCCAATGAGATATCCTCAACATATTAGTTAATGGGTGAAAACTGTATTAATAGAAAAGGAATACCTGTTCAGAGAGCCTACATCAGTTCAGAGAGCCTACATCAAATGCATGAAAGGGTTTTTATATGCCTAAATGGTGTTATAATCCTTCTGGATATTCAGGTACATGTCTCCAACTTTACTTTGCATAAGAGCATATGTAGAAAAAATTTGGAAGGGCACTCACCCACATCCAAGCTCGTCTTCATAAAATACTTCTTTTATTAAGGTAACAGATTTCTTTAAAATCAAGTAATGCAGGGAGGGAATAGAGCATATCAGGCAAGTAGGCAACAGCCGTTTCGCGCAGCTATGTGCGCTTTCTCAAGCCTCAGAATGCAATTATTGCATTCTGAGGCTTGAGAAAGCGCACATAGCTGCGCGAAACGGCTGTTGCCTACTTGCCTGATATGCTCTATTCCCTCCCTGCATTACTTGATTTTAAAGAAATCTGTTACCTTAATAAAAGAAGTATTTTATGAAGACGAGCTTGGATGTGGGTGAGTGCCCTTCCAAATTTTTTCTACATATGCTCTATTTGCTCACACTGCCTTTTTTCGGTTGTTGAGCACCCCCACAGCTCTTCACATTTAAGGTTACAGTCCTCATACTTACCTCCTATTTATTGGGACTCTTCATTTATATTTCTAGCAGTGCCATCCTATATTTCTTTTTCTTCGTTTTTTACTTTGCATAAGAGCTATCATACCCACTGTGTTTAGGCCCGAGAACACAAATAAAGGCTTCATCTCTGGAAAAGGTTGTCAGTCCTGAATATTTAACTGGCAGTGGTAATGATGGATGTGGACTATAGTTATTGACATAAATATTTGGACATAAAGATTTTTCTACAAAAAAACTATATAAATGTAATACAGCCATAATCATAATACCCAACAAAATAATGTTAACATATTATTTTTTTTTTCATTGCCCCCAAAGAAAATCAATTGAATGTAACATATGTATCTAAACAAAGTTCTTGCAAAATAAAACTAGAAAAATTCAAGGTCTCGGATTCAGATTTGACAAAAAGCAAAGTTATGATACCTAGAGAGAAATAAATTACTGGTCCTTAGAGATAAATATTTTATGTCACTAAGGCTATGAAAAATACGCGAGACACCCTAGTTAGACCAGTGAATTATGTCTTCCATAATATCTGATTTTAACCACTCTGTGCTGTCAGTTACCGTTTTTGTGTTACATCAAAATCTAAGAAAAATGCATTGCTGACCAGAAGACAGGTCTGTGTAAAATCTGATCTGCCATTGTATCAAACAACAAATGTGTGCTCTATCAATAGCCCAGAACTCAGAATGATCCATAACCCCAGACTGTCAACATATCGTTTTCACTTATGATGATGTCACTCATAATCAGGAATTAACACCAGCCATACCAATATGAAAGCTGTAGGGTGAAGTTATTTCTCCAGATCTTTCCATAAACATTTCATTTTAGCTAGGTCAGGAATGCTTGTTTATTTCAGTGATGAGGGGACAAGTAATTTCCACACACTTCTAGCAAACCCAATGTGCCCAATTTTTTGTCCTACAGGGAAACTGGCAGCAAGTTATCACCCAGCAGAACAATATAATAGGTATGTAGAGAGCCAATGTGTCTGATCCTTTTTTTCTTCCAGTATCAGTTATCAGGCCCCTATACACATTCCATCATTGGCGGTTAAATTCAAGTGAAAAATGTCCCATTTTATTGCAGATTTTCTGAATTTACGGCTGAAGTCACAGGGACAACAACACAAGGAATAATTTTCCTCTTCCTGCTCAGTCAGCAGAACATGTTCCTTGCACACAGACTGAAGTGAGAGCTGCCAGTATGTACAACTCACACTTCAACCATTGCTAGCTCTGGTTCTAATGTGGCTGTAGGCATGTTTTTGGTCTCATTTTAAATCCAAGTTTTTGTTCTCAAAAAAATACCAAGATCATGGAGCCAAATTCTTATTAGTAACTGATCACTCTGCAGTTTCACTGCTCAACTTCTGCTCAAAGTCCAAGTAGACCTCAAGCAAAACTATTGGGGAACTAAAGGGATTGTCTAGGCAAAAAAGGACAACCCGTTTAATGTTTAAATCAGCCAGTGGCAGTAAAAAAAAATGTTAAAATTCATACTCACCTTTTCACAGTGCTCTGGTGCCTCCCCGCGTGGTCTGGTCTTCTCGGTCTAGTGATGACGTGTGACGGAAGTCCCAGCCACAAATGACTGCTGATGCCAATCAGGGGACTCTAGTGAAGGGCATGTGATGTTACTACCTGTGACATCAAGGGTCTTCTCCTGAGGCACGCTGAGGCCACTGATTGCTCAGGCCAATCAGTGGCTTCAGTAGAGCTCAAGAAGGGTCCCAGACAGAGAAGACACCAGGACAGAAGTACCGGATCGTGGTGGGAGGAAACTGGAGCACTGGGAAAAGTTGAGTATGATTTTTTATTATTGTATACCACCTCCCCCGGAATATTTAAAAAAAAAAAAATGCCTGGGCAACCTCTTTAAAGAAGCCAAAAGTGTCTGAGTGTCATTTTGTCTCTTCCCTGTCTCCAGAAGTACTAGGAACTTAGCTCTTGCTCTCCTAGTTAGGCGTCAGACTGTGAAGTCATTCAGCTATTGTACTTGCTAAATGGTATAATGGAATAAAACTTCGGATCTATACAAATACATTTAGACATTTACTTTTTTAAATTCAAATTAGATTTTTAAATATTTTAAGCTAAAGAAGTTTTTATTTGTATTGGGGTTTATCATATCCATTTAAACACATTTTACTGTGGAATTGTTCTTGTAGTTACTTCCAAAAATTACTAGAATGGTTATTTGTTGTAGACTGACATTTATTTCTGCAGCAAAATCACACATAACATGTTGTTTAATGAAAGAGTGAAACCTCGCTGACCAGGCTGAATAACATTTCTTATCTTGGCATCCTACATAAAAACCATTTCTCCACGATAATTTTCATTCATAGTCAAGGAGCAGTATTATGGGTACAAACAGATGGTTTACCTACAAATTGACTGCAGAGAGCTAATGCAAAATAAAACAGAAATAATTTTTAAGACTAAAGTAACTGTGATATTGAACACACTGAGAAAGCTAAGCTGAGATATGAAACCTCACAAGGAATGGTAGATGGAGTGCGAATACAGCAAAGTAAAGGTCATTTTGACTTTTACAACTCAAGCGTTATTAAATATTCAGTTCTTGCAAACAAAGTCTCCACTATGTCTAAGAAATGTCTAAGTAACAACACATACATTTACAGAATGTAAAGAAATACAGAAAATGTACAGAATGTACAGAAATACATTTACAGATTTGTCTTTCTTCCCTATCAGAATGTCTTTGGAGAGTGAGAGGAAACCCAGGAAAAACTTACAAACTCCTTGCAGATGTTGCCCTAGGCAGGATACGAACTCAGGACTCTAGCGCTGTAGTGCTAACCACTGAACCACCATGCTGCCAAATTGACTTAATTTGCAAAGAGATTGTCACCTTTACAGATGTGTACAAAGAATGGCACGTCCATATATAATTGTGTACAGCCTGCATTGAAACACCCCTGTTCACATGCTTTTTTCTTATACATCCATGATCAGTGCAAAAACAGATGAAGGTGTAGAGCAACATGACCTGCCCAAGTTTAATCTGTTATACAACCAATTAATCTGTAAAATAATGAGGAGTGAGGTATGATGGGAACTTTCACTTCCTGATATCAGCAATCCAACCCACACAGTATCATCCGAGAATGGACTACAATGGTCAGGGGCCTAACTGATATATTTATAGTGATATTAATCTTAGCTCCATCTTCCTTGTCCCTTCTTCCTGCTTTGATTGCCTTCCTCGCATTAAACAATGGATATCCTATGATCAAAATTCCTTGCCACATCCTTGCCAAAATTGGTGACTATTTCTAAGCCAAGCCCTATGGATTTTACTGGGAAAGTCTATACCTCTATAAGAAGAAGGAAGAATGGGTGAGTTACTTAAACCCAATGCCTTAGTTATGCAATGCTAAACTGGCTGGCTGATCATTTGGTAAGTGTTGTAACAAATTTAGTATCTACTTGTAGAGGTTAACTACCTGGTCTCCCTTAAAGGGGTTGTCCAGGGATTGAAGCATTGATTGTGGAGGCATGTAAGGTGTAACATAAAAAAAAAAAAAAATCATACTCATCTGTTCCCAGTGCGTCGTTCTCCATGTCTTGTATTCATTCAATCTTGTTCTGGTACCTGGATGTCAGTAGTCCTCAGGTTCATGTGACCACTGAAAATAATCAGTGGCCTCAGCAGTCTCTGAAGATTGAATGGTGACCTCACTCACCCCTTGATTTGTCTGAGCAGTCATGTGAACATGAGGAGTCCCAGCATCCAGACACAAATGTGAGGCCAAAAGGTCAACAGGAGCATACAACAGAGTTCTGGGAACTAGTGAGTTTTATTTAATTCTGCACCTCCCCCAGCATCCACAGAGGATGCTCCACAACCCAAGTGAATTCAGAGCTGGAAGACGCCGCGGGGACGCTGCGCGGAGAAGTCTTCTAAAGGTAGTAGAAGAACCAGCGTTGATTGGCCGACTGTATAGCATTCGGCCAATCAACGCTGGTTCTGCATCCAATTTTTCCATTCGAATAGCTCAATCGAACTCGATCGAATACTATTCGCTCATCTCTAGTGATGAACATGATGTCCGTGACTTGTAAAGCAAAAGTGAAGGGTACCTAAGTGTTTCTAGTGTCAGATCATTATCAATCTACTAAAACTGATGACCCATCTAAGAAATGGCTATCAATATTTAACTCCTGGAACACCTTAAAATACAGTTTGTTACACATGAAACACATTCCTTATAGGCAGACCATACAGCTGTTATTGAGACAATAGCCACAAGGGCCTAGCCCTAGAGGAAGTAGAGAAAGAGGACCCAGTCCTGATGGGTCCCATACTTATTGTTGCTTGGTTGCAAAAACCTATGCAAATCTCTCTTTTACAAAAAAAAAAGTCAATTATTCAGTATGTTACTTGTTTCCTTTTTTATATTGAAATTATGCTGCAAAATAACTCCATATAGAAGCAGACCATGCAAATGCTATGGAGACAATAGATAGAGGGCTCAGCCCCAGAGGCAATGGGGGTCCAGTCCTGGTTGGCCTCTTCTTTATTAATGCCTGATGCTAAAAATGTGTGCAGGACTTGCTTTTACAGAACAAAATCCATTATTAGGAAACATGCGTTTGGGAACTCGAACACGGTTGACCAAACCTTGAAAAATGGTAGTGTGCGGGTAATGTTTTATCTATACCAGCGGTTCTCAACCTGTGGGTCGCGACCCCGGCAGGGGGTCAAACGACCAAAACATAGGGGTCGCCACATACCTCCCAACCGTCCCGGTCGGTGGGAGGTATGTCCCGGTTTCAACTGATCGGCGCCCGGAGGACGCCAATGAGTTGAAAACACAGGCGATTAAAGCAGGAGCTGTCACAGCCAGCTCCTGCTTTAACGCTGTGCTGCGGCTTCTGTATGTGAGTGAACAAGACTGAGCGGGCAGTGGGGGAGCGTTAGAAGGTGAGTGTAAGTGTTTTGTTTTGATTTTTGTTTTAAACATTAAGGTGGAACATAATGAAAGGGCAGATGAAGGGGGGGACGGCATGACACTGGGGGCAGAGATGGAGGTACATGAAACTGTGGGCAGATGAAGGGGGGGACGGCATGACACTGGGGGCAGAGATGGAGGTACATGAAACTGTGGGCAGATGAAGGGGGACGGCATGACACTGGGGGCAGAGATGGAGAGACATGAAGCTCTGGGCAGAGATGGGGAACATGAAACTGGGGAACAGATGGGGACATGAAACTGGGGAAGAGATGGGGGACATGAAAATGTGGGCAGATGAAGGGGGGTACAGCATGACACTGGGGGCAGAGATGGGGGGACATGAAACTGGGGAAGAGATGGGGGGACATGAAAATGTGGGCAGATGAAGGGGGGGTACAGCATGACACTGGGGGCAGAGATGGGGGGACATGAAACTGGGGAAGAGATGGGGGAAATGAAACTGGGGGCAGAGATGGGGGACATGAAACTGGGGGCAGAGATGGAGGGGGGACATGAAACTGGGGGCAGATGAAGGGGTTATATGAAACTGGAGGAGAGATGGCAAGGGGACATATAATGTCTGGGTGACTGTAGGAGGATTATACTGTGTGGGAGTACATGAAAAATTAATGAGAATGGGCGGAGTCAACATAAAAGTGGGCGGAGTTAAATCTGCCGCATACTTTCTCCCTCTTTCTAATCTTCAAAAGTTGCAAAGTATGCCTAAAGCCATCAGAAAATTCATATTTCTGATGGCTTTAGCCACTGAGAAGCCGCGCTACTGTCTGCAGCAGCGCTATTCAGCTGGAACGCACACCGTTATGGACGCGTGTTCCAAACTGAATGGGGTCACCGCAACATGGGGAACTGTATTGCGGGGTCACGGCATTAGAAAGGTTGAGAACCACTGATCTATATTATATTGATCCGAATCATCAACATTTGCCACTACCACATTGCATAACTGATCAAAATTGCACTATAGATATTGATTCCATTAAACTAGTATAAATCAAAATCTCTCCTATCACATTTTATATTCCTTTTTCTCCAAGCAACCTGGGAATAGAGCATAAATGTAAAATCAGCTACTACACAATATGTATGTATATTTCTTACCTTTATGTATGTTTCTTACCTTCACATACAGTAAAATCTTTGTGTTCTGTTATTTGCTATCCCTTAATACTATGCAGTAAATTGCAAGCAATAGAAAATTGTCTTCCAGCTAAAAATAATATAAAAGAATAATTTTCTGTACTTCTTGAAAGAAAAGTTGAAAAATAATTGAGTGCATGAATACTGAGATAACATGTATTGTCTGTATATTGTTTCAAAGGTAGGTAATGAAACATTGGTGGCAGGTTTGTTACGTGATCAAAAACAAATATATATCCTTTTGCTTATATAAAGTACATCACATCAGCATCCCACTGTTCCAGAATAGTTGCCATTTCTTCATACTGTATTTCTTAAGATCCCCTTTTGCTTCCCCCGTTGGCAGTATCTGAGATGGCACACTATATGCAAAATCATTGTACTATGCTTAGAAAGCAAATGGAAATTGGCAAGTGAAAAGAACAAGTTTATCACAGTCTTTTAATCCTTATATTTAGACAGGCAGCCACAGGAACGTTTCCATTCACTTGATGAAAATATATACTATTTTTCTTATTTCCTTATTCACTTTTTAAAGAAATATGATTGATTGATTGATTGATTCAGTCTCTATGTCATCTGAAAAAAAAATCTAATTATAATATTAGGAAATGGATAGGGCTAGATTTATGAAAAGGTTGTTCAAGCTTTGTCCTTGAGAGTCAAATTGGAATCAATGGCATTTAAATGTTGTGGATTTGGCTCAGTTAATATACTTTTTTCATCTGGATGATATTCATTTGACAGCTTGACTATAGTGTTTGTTATCAGAGTCAGATGGAAAACATTTAATGATATAGACCGTATGAAAACACTTTCTTGGAAAATAAAAAGATTTTCAATAAATTAGATTTCTCAGATATTTTTAGATTTCATTTTCACGGACAGAGTGAAGCAACCGTTTCACAAGTAGTAAATGAGGAAATTCACAGTTAACAGATTTAAATATATTTTCTTAGGTAAAAAGTCATTATTGATAGCAGCCAATCAGATTCCTTGGGTTAAGCAGGATGAATTACAGCAAGCAGAGATCTAGAAAATCATAATGCATTGATACGGAAAGTATATTAGAAGATTGTAAATTTTTTTATACCATAAATAATATGGCACTTAGTCTTAGATGAACAAAAATGGCCACTGTCACGCATGCATCAGTTCTGAAAAAACAATTAAAATTCCATCAATGGCTAGAGGACTAGAAGAACTTAGTTATAATCAAACAATAACAGAATAGTTTTAGAAATCAATAGGATAGGAGTGATAGCTATACTACTGCTGCTTCAACATTCCTGCTTTACATATAGAATTACACAGACACACAGACAAAACAGTTAATCATTTCCAATAATCTATTTTTGTCTGTCTGTTGTGCAATAAAGTAATTTCATCTACACTATGTGATCAAAAGTATCCGGACCCCTGGCTGAAAATGACTTACAAGTTTGTGGCGCCCTCCATCGGTAATGCTGGAATTCAATATGGTGTTGGCCCACCCTTAGCCTTGATGACAGCTTCCACTCTTGCAGGCATACGTTCAATCAGGTGCTGGAAGGTTTCTTGGGGAATGGCAGCCCATTCTTCACGGAGTGCTGCACTGAGGAGAGGTATCGATGTGGGTCGGTGATGCCTGGCACAAAGTTCCAAAACATCCCAAAGGTGTTCTATAGGATTCAAGTCAGGACTCTGTGTAGGCCAGTCCATTACAGAGATGTTATTGTTGTGTAACCACTCCGCCACAGGCCGTGCAGTATGAACAGGTGCTCAATTGTGTTGAAAGATGCAATCGCCATCCCCGAATTGCTCTTCAACAGTGGGAAGCAAGAAGGTGTTTAAAACATCAATGTAGGCCTGTGCTGTGATAGTGCCATGCAAACCAATAAGGGGTGAAAGCCCCCTCCATGAAAAACACGACCACTCCATAACATCACCGCCTCCGAATTTTACTGTTGGCACTACACGCTGGCAGATGACATTCACCGAACATTCACCATACCCACACCCTGCCATCAGATCGCCACATTGTGTACTGTGATTCATCACTTCAGACAACGTTTTTCCACTGTTCAATCGTCCAATGTTTACGCTCCTTACACCAAGCGAGGCGTCGTTTGACATTGACCTGTGTGATGTGTGGCACCCAATCACCTTACCACGTTCGAAGTCCATGAGTTCCGCGGAGCACCCCATTCTGCTCTCTCACGAGGTCTAATGTCTACTGAGGTCGCTGATATGGAGTACCTGGCAGTAGGTGGCAGCACAATGCACCTAATATGAAAAACATATGTTTTGGGGGGTGTCTGGATACTTTTGATCACATAGTGTATATACACCCTCTTTAAACATACTTTTTACTGACAATACAGTCCTGAAAAGCCTTTTGTTAAAAAATAATCTGTTATTTAAAAATGACTTTTCTTGAAATCAATTTGGTTTTTTAAAAAAAGAAACTGTGCTAGAATTGTTGCCAAATTGCCTATCAATTAGGGTTGAGCCGATCTTGACTTTTCAGGATCAATTTTGAAATCCGATTACCGATCATTTTTCATTCAAACCCGATCTCGATCCCACTTCCGATCCCAATGAAAGTCAATGGGATTTTTTTACTAATCGGAGATCAGATTATAAAAACAATCCTATTCACTATACAGCATGGAATCTAACAATTGAATGCTTTAATTGTTAGAATCCACGCTGTGTAGTGATTTTTTTAAATTCCTAAGTAGCCAGAGGATTTTTTTTTAATCCTCTGGCTACTTAGTCCCCCCTGGTGTCCACTTACCTGCAGAGATGACTGGTCCACTGCCCGGCGTTCTCTTTCTTCTTCTTCTTGCTGCCCCCTGCCTCCCAGGTTAGGAGAGTGTGGGAGGGTTAGGAGAGTGTGGGCATATACTGGGAGGGGAGACGTCACATCTCCCCACCCTGTACCCACTCACACTCTCCTAAGCCACAAGCCCCGCCTTCTTCCTAGCTCTTTAACACTAACCTGAGAGGCGGGGGCAGCGAGGCGAAGAAGAATGAGAACACCGGGCATCGGACCAGTCATTTCTGCAGGTAAGTAGCTACTAGCTAGTCTCCCATTAGAATGAATGGATGCAGCCGGCACACCGAGGGTTAAGGCTGTGTGCCGTCTGCTTTCATTCATTCCTATGGAACTGCAGTGGAGCCTTCACACTGAGTATACACATATATATCTGGAGGCGGAAATTCTGAGGTTTTGTATGGCCATGCTATGTCATAGAAAAGTGGGGAAGAAGATGATTCTTTTGTGGATTTGACTTGGGAACTAGGTCAGTGTGACATGAGATGAATAGAGTGGTGGCAGTGGTTATAGTAACGAGTGCAGTAATTGCACAGCCCCAACATCCAAAAAGCCTGTGGGGGCAGAGCTAGGGGAAACTAACAGGATTGGGATGATGGCACTGGTAGTGGTAGTGGCAGACTTTTTTCCCATGCTGCTGGTGGCAGCAGCCACACGTGTTCTTTTTCAGAGTGGGAATTTCTTTGTACATTGCAAAACAATAAATACATGGTGATGTGCAAAATCTGCAAGCAGAAACTTTAGACTGAACTACTGCTGTTTCTACCATCTAACAGACCTAACCTTGTTATCACTATTTCAGTTTCCAGCCTTACCATAACTCCTAGGCAGTATGCCTGCTGCCTCTAGTAATGTTTGACTCAGACCTTTCCTTCACCCTCCATATCCAATCACTTATACACTCATGTCATCTCCACCTCAAAAACATCCCGAGAATAGGCCCTATCCTTAACATGGAAACATTAAAGACCCATATTGTCGCCCTGAATCACTCTCACCTTGACTACTGCAACTCCCTACTAATGGGTCTTCTCCTTACTAAACTTTCCCCTAAATCTATTTTGAATACAGCAGCCAGGCTCATCTATCAGTCTAGACCAGGGGTCCTCAAACTTTTTAAACAGTGGGCCGGAGGCAGAGCAGGTAGCACAGACATCGGGAGCGGTGCCCTCCAATAGGTAAAGTGAAGTGCTCTCCATGGCCTGGCCCGAGGTCCCCAGGAGCTTCATTATAAATGCACGCCTGCCGGCGTTGTCGGCGGGGCCAGACAGAAGTGCTTGGTGGGCCACATGTGGCCCTCGGGCCGCAGTTTGAGGACCCCTGGTCTAGACGCCACAGCGATGCCTCTGGTCTGTGTCAGTCACTACATTGGCTGCCTATTCATTACAGAATCCAATATAAACTTATCATCCTCATCCACAAGGCTCTCCATTATGCTGCCCCTCCCTACATTTCCTCCCTTATCTCTGTCTATTAGCTAACCCATGATCTCTGTCAGTGGCTTAAGATGTCCTCTTTTATCAGAACCTCCCACTCCTGTATCCAAGATTTCTCACATGTTGCACCACTTCTCTGGAATGCTATACCCTGGACAATCAGATTAACCCTCAATTTCTACAGACTCAAACAAATCCTGAAGACACATATTTTCAGAAAGGCCTATCACAATTACTAATCTAAACCCTTCCGCAGTTAGAATCCCCAACTAACCCTCCACTGTTCACATTCCCGCATTATCCCACAGGATATTATGCTGTATCAGACTGTAACTTTATATGTCCAGGCACAATCTCCACATTAAAGAACACTGATTGGTGATGGCTCTTACAGCGTAATTTATATGAATGGTGAAAATAACTTATCACAAAAACAGCAGGACCAATGTACAAGCAATGCTACCTCTATGCTGTCCCTGCTACCTCTTGTGTCACCCCCTCTACTTCATAGATTGTAAAATAGATGCAGGCATGCGCAGTCGGCTCTGCCCGAGGCCCGATGGAAGAGCTGACTGCGCATGTCTAGAAGTTTGAAACCCAGGACAGAAGAAGACTCGGAGAGAGGCATCGCTGGAGATTTCTTTTGCAGCATTGGGGACACCCCCAGTGCTGCTTGAGTGCTAGGGACCGTCCCCAGTGCTGCAAGAGAACTAATTTGCATACAGAAGAAAACCCGGATTTCTACCAAATGGTGGTGCAGAGAAGACATCTAAAGGCTTTTTTAAAGCTATTCCTACATGTTAGGGAGAAAAAATGGGTTTCCAATCATTGGATCACTTTAAATGCCTCTTTCTCATATGTATAGAAAATTGACAGAATACAAAACAGAGTATAAAAAAGTACACATTTGGTATCACTACATCTATAAGAAACTGCGCAGTAAAACTAAATCATTAGTTAACCAACATGGTAAATGTAAAAAAAAACAACTGAAAATTACTTCAGAAGTAATGATTTTTTGCCATCCAAAATGACTAAAAAGTCATATATAGCCCAATATTGTACCAAAATATAAGCCCTCAACCAACTCTGTCAATAGAAAAATAAAAATGTTATGCATCTCAGAAGATAGCGATGCAAAAACAATTGATTTCTTTCCCCAAAAGAATTTTTATTCTTCAAACATTGTAATGCATAAAATACTATATAAATGGGCTATATTGCCATAGTCATACTCACCCATAGAATAAAGGTGACCATCTAATGTGCATAGGGGTACCCCTCTCTTCTGACATGAAATTCAGCATGTCTACACTGTGTTCCAAATTATTATGAAAATAATATTTTCTTATATTTTCAAAAATTACATATATGAATTGCAGTCATTGTAATTTTCCAGTCATCAAATATTAGAGTACAATTGAAAGGTTTTTGAACAAACTGCCTATAATAACAGTGTCAAGTCTGAGAACATGAATCAAGATTCTTATACTTTGTATTGCATGTTTGTTATTGAAATACTAATTTTTCCTTGGTGAGGTTGCATAGTCAAAGAGACAAAGGATCTTAAAACCAAGATGGGGCTTGATTGCTCTTTGACACACCCTGTAACAGAATTCCACAGACTGGAGCAAGGAGGTGTCTGGCTGGACATTGAAGTTTGGAGCCAATGGGAGATGGACAGCAGCTCAGGAATGCCAAAGGAGGCAGTAACCCCTCCTTTCTTTGTCTCTAAAGTGTGTGTACTTTCAATAAAGAGTCAGTAATGCTGAGGTGGGCGAAGAGCATGGCTGGTTTGATACGGAACTCTGTGTCTGTCTCATTATTAGCATTTTGTGCACAAACATGCTCATTTAATTTGGACTGACTGATTGATCCAGGATATAGTCAATATTTTGGCTATAACAATTTGGTGCCGAAACCCGGGATCCAGACTGCTTTGACGGAAATCCAGAGAGGCCTTTAACCCACGCGCGTCAACTCAATTGAACCCCGTCATTTTCCGATGAGAGTCCGGAATCTCAGTTGATCACGGTGAGTTTACTTATATTATATATATATATATATATGTATCCTCACTTGTGAATCGGGACATGGCGGCTAGTAAATATGGTGATTATGACGGGTTATTTGTCTGAACCCCAGACGGGACAGGGTTCTGGACCTTTCCTCTGCAGTTTTATGAACCACGGATTGCTGTTTTTCTGTCCCATGTGGCTCAAATCAGTCAGGGTTCTCAGTAGATGGACTGAATCTGAAAGTTGAGAATGTATATGGTCCATGTTTAAGTCAAATGAGCCTGTCCCTGAGGGACATGAATAACCCCCATGATTTTATTGTGGAGAGAGCAGGCAAGCAGCATGTTACAGGCAATGAAAAGGTTAACAGCATGTGAAGTTGTAGTCAGTCCCAGAGGCGTAGTGAGAGACAATGGAATGTTCACAGCATGGTTTAGAGGCGTGTGCTATAGCAAGAGAGGGATTTTTAGAAGTTGAATGTGAATCCTTGTAAAACCAGTGACAAGTTTAGCTATAAACGACCTCACTGTATACCACTATTATGATGTTTAGAGGATTATACGTTTAAACTTTGGTTGGGATCTAGTAAAGTAAATTGCAAAAGTATAGTTTAAGAGGTTCTGATTATGAAGTGGGGTTTGCTATGACATGATTATATTCTGTTTGTCTGTTATTGTCATTTAAACTGTTGCATCTGAAAGAAAGGAAAAAAAAAATCATGATAGTGAAAAGTTTTGAATCTCTATAGCATGGGTATGGGAGATCACGCAGGGGGAACTGGCCACTCCCCTTTCGTCGCCTCCGCAATCCACAAGTTGGGGTTTTATCCCAAGTTACAATTTTTGTGCAAGAGTTCAGGGAACAAAGGATATTCTGATTTTGTTTATGTGTCTATGTTCAATGGTTGTGTGTTAAACTTGTGTTGTAACTTTATCTTGTGTTCTGTTATGTTAATTATGCTAATCACACCTTTCTTTGTCTCAGCAGTATATATATATCCACACCTATACTGTGTAAACATTCACTATCCGCCATTAAGGATTTGGTACCATTGTTCCACAATGGAATGCAGGAGGAAGGGTGTCGCCCTAGTGTTTTGCCGCCATCTTTGATTTTAACACTGGACCCTCTCAGACGTACACAGTATACTCTGCTCTGTTACCTTCTGTGTTATTGTGTGGTGAATCATGCTTCTATAAATCAGGATTGTTCCCCATTGTAGGATAATGGTTATGCAACTTTGAAAAGGTGTCCCAAGTTTTGAAATTTTAAAACAACGTGTGTGTGTGTGTGTGTGTGTGTGTGTGTGTGTGTGTGTGTGTGTGTGTGTGTGTGTGTGTGTGTGTGTGTGTGTGTGCGTGTGTATGCTGATTGATGAAAAGATGTAGCACAGATTATTTTTGTAATGATGTTTTGGTTTTAGGAAGTAAAAAGAGAGGGAAACTTATTTTGTTCTATATTAAGTGAATTAGGAGCCTCCCCTATATCTGCTGTGTAATGTTCTTTGTGTGTAATTGTGTTATGTGATCTGGAGACTGATGTGATCCTTTGTTCAGTGTTTCTGCCTTCAATGAGATTGTATGAATGTGTCTCTGTTCCTTTAAGAAGTGTGCCTGGAGCTTGCTGAATCCTGTAGTCCTACTTACACACAGAAGTCAAAGGGAGGGGGGCCACAGCCATTTGGGCTGTGAAGCTGCTTGGAGGAGGAGACTCCCAGCACAGGGGGTCGTAGATCTTACATTGTAGACAAAGATAACAGTGGCTGGACAAGCTTAGCTACAGTGTGTTTTCTATGGCTCCTAATGTAGGTTACACCCGGCTCTACAAGTCCTTTCTAACTGGTTACCTGAGTTGTTTCTAAAATTATTTGTTTTCTAGCACGCCCCATCCTGTTTATTACTGTTTGTAGCTGTTAACAATAGGTTCAAGGGGGGAGTAACTGAAATATATAAGTATTTTCTGCTGACAATATAGAATAGAACAACATGATTATGTGTCACAAGAGACTGTTAGTTATTTGAATGATGAACCTATTGTTAACTTTGACTTTTTGAGTTCTTTGCAGATTTGATGTTTCTTGATTTGGGAAAGATGGTGGATCCTGCATCAGATATGCCACAGTCCCCGTATATGAGGTAAACCAAACGTAAGGAGACCTATTATAGGACTCCATGGGTCTCAGTTGAACTTGAAGCCATCGCTTGAACATGGTACAATGTCTGAGGGTAGGTGTTTTGATATAGTAGAATTATGGTCCGATCTGGAGGGCAAGAACATTTTGTGTGATGGAGACTCTGCCGCTGCCCATAGGTGGGTATAGTCAGAAGTTATGGCACACACCAAGGCTGACATGAAAGAAAGTAGGGGTAACATGTGGACAGATACTGCCATTAGCCCAGCTGCATAAGCCTAGGGGACATGTAACTACAGGGGTCACCCAAACCCTTTTTAGCTCTCTTTTCAGGTTTTACGACACTGATGCACCGAAAATGGTCCAGGAGGAAAGGAGACTTGGAAAGAGGAGGTACAAGTCCTGGTGTCTGGTGGTAAGAGAGTATGTACTGAGAACATTGTCCCCATTTATGGCATAAGCAGCTTCTTACTAAGTGTACTGTTTAGAAGTAGCCATGTGTGACCTGGTGAGCGGAGGATGGGCAGCTGCAGGATCTAGCATTACTACAGTCAGAGATATATGTAAGCCCATATGGCATGCGTTAGGCCAAAGAGTCAGGCCTGAAGCCCTTGTACCTGTTCTAGGGATTGCAGGTTAACTATATACAGTTTCTAAAGGTGAGACGATATGAGTACGTGCTTGTGTGTAGTTATCCCTCTTCAGGATGGTCTGGGGCATGTCTGGTGAAGAAAATCACCATAGACGAGACTGCAGATAGACGGCTACTGAAAGAAGTAGTGTAAGTAGTATCCCCGAGAGCATCAAAGTGCTAATGGAACTTACCATACGGATAATAAGGAAAATACTATATTATGGGTATATAATAAGTGTTTCACACCCCTATGCAGTTCCCAGAACATTGGAAAGTATTTATCACTTGTTACATGTATTTGTTTTCTGTAAGGTACATTCTAGACAGGAGAAATTAGCCTTAGCCCTATATTTGGATTGTGTTTTTCAAAATTGTCTCAGATGTAATATGTTGTGCTGACTGACTATGTGACGAATTATCAAAAACATATGATTAATTTATATTCTTGAGTTTTTCCCTTCCCTCCAGGGATTGAGTCAGTGGAAGGAACTTATAAACTAAAACCCAAAGATTGGATGGAGATAAAGAGATGAGATCTGAGTTCCCGAGAGGAGAAATATCAAGGACTGTTGGATGAATCTGCACTTATGTTCCTGTTATGTTTTATGCAACATAGAGACTGATCCTTTTAGTGATATCAATTTGTGTAATCTCGGGTTTAAAGGGAATGATAAACGAGGCTGTGGGTTTAGACAATGAGACTTGAGGCTGATATGGAGACAATGATGATGTGAGTGAGAAAGTTTAAGTGAAGTGAGATAGCTGGAAGCCGTCTGTTTATTTAGGAAAGGTGTTTGTTTTAATGCCGTAACATAATTACTGGACATAGAGGCTGTCACGTCTGTGGAAGGAATCAGGACAGGTGTCCACGGAACCCTTAAGGTCCAGATCGTCTGCTAGAAGCAAGACACTCCCTGGTGGAGTGTGGGGGATACACGTAGAGCTGCAGTTTTAGGTTTGGGGACCTGGCCATAAGACCCTTGGTGAGAAGTAGGGAATCTTGTGTGCAATTGTAAGCCTACCACCGGTGAGCAGCTGCACCGGTTTAGTATCTCTCATTAGTGATCATGTTATGGTGTTTAAACGTAAACATACTTTGCCCAGTGAGGCACAGATGGTAGTAAAAGTTGGTCGAGACTAGATAGATGGAAAAAAGCATGTTTATGGTCCAGTTTCCCCTCGAGAATACACGGAGTTGCTTTAGGGACAGTTAGGATCTGACCTTCCTATGTGAAAGCCCTTTAAGTGGGAGCTTATCTACAAGGGATAAGTTGTCATGTAAGAGGTGAAGTGGAACGACGAAGCACATTGGAACAGATCAGGGGGTTCATAAGCTCAGGGAAAAATTTGTATTTAGGGGGGAATGTCAAGTCTGAGAACATGAATCAAGATTCTTATACTTTGTATTGCATGTTTGTTATCGAAATACTAATTTTTCCTTGGTGAGGTTGCATAGTCAAAGAGACAAAGGATATTAAAACCAAGATGGGGCTTGATTGCTCTTTGACACACCCTGTAACAGAATTCCACAGACTGGAGCAAGGAGGTGTCTGGCTGGACATTGAAGTTTGGAGCCAATGGGAGATGGACAGCAGCTCAGGAATGCCAAAGGAGGCAGTAACCCCTCCTTTCTTTGTCTCTAAAGTGTGTGTACTTTCAATAAAGAGTCAGTAATGCTGAGGTGGGCGAAGAGCATGGCTGGTTTGATACGGAACTCTGTGTCTGTCTCATTATTAGCATTTTGTGCACAAACATGCTCATTTAATTTGGACTGACTGATTGATCCAGGATATAGTCAATATTTTGGCTATAACAACAGTATATTTTAATAAAAACAAAAAACACAAAATGCACTCAAAATGTATGTTCTAAATTATTATGCAATAAATTATTATGTTTTCAACCTTTTTATTTTCATAAAGAACAAAAAAAAATGGTCATTTGTGGAATTATAAGCATTAGCAGGTTATTAGAAACTGAAATCATACGGTCAAAACTTTATTCTAGGTGATGTTACATTTGTACATAGGACCCCTTGTTCGTAAGGAGCTTCTGAAATCTCTTGTCCATTGAATTTGTCAGGTTTTGGATGGTTTCTGCTTCAATTGTTTTGCATGAGGATGAATACCCTCCCAGAGCTGTTGCTTAGATGTGAACTGCCTCCCGCCATCATAGACACTCCTTTTGATGATGCTCCAGAGGTTCTCAATGGGGTTGAGGTCAGGGGAGCATGGGGGCCACACCATAAGTTTGTCCCCTTTTATGCTCATAGCAGCCAGAGATGCAGATGTGTTATTTGCAGCATGAGACATTGGTGCATTATCATGCATGAAAATGATCTGGCTGTGGAATGCACGGTTCTTATTCTTGAACCATGGCAGGAAGTGCTGTTTGAGAAACTTCACATACATTATGGAGTTCATCTTTACCCCTTCAGGAATCCTAAAGGGGCCGACAATCTCTCTCCCCATGATTCCAGCCCAAAATATTACTCCACCTCCTCCTTTTTGGCTCCATAGCTGTATTTGCATGGGGTGTCCATCAACCAGCCATCCTCCACTGCATCCATCTGGACCATCTGCACGGCACTCATCGGTGAATAAAACAGTTTTGAAGTCAGTCTTCATGTATTGTTTGGCCCACTGGAGCCGTTTCTGCTTGTGTGCAGTGGATAGAGGAGGTCGACAGGATAGCTTACACACAGCTGCAAACCTCTGAAGGACCCTGCATCTTGTTGTTCGGGGGACGTTGGAGGCACCAGCAGCTTCAAAAATGTGTTTGCTGCTATGACAAGGCATTTTTGCAGTTGCTCTTTTAACCTGATGTAATTGTCTGTTGGAAAGAGTCCTCAATTTTCCCTTATCAGCACGCACACGTGTGTGCTGTGAATCAGCTACACACCGTACTTCTTGATTGTGCGATGATCACAATGAAGTGTCTTGGCAATGTTGATTGTAGTCATTCCTTGACCTAAATACTCCACAATTTGTTGCTCCTCAGCAGCCGACACATCCTTTTTCTTTCGCATTTTGCCAGAAAATGTAGACTGCTTAATAATGTGGGACATCCTTCTTAAGTAGTCTTGCCTTTAATTGGACACACCTGCCAAATTAATTAGCACAGGCGTCTGCAATTGCTTTCAGTGATATAAAGATTAAAGAGCCCTGACACACATCACCATCAATGAGTTTAACTGACAAACCAAAAAAATTATTACCTTATCACTTTTAAACGCTTTTTGCATAATAATGTGGAACACAATGTATTTCTTCTGTTCTCGAGGGAGATAGACTATCAACAGAGATATCTAATTCCCCCCTTTCTTTCTCTACTTTATACAAAGAAAAGCAAATTAAACTCTTGATGTTATGGCAAACGTGAGTCTATGGGGTCCATGTGCTTTTACTGCACAGCGCTTGCAATTGCGTTTTGTATTCCACTCGGGGGGTCCCCATGCGGACTCCCCCAAACGGATTACCAAACGCAGATGTGAACGAGGGGTTCTTGGAGTGTCTGCTGATTATTGGCATAAAAGACCCATTCTCAGTTTCCTTATGTGGACCCAGTTCAGTATCTCTTCAACCTTTCTCTTAAATCTGTGAGTATGGTACCTTGCAGACAACTGTGGCAAGATCCCTGTACTATCCATGTTATTCGCAGATAGCACACTGACCCATTCATTTCTATGGGTACATGCACACAACAATGTTTTTCACTGATCAGTGTGCGAGCTGTAATTCCACACCACATCAGATAGAACATGTCCTATTCTGTTCAGTTCATCCATGGAAGTCTATGGGAGACTAAATACCTAGGATGGCATACTGATATACTCAGTGTCATCAGTGTGCTGTCCGATTTTGTGTACAAACTAGGGATATAATTAGATGTTTCCTGTGTTTTTTATGGTGGACCCACAAACTTTGATCACACACTGATGGCACACTGACGACACTGTCAGTTTTTCCAGACATACTTCACTGATGCTGAAGAAACACTGAATACACACTGAAGACACTCTGTCTACAAAAACTGAAGATTAATTACTAGTTTGCTGACCACAAACTACACACGGTCGCCTGCAACTAGCCTAAGGCCCCACGTTGCAGAAATGCAGTTTTTTGAGCAAAGGCTACAAAAGGAATGGGAACTATATAGGAAGCCCTTACATTTCTCCATTCTGCTCAATCCACTTCTGGTTATGGCTCAAAAAAAAACGCAACAAGACCTGCAACAAAAAAAGCTGCGTCTTTGCAATGTAGGGCTTTAACCTAAATCAGATTTCTATGGTAGGAAAATGGATTTATGTACCATGGAATACTTGATAGCCCTTCAATGAGGTTCATGAGACATGGGCAGCCCGGGACTTATTCATGTACTTATATAAGGATTGCCTTTTCTGGAACTCTACATTTTGTTACAATTCTCTTTTCTGTTCTTTTTTTACCTTATCCTGGCTGTTGTGAAAAATATCTCATAAAAAAAACAATAAAAATATATTTGAAAAAAATAAATAAGTGCATTTGTTATTTTGACTTGCAACAGAGCGGAAGCTATTTTGCCTTACTTGCAGAGTCCTGCTCCTGAATTATAGACAATATTATGAATATAATTACCTGGCCCTTACAAGTGTTATTTAGAGAAAATATAACTTTGTGCCATTTGTTAAAGTACCCTATATTTCTTTACTCTGCAACTAATGGCTGTGCTCTGAGATCTGTGCTCTGCAGTAAAGCACCAGTATTAATGGACAATGTTTTCATAAAAGTAAATCATCACAATAAAAGGAAATATCCTGCAAAGAGATCTACTGCAAAAAAAGATTTTAAAGCCATGTACGTCAGTCTAGGTCATGCACACTAAAGTGGCTCAGTAAAATTTTCTATGAGGTATATAATGCATGGAATAAATGTCTTTCTTGTTTCTAATATATTTCCGATTTTTTTTATATCATAAAGTATACTGAATGTGTTTTTTCTTCCAGTCCTAAGTACAGTAGAAATCTCACATAACATTAGTGGCATAACTAGTCATATGATCCCCAGGGCACCAACTGTTTCTGCCCAGTACCTGCCCCTACTCTGTCTAGAGAAGAGACCCCGGCAGCACAAAGTCATATTATTGGCTATGTAAGGCAGCAGGTCGTACAGGACAGGTCATTTAATGAGCCCACCATGGACTTGTCTCACGTATGTATTTACTATGTCTGCTGGTGAAACTTTCAGAACCTTGCAAAGTCACAATACCCACACACCAACCTACTGGTTTCTATTGATGTTTGAGCAACCAGCTTGTTGTTGAGACTTGTAGGCCCAAGGACAGATCAAGAATTCTAACTTGGAGAAATGAAAATAGTGGCACACAACACAAGTTGAAGCCAATTTCTTTCTGAGGTGATCCTCTTTACCAGTCTTGTAAATGTGTAATCCACTTCACCAATAGAAAGTATAAAATAAAATAGAATTATGAAACTCAGATCCACTCTGAGTTATTCACTCATATCCTGTTTCAGTTTGGAAGATGTATTTTTCGGACTATAAGACGCACCTAGGTTTTAGAGGAGGAAAATAGGGAAAAAAATTTTGAAGCACAAAATGGTACAATATTTAATATATAGGAGTTGTAGTTTTGCAACAGCTGCAAGGCCACAGTGACAGGTGACCCTGCAGCTGTACGGAGATCCATAGAGCGTTTTTTTGCAGGGTCAGATGTACTTTTTAGTTATACCATTTTGGGAAATGTCTATTGCTTAGATCAGCTTTTATTTAAATCAGAGGCAAAACCGTGAAAAAAAACCCAGGTTTAGCACTTTTGATTTTGACGTTCATCATACAGGAAAAATATCAGTAGACCAGGCATTTTCGGACACAGGGATTCCTAATGTGTATGTGTTTCACAGTAATTTTCTACTTTTATATGTATTCTAGGGAAGGGAGGTGATTTAGAAGTTTTCTTTATTTTATTTTCTTTAAAGCTTTGTTTAACTATTTATTAGAGCAGAGCGGCCGCCATTACAAACCTGGCATCCGCTGTAATAGAACGACGGATGCCAGGGAGAGTTTTAGACGCCGACACAGGTGTCGGGGCCTGCGGCATCGCTACACTCCTGTCCTGCAGGAAGCCAGCAGCGGCAGCAGTGTGGTGATGCTGCAATTCCGCTCCACTCCTCCACATTCGGACTATAAGATGCACCCTCATTTTCTCCCAAAATTTTTGGGGAAAAAAGTGCGTCTTATAGTCCGAAAAATACGGTATATTACCACTATGGAAAGACCAATATTATCAATAATACCATCGTGCAGTGAACATATAGTGGTCAGATACCAAGTTCATCTAGAAGGTCTGTAAATGTATTGTAATGATGTAGACTATGGAAGACTGCACAAAAGATTAAAGTACTTATTAGAAGTAGTCACAGAAAGTGACTCACAAGTGACATATTTTCATCCTGCCCAGACCACCGTGACTTCTTCTCCTGAAAACTGCAGAGTATGTTGCTTTGTAAAGATGAGCGAGTAGTATTCGATCGAATAGTCGAACATTGAGGTCTACTCTAATCAAATTTTCGAATATTTCACTACTCGCTCATCTCTACTGTATACTTTTTTTTTGTAATGCCTATGTTGTCCTAGTTCCTGTCCCACTACCCCTGCATAGTTATTGCTGTAAAAAAAAAGCGCCAAGGAAGGTGGCAAGGGAATCAAATTTTTACTGCAATTACCGCGTGGTATTCGACCGAGTACGAGTATTTCGAATTCTGTAATATTCTATCGAATACCTACTCGATCGAATATGACTCACTCATCTCTATTGATTAGGCATCTCAGGCTTCCTAGTTTATGCAGCTCAACCCACCCCCTAAAGCCACACAAATAAATTCAGACTCCAAAATGGAAGCATACATCATACAGGTAAAATTCGGGAAGATAAATGATGGTGTATTCTAAAATTTCATGTGAAAATATAGATACAGTTAAGGCTCATGGAAATCCAGTGTATAGCTGTATCTTGAACATGGGGGGAGTTTTGGACTCCATGCTGTAAATTTGATATAGAAGAACTGAATAGAGATTAAAACTGCTTCCTCTGCAGATTTTCTGCTTCAAAAAAGCCAGCGCCAGCGTTCTCGCTGTTATAGTTGCCATACAACGATTTGCAAAGATGTAACAGTTTTTGAAATTGCAGAATGCGCGCTGCAGATATTTTCCTGCAATACATGGATAGGACTAGCCAGAATCCTGTCCACTTTGCAGGTACTGTAACACGCCATGAGTTTTGCCACGGTGTTCACACTACATTGTGCCCCAGCCTTAATCTGTTTCCTCTAAAATGCCGGCTGACTCTTTTTATTAGCAGCATGTTATTTATATCTGTGCAAATAAATATTGGAACACTTATGTATTTTTTTTTTCTTAAGTAGTGCTTAATGATATTGGTGTTTTAGTAGCCACACTATAATTTACCTTTAACTTAAACCGGTGTGGTATTGTTTAATTAATGTAAATAATGTTAAAAATCAATTAGCCACAATGTATTCTACAGCAAGTTTTACTCCGGTTCATTAAAGAGTTAAAATCAGTCGTCACTTTAACTACTTGTTTGCCACTCCTGAAGGGACTAATTAGCTCAGGGAAGTATGGTGATAAAAGAGATTTGTTGTAGTCATTAATTTGGGTTGTCATTTTAAATCTTTTAATTATCTTGTTTTCCAGCGGGAACCAACTGTGCACCAAATGTTTTGCTTGTTTTTAGATGTCCGTATAGAATTTCCCCCTTTTGCAAACACACTACTGCATGCTGGTATAAATAATCAAAGTTTAATTTTATCTAGGAATTTTGCAAATCCTCCTAAGTGACAGAAGATATGTCAGTAAGGCTCCGTTCTCACGGAGTAACGCGCTGATCATTTAGACACGTATATACGTGTCAGAGCGCAGCGCTTCAAAACAGATCCCATTGATTTCAATGGGTTATGCGCGTAAGCCGGCACCCATTGAAATCAATGGGATCTGTTTTGAAGCGCCGCGCTCTGACGTGTATACGTGTCTAAATGAGCGACGCGTTACTCCGTGAGAATCCAGCCTAAGGCTAAGGCCCCACGTAGCGAGCCAAAAAATGCTGCGGAAAAGACCACAGCATTTTTACCTCTGCAGATTTTTTTATTGCAATATGTAAATGCGATTAGACAGAATCCAATCTTTATTACATGTAACGTAAAACGCAGTATTTTTTTGCTGTTTCATTGCTTAACCATACAGATATCAAAATGTAAGTGCTGGGGCCACACGGTGGCTCAGAGATTAGCACTGCAGCCTTGCAGTGCTGGAGCCCTGGGTACAAATCTCTGCAAGGAGTTTGTATCTTCTCCCTGTGTTTGTGTGGCTTTCCTCGCATTCTACAAAAGACACATTGATAGGAAAAAAAAAATGTACATTGTGATCCCTATAAAAAAGAAAAAAAATGTAAATGCTGACAATTGCAGTCGTTTTACGATAGTCAGTGTCTGCGTGATTCCCTGCAACACCTAAGCCATGGTATAGCCGGAATTTGCAGGGATTGTCTGAAATTTTCAGCAACAATCCTATTCTGTCCCAGCCTAAATGGGGACTTATGAGGACTGAGAATGTATGCAAAGTGTGTATTCCTGGGTCGGACATAAATGCCCTGATTTTACCAATGAAAATATTGCTAGCTATATTTTAATGATGGAGACAATTAGATGCTCCAATAAAACTAACCTGATATAGATAGATAGATAGATAGATAGATAGATAGATAGATAGATAGATAGATAGACTGCCCAAAATCCTGATCATGAGATTGAAAAAGTATCACTGGAAAGGCTGTATGGCATATTTCGTATGGAAATTTAGAGTAAGTGAGTGATCCTTCACTTAGCAATCTACTTAGAGAAATGTACAACTCTCCATGATAGCAGTTTGGAAAGCCTGGTTCCCTGACCACTGTACATATCCTTAATAGAAAGAGGCCCAGCATTAAGTGATGTCTGTACATGTCCCTTTCCAATAAAAGCCTGTCGAGGGAAAGTGATTAAAAACAACAAAAACTCATCCTTCGGGTCTCATACCCCAGACGTCACTGCTGGGGCATATGATTGAGCTTCAGTGGTCACGTGGGATGCACCAGCGTAATGGATTCAGCGCAATGTCTGCAATGCATGACCTCAGTCACAGGCAGAAGAGAGCCAAAGAACATGTTGAAGAGAGTTAGACGGAGCGAGGATGCCCAGGAGAGGTAAGGTGAGTATAAGGGTTTGTCATTTTTATTAACCTCGCCTCTACTTATTATACTGTGGGTTCTGATAAGATGAGTATAATAATAGAAATGAAGCAGAGGATTGAATCTAACTGGTTCACCTGAAGTGGCTCTAGGGGGTCCTTGGGAGCATATTATACAGTGTGGGAGCCACTGTGGGGAACATATTATACTGTGTGAGGCCACTGTGTAGCATATTATACTGTGTGTGGGCCACTGTGGAGCATATGATACTGTGTGGGGCTTCTTCATTATTCACATCACACTCCATCTGTTTTAAAGCAACGTGCACTATTATTACAGGCTGTAATAACATTGCATGGTCATTATAAAAGAGATACTGTGCAATGTAAAAAGCAAAAGTGTCAAACGTGTACTTGTAAAAGCACCAGAGTATCTTCAAAGACCCAGCATTGGCCCTGGGTATTAAACCCCCTCTGATCTCTTAGACAAATCAAATGTTTCCCACAGTATGCAGCTCCCAGTATTGTTTACATGCCGGGCACTGCGCTGCTCACTCACCGTATCCTAGATAACCGCAGTGGTGGGTACTATAGTTGTATCCCTATCAAGAATGTGAGGTACCACTGCAACATCCATACCGCCACCATCAAGAATATGCTGTAGGGAGGGGGTAACATCAGTGGAACAACGCCCCTGGAACAAGCAGGTGAATTATACTTTTTTTTATTTTAAAACACTCTGGTCAATTAAAAAAGAATTAAAAAACAGAACCCAGATAACCCTTTTACTGACCAGCCTCATTTTTGCCTTTGTATTTTAGTAGCCAATAGAGTTGAGCGAACACCATTCGAAACAGCAATTTCGAATAGCACGCTCCCATAGAAATGAATGGAAGTAGCCGGCACGCTGACTTTGCCAGCAGCCGGCCGCTTAACCCCCCACGTGCCTATGGCTACGTCCATTCATTTCTATGGGAGCGTGCTATTTGAAATGGCTGTTTTGAATAGTGTTCGCTCATCCCTAGTAGTCATTAGTTTTATATTTTCTTGTATAGCCATATTAGTCATTGGCTTAAGTGTTTCTGCAATACCTAAGTGGTTTTTGTTTTATGTAATTTACAGTATGCCCATGAAAATGTGTATTATACTAAAACATTAAAATAACTTTCTGCAGATATTTAAAAAATTATTTTTAATACATTTTCTTACTTTTCTATGTCACATAAATATTGTATATTTAAAATGTATTAGCATACTTCTGCTTGACAATATATTATGGCTTGCCTCACTATCATACAGATTGTTGTTAGGCCAACAATTAGGGGAAATTTGTATCAGCTGGAGTAAAAAAATATATTTGGTACACACAATTTTTGCGCATATAAATGGTGTCTTTCTATGATTTTATGTCACACATTACTTTTCAAAAGATTAGGTGGTTATTAGCGGTAGGGGGAACTGTGACCTCCCACAGTCTGACTAATTTACTATAATTTAAGCCAGAAACCAGCATAAATTATAGAATAAATCTAAAACAGCTCATATTGTAGCCGGATTTGAATTTCTGACTTACAGGTAAACTGATGGACCAAATTTATTAAGCATGAACCTCTTAATAGAATTTTGCACATTCTACCTCAATGTACTGTGGACTAAGACCAACATATGATCTTCTCCCCTTAGGCCATTGTCACGATACTAGTGGTACAGGATCAGGAGTCCAGTAGTCGGGGAATGCAGAGGCGGCTGGGCACAGTGAGTAGCCCACAGGGGGCTGAGGCAGTAGTCCAAGAGCAGATGAGAAAAGACCAGGTAGAAGTTTATAGTAATTCAGCTGTAGTAGAGCTATGGTGAGCTTGCAGCCAGCAGGTGGAGTTCCAAGGAAATGAAGATCTCCAGCAAGGAGGTGTCCTGTGTGTTCAGGCTGTATCCGTAATAAGTAGAGATGAGCCGATCAGCCGATCCGAACAGCACGCACCCATAGAAATGAATGGAAGCACCTGGCACGTACACTTTGCCGGCGGCCGGTCACCGTGCCAGGTGCTTCCATTCATTTCTATGGGTGCGTGCTGTTCGGATCAGCTGATCCAAACAGTGTTTGCTCATCTCTAGTAATAAACAGAACACAATACCAACACAACAGGAAGTGTCAAAGTCACCTATATATAGGCAACCCAATTAGGGTATTACAGGGCAGGTTCCAATCATTAGAAACAGCTGATGAGCCTCAGGAGCAGATTCCACACAGAAGTTCAACAGACAGCTATTTAACAAGTTAAATAGCTCAGGAAGCAAGGAGACACTGGGCAAGACAGAAGGTCACAGGTTCAAATCCTGACAGCCATATGGACATGGCTGTGCTGTTTCTCACAGATTGAATGGTCATGAAAAATGGCCATGTGTGTCTGTGCATATGCACGGACAGCCCTTATTCATACGTGATGGCCATTTTTGAAACAACTGTCATATTACCATTATAAAAAACCCATGATTTCCAATGGACATATTCACATTACACTGTCTATATTTGTCTACATGGAAAAGTTAGGGCGTTTTAGAAATTTCTAAAGTCCGTTTTTGAGGTCTTGTATATAAGCCCTTAGTCTAAGTCTCTACATTACAAAAAAAACTGCTTTAGGTTAAAGCCCCTCACAGCATTTCCTTTCCAGGTTTCCTCTGCAGACTCTCTGCTTCAAGTATACCTATTGGGAAACCACCAGTGTTTCCATAGTTGTAATTGACATGCTGAAATTTCCAAAACCATAACGTGTCTTCTGCACAGATTTTTCTGCAAGGTGTGGATGGGATTTGCGGGAAAAACTCGCGGCAGCAATGCATCATGTTTTTTTCCCGCAGCACTTTTCATGGAATTTCTGCAGACAATCTGTTTCAATTATACCTATAGGGAAACAACTTTCATGAATACAACCACCTTACCTATCATAGCTCCCCAATTTATGAATTGTAAATTACATAAAATTACAATTGTGAATTACATTAAAATTCAGTGTTATGTGATGTCCCTGGAAATCATTGCAGGTTCAGATAAAATTCGCCACCTCTAGCATCTAGAGCAGATGATAAATACAACTCCCAACTACCAACATGTCCAAGTGCACAACTCTTTTTGGCAGATTTATTAAAATTGGTCTAAAAGCAAAACTATCTGGTGCCCATAGCAATCTATCACAATCTGGCTTTTATTTTTCAAGAGCTGAATAGAAAATGAAAGCTGTTCTTAAGGCTAAGAGCCAAAGTTGTGAAATGCAGCGTTTTGAGGGGGGGGGGGGGGTTTAGCCAAAGTCAAGAGTGCCTTGAAAAGGAATGGAAAATATAAAGGAAGCACTTAGCTGTTTCCCTTCTGTTAAATCTACTCCTGGCTCTGGCTGATTAAAAAAAAAGCTGAAAAATCTGCATAAAAAACACAGTGGTTTTGCAACATGAGGCCTTAGCCTAAGACAGTTCTGAAAAGTATCCTGCTCGATCTTGCCATGGATTCCACAGCTCAAGAATCCCTCGTCATTAGGCCCATTCATCTAGGCCTAACCAGCAGCAGAAAGCTGTGATGGAATGCCGATACCCTGTATTGGCATTCAGTTGTGGCTAGATTGTGGCTGAATACGGCAGTGGAGAATGAATTCCTCTTCATTTTCCTCCATGTGAATGTACCCTAAGGGTAAGTTCACACGGTGTTTTTTGGATCTGAACCTGAGCCGGAAGCCGCCTCAGGTTCCAATCCAAAAATCGGCTAGCCACAACTGAAAACCGGTGCACTGCCCTGGCATCCAACCACACACTCTGTTCCAGATTAGGCCCAATGAATGGGACTAGTCCGGAGGAGGGAGCATCTCGCTTCTTTTTTCCGGGACCCGGAAGAAATGGCTCCCGGAAAAAAGACCTGAGTGGCTTCCATTGATTTCAATGGGATCCGTCTTTTTGGTCAGGGTTTTGAGGTGGACACGGCCTCCAAACCCTGACCAAAAAACTCTGTGTGAACTTACCCTAAGTGAAACAGAAGACAAGACTGCATTAGACAAATGAGTGGTTGAGTGGAAAAATTGGATTCCCCAAGAGATGGAAAACCATTGCCTGGTCAGATGACTCCAGATTTGCATTGTGCCATGTTGATACGAGTGTCAAAATTTGGCCTAAGTAGTATGAATCAATAAATCCCAATGCATCTTTCGATCTGTATTAAGCTCCTGACAAATAAAAAATGTGTTGTAAATGGTAGCTAATGTGCTGTTTTGACTGTAGTTTTTTAAGTCAATGTCAAGTGTGTAAAGGAATGGGAAATTCTGAAAGTAATGGAAAACATAAAGAAAGCATTTATACGCTTCCAATCCACTCCTGACTTTGACTCTAAAAACCACAGTATAATCTCCACCCATTATAATATTGTATCATCATTCCATAATAAATGACAACTGTTATAGGATTCAATTCTTCTGATGGAAGCTTTGATCATTCTATGAGCCTTTACTTCTACACAAATAAATACGCTATCTGAAAAATGAGTGTGTAAGGACTGGGCCCCATGTTGAAAAAATTTAGTGGCAAAAAATACTGCGTTTTACATTACCTGCAAAGTGGATGGAATTCTGGCTATTCCCATCCACACATTGCAGAAATAAATCCTTATTGCAACTGCTGCAATGTCAAAAGCGCTTACATTTTTGGAAATCACAGCATGTCATTTATACCTATGGAAACACTGGTGTTTTCTGTATAGGTATAATAGAAGCAAAAAGTCTGCAGAGGAAAACTCTGTGGACTTCTGCGAAAAACACTTAAAGGGGCTCTATCAGCAAAATCATGCTGATAGAGCCCCACATATGCGTGCATAGCCTTTAAAAAGGCTATTCAGGCACCGCTAAAGTTATATTAAACTACCCCCCTGTTTTAAAATAATACCCTAAAAAAGAATGTGATCTACTTACACATCGTGCACGATGGGCGAGCATTCAGGGTGCGCCGTCTTCTTCATCCACGCCTCCTCTTCCTCCGATGTCCTTGGGTCCCGTCCTCCGGCGCTCGCGAACTGACATTGATAAAAAAAAAATGGCCTGGGCTCATGCCCAGTAGCATGTGGCTTCTACTACGGCTACTGCGCATGCGCCCAGGCCATTTTTTTTTATCAATGTCAGTTTGCGAGCGCCGGAGGAAGACGGGACCCGAGGACATCGGAGGAAGAGGAGGCGTGGATGAAGAAGAAGACACACCCTGAATGCCCGCCCAGCGTGCACGATGCGTAAGTTTATCACATTCTTTTTTAGGGTATTATTTTAAAACGAGGGGGGGGGTAGTTTAATATAACATTTACGGTGCCTGAATAGGCTTTTTAAAGGCTATTCACGCATATGTGGGGCTCTATCAGCATGATTTTGCTGATAGAGCCCCTTTAAGGAAAAAAAGCAAATCTTTCTTTTCCGCAGTGTGTTTTGGAAGCAAGTCGCTGCATGGAGCCTTAGCCTTAAGAATTAGAATGGAATAGAATACACATAATGATGAAATCCACAGGACCTCAACAAGCAACATTGGAGCCACACAGGTAAGCCTAAAAGGAAGATGTACAGAAAAATAACTACTATTAGTAGTATGTGTATTCAGGAAGCTCAAATTGATCATCAGAATATTTCTTACACCTTCCTTAACACGCTGCTAACTACTGTAGCAGTGTAGTGGATGTGATTGGGACAAATCCCTTCCTCCTACTGCAAAACAACCATCTGCAGTGCAAAGTGTCTAGCACTTTGGCTTTTGAACCCCCAGCATTTCAATTATTGCCCCACGTTTGGTGGTGTTTTCAGCTGCAGAAAGCTAAGGCCAGTCACCCAGGAAACACAGCTGGAAGTTAAAAAAAAAAAAAGCTTCTGTTTTTTTGGCCACTGTTCACACAGAGAGTTTTTAGGAGCGGATTTTGACGCGGAGGCCACCTCAGAATCCAGTCCAAAAAATGGATCCAGCGGCTAGCCGCGACTGGATGCTGTTGCAGTGCACCGGCATCCAGTCATGGCATTCAACTCCAGATTAGGCCCAAATGAATGGGCCTAGTCGGAGGGAGTGTCGAGATTCAGATAGGGCACCTCGCTTCTTTTTTCCGCTAGCGGGAAGAAACTGCTAGCGGAAAAAAGAAGTCAACGGCTCCCATTGAAGTCAATGGAAGATGTTTTTTGGAGCCGGATTCTGAGGCAGATTCTGAATTCATTTTTCACTGCCGGCATTTTGCCGCAGTCTAGCCTTGTCATGGGATGCATTCTGTTGCGGCATCCTGCTCCTAATTAGGCCCGGATGTCAAGAGGGAGTCTTGAGCCACGAACCCTGCGGCATGATCAAGCAGTACACTTCGTCCTGCTGTAATTGAAAACAATGGGGGATGGATTCCGGGAGGAATCTGCTCAGGATTTAGGGTTGAAATCCACCTTCAAATTCGCGGCAAATTCCTCCATATGCACACAAGCTGAGGTCCACTGTGGTCTATTGTGCAGTGGACCTGACTCATGAGGCCGTCGCCTAGCTGACCTTTCAGTACTTTGCATTCCACTGCCTCCTTTTCATCTTCTTTCACTGCTCTTTATTCTTGATTCTATATGAATAGTGAAAGTGGTCCTTCCAAAACATATAACAAATAGTAATCCAAATCTGCAAAATTCATTTCAGTATATTAACATTTTCTAAAAGTCAAGGATTTCAATGCCTGTACTCTGGTAGTTCTCCAATGACTTTAGGATTTTCTGATTATAGGACTTCAGAAGCTTATAGGGAGAATTGAAGAATTGATATTGATATCCTATGCTTGGATCAAACTGTAGCAAAATCTGCAACAAAAAAGCAGCTTTCCCACAACACAGGGCTTTAGCCTAAGAGCAGACCTATCTGTATCTCTGCAGGAACATTCTCAGCCCAGTCCCTTTGATAAGGTGAACAAATACTTATATTGTAAAATGACCTAATGTCAAGTGAAAAAAATAAATGATAAAAGGAGCCAATGTGTATATTTTCATGTCGACAGACTGTCAAGTATTATTTGATTTGTACCTAATATCCTAAATCTAGATCTCTTCATTTTGTGAGCACATCTCATATTCATTCAATTACACTGACAGTCCCATTGAAAGCAAATCTAAATGTTCTTAATATTTTTGATGCATCAATTCAATATGCAGGTGACAAATCCAATACTTGTCACATAAGGCATATCGATGAAAGGTAGGTGCTGAGTAAATCATGAGTTCTCTGCATCACAAGCTATTCCTTCAGGATTCAGCTCTATTAATGTTAAACGTCTAGCCCCAGGCTCATCTCACAGCGCTTTACTTTAACCCATGGAAATGATCCCTATTTTATCTGACAAATCATAACATGAAGCTTCATCCTCTATACCGCCTGCATACTTCCTGAGCACACAGCTCATGTGATTTCTAAATCAATGGACTATATATAACAAAAGTTCCTCTCAGTATACAGTATGAAGAACATGTATGCTTTCAATATAGCCATCAGTGGGACATTAGGCCGAGCCCCACGTTGTGGAAATGCACCTTTTTTGTTATGGATTTTCCTGTGGTTTATTGAGCCAAACCCAGGAGTGGATTAAGCAGAAGAGAGAAGTATATGTGCTTTCTTTATATTTACCAAAAAGAAAAAGAAATTATAGTTTATATTTTTTTCACATCTGTGGTTGAGTCTCTCTTGGAGGGTCCACCAAAAAATGGCAGAGGAACAAGTCCTGCACAAAGGACTATTTCCTCCGCCGGTTTATGTTTTATAATGACAGACAACCGACACACCCCATTATTGTGAAAGGGGTCCAACTGTGTGTGATTTAGCGGACCACCTCTCCATTGCGACGCTAGTGTGAAGCTAGTGTAACATTGATGCTTATGTGAACAGATGACCGTCCATTGGCATCCTTTTTTTGCTTCCGTTTAACAAATCTACTAAACGGATGTAAAAACTGTGATCTGAATGGAGCCTTATCTTGTAAACATATCCAAAATTCAGAAGAATTGAAGACTAAAATTAAAAGCAAAGTGGGATGCGCATCCATAAAATCCAGAAGACACTGACATGTTTCGAACCCATTCCAAAGTTCTTAGTTATAGCTAACAAAGCTGTAACTAAGAACCCGTGAATATTTTCAGAATTTTATGGACATGTACCCCACTTTGTTTTAATGCAATTCTTCAGTAAAACCTGGATATTTTCCCAAGAACACCTGCTAGAGTTATACCTATTGTTACTACTTACCTTGAATCCAGCCTAGGATTTCCTCCATCTCTGTGCACTGCGTAGGATGACTGCACATGTTTTCTGCAAGCTGGTTGGCTTATATTACATTGAAACCTGCACAAATATGAGGACAGCCATTTAAGGGTCCATTTACACGGAGGAATTTGGCGCTGATTCTTGCGCAGAATCCGCATCAGATTCAGCACTGAAAAAAATACTCCTATTGACTTCAATGGGTTCCGTTTTACATGCAGCACCCATTGAAATCAATGGGAGGCTTTTTTTTTCCCCATTGATTTCAATTGGTTCTGAGTGGAAAACGGAACCCATTGAAATCAATGGAAGTTGGTTTTTTTCAGCGCTGATTCTGACGTGGATTCTGCACCAGAATCAATTCCAAATTCCTCCATGTGAATGGGCCCTAACTGGGAAGAATTCTTTATTTTAATTATTTATTTACTTGCATAGGGGTAGCACCAACATATTCCACAGCACCACAGATATTGTCATCCCTCACTGTCCTAAGGCCGAACACATAATCTAAATTCCCTATCAGTATTTCTCTGGAGTGTCTCTGTATTTTGTAAGTTATGTGAATATAATTCCTTTACTCTCTATAGTAAGATAGAGGATGAAAATTAGACAAAACAATACATAAATCTGAATATAGACCTGTATGTAAACTACACTACATAGAAGCAGACAGTGTAATGACTTAATCACTTAGTAGTATTAATACATATTTCATCCATTTAGCTGACTACGATAAAAACATAAACCTCTTTTACTTACAACAGATCACAAGAACCAACAAAAGAACATTTCTCTTTTACACAAACCGCTTCTTGTTTTGTCTCTGTTATGCTAGTAAGGAGAGAAAACATAAATTTCATGTGGGTCTACATTCCTGATGCATTGCTACAACACTGTGAAAGGTGCAGTCACAGATAGCTAATAATGAGCCTGGAAAGTGCATATTTTACACGGATCTGTTTCGCTGCCTGAACAGTCTTTATTGCAGTCCATTCCGTCTTCATCACAAAACAGCTGCCCCAAGGTCTGCGATAATTTACAGCATCATTTCCACTTCACTTAACAAATTCGGTGCTGACAAAGTGGCTTTGAATGCTAGTTCTCAGTGAATTCATCTGTGAGTTCAGGGCTTTCTTGGGGCTTACTGAAGATACCCACAAATACCAGAATATCCCGATAGATACCAAGCTGTATGTACAGCAGAGAAGTCTAGGATCTATCATGAATTATGTGCGCCTTTGGCAATATTAAGTGTGAGAAGCTGACAGGCAGAGTGTTGGAGTCCAGATATATCAGCTCCAGGTTTCTGACATATGTATGGTCCAGGGCGGATCTGGAGTAGGTCTCAAGCCCAGGTGTAAATCCTTGGCTCATTACTGGGCCAGAAAAAGACTGCAGATCCTGCATTGCAGATCCATGGAATGAGAGGAGGTGTATGGGTCTGTAGTGTAACCCTGAGTCCTGTGAGACAATATTGCACTAGTTATATTATCAGTTCTGTTTAGTTAGTTGCCTAAATAAATATGGAAAAGAAACATTGTGCAACGTGTCTTTATTTGAGGTACGTAGCCTCGTGCTCTCAAAAAGCTAAAAAATATATAATAAAATTTCAGCGCTGAATGTACTGGGGTATGGTCTCAAGACTGATGTCCTCTAGTCGTCGTGTCGTGCTAAGGATAGCACCCCACTTGCAACTAATTGTGTCTATATCCACCACCCATCACCCCTGGGAGGGGTACCAATATGCAAGGGATTAGCAATAACTGTCCACCATCCACACTCTCTCCCTATTGATGCATGCAGAGGAAGTAATGTACGGCTATGCCAGACAAAAAATCCCTATAATAAGTGCCCAGAGCTTGCACAACCAAATGATAACCATATCAATGTTATGTCCATAAGAACACTGGCACATTAGCCTAAAACTATAGTACTTAGAAAAAGGCTTATGACAGGTAATACACAGTTGTTTCCCTCACGAGGATTCTCAGTTCTCAGCACTCCATCAGGGGCATCTGTTATCTGTCATAAGGTGACCATGTATTTCAGTCTAGATACTATTAGCAGCCTTCCTGTATACCAAATTGATGTCCCTACGGCTGACTGCCATATATCTGCTGTCCTCTAATACTAAGCGTTTCACTAAAACTAATAATTAGCTTATCAGGGGCTGTAGATAAATATTAGGGCAGTTTTTCAGACAGCAGGCGACCACCATCTAGTGTCATCTGCCCGTGGTCATCCTAGTACCGAAGCAGACAAGCGGGCAGATGACACTAGACGGTGGTCGCCTGCTGTCTGAAAAACTGCCCTTATATAGTTAGTTGCTCAGACGAGCAGGGCTTTTTTTTATTTTCTTTTTGCCTGAAGTTAAGGCTGTATTTTGTTTTGCTCATTTTGTGCCTGAAGTAAAAGTTTATTTATTATCCTGTTCTTTTCTAAATAAACCAGTTTGCTGCATATTTTGTGTTACTGCTTCTACCGAGCTAACTTTCCCACATAAGGTATACCATTATGACATTGCTACTGTTGAGAGGGCATGTTACTGTGTGCAGGAACACGACTTGAAATAACACTCTAATGTCAATTTCTTAAATAGAGTTGAATCTTCCATGCTCAGTAGTTGAAGAAGTTGATCTGGTTGAGTTCATTCCAACTTGAAGAATGTAATCAGCTTTTCTTTTTCTCCATTATAAATCAGTTTGTTTAATAGCCGCACTTCATAAACACATTTTATCATAGCTCACATTAAATATAATAATAGCCATAAGAAAAGTTATCATCCCTAAAAACCATAGTAAAATCTCCTACTCCCTCAGACCTTTCCCTCTGCACTTTAGCCAGTTATGACCTTGATAGATAGATCCTTCAGACCTGCCAGCTGTTACAGTGCTTCCCCTGCATGTCTTGAAGCTTATTTTAGTTAATTGGTTTAAGCCTTAATTTTTCTTAGTCTTCCATGCTGGCAGTGGCTAACTTATTCATCACACAACATTTTGCTGCCTTCATTGTGCTAACACTTTTCACATCTTGTCGCTGGGAATAGAAAATTTGATTGTGCTGACACTAGCTCTATAAAGTCTGAATATTTTACAACTCAAGCTAAGGCAAATGGCATGATTCATTACTCGGTGACTTCAATCTGCCCTTTTGCGAGGAAAGTTCTACAACCATTAGCATATTTACCTACAGGAATGATCTACATTGTGAATGGTAAATTGTTTGAGTAAGCAACAATATTACATATTTAAATGTGTAAGTGATACATATGACTGGAAAAAATATAAATGTATAACGTGACTGGCAGACACATCTGCTATAGTTCCTTGGAATTTTTTCAATGGACAAATTTTTTGATTGTCCTTTTTGTTTGGAGTTATTACTAAACAAAATTACTATCTATATACTTTAGATAGTTATCGGTCAAAACTTGTTCATCCGACAACTGTGCTTGTTTAACTCATTCTCCAATGGACTTACATACTCAATTCAGCGGTACTGTACAGAATTGTGTTTGTAATGCGATGAGGATAACAAAGCACTACTACAAACCTCTGACAGCAAATTATCTCCTGCTCATCAGGTCCATCGTCATTTGTGGTAGAAAAAATAGCATACCTTCATAAACATAAAATAGTTAGCTGATGCATATCTATATGGGTGCTTGGACTAGGCAACCTTTGACTGCCAAAAACATTTTGTTCCATAAAGTGGCTACATAAATCTGGCAAAAATAATAATTCACAAAAAGTACCATATTTGGAGATTTTTGGAATATTTGTTTATCTATCAAGATATCCATTTCAGGGTGAGCATGCTAGCAGACCTTATCTATAGCCTCTGTACTCCTAGAAATAACTACAAGACAAATAACCCTTATTCCTACAATGCCTTCAACACATACCTATTGATAAGACATGACCTATATACAGAATATATAGCCATATTTATATTTTAAAGAAAAACCATTGTAGCAGCACCAGCAAATCTGGGTATCATCCCATAAATTGCATGGCAGAAACCAGCTATATTTATATTTAATATGTTCAAGAGGAATTGTAGTTAAGCTACAGATCCACAGAAGTTTTAGGATATGAATATACTATATAATTATTGTATGTATGCTGTACAAATGTATAGAGATTTTCCCCCTCATACAGTCCTTGACCTACAAAAATTTCCCACATCAAGGTAATCTCTATCAAAATGAACAATAAAAATCCATGAATAATATGCTAATGTAGGTATATATAGTACAGTGCAGGTAATTCCCAATTACATCTGCTAGGGGAAGGGAAGACAGAGACAGTTAACCCTAAACCTAGGCTCACCCCTTGTCCCTACCTATTTACCACAACTGTCCTAATGACAGGGACAACTGGACGAAAAACATATTCTAGATAAGTGATACACAGAACAGGACAAAACTAGACAACACAGAAGAGGAGTCAGCATGCCAAGGGTCAAACCAGAGACACAAAATAATACCAAATCACAATCCAAAAGAGTAGTCAAAAAAGCTAAAAAAGGAAAGGTCAGAAATATAATATAAGAGCAAGGGAAATGCTTAGCAAGGTCAGAGACACAATAACCAGCAGCCATATGTGGACTGATAACATGTGTATAGGAAGTCCAAAACCCGCCCCAGACTTGTTTGGCAGATAAGATGTCAATCATAAGCACACAAAGCTTAACCGTGACAGTGCCAACAGAGAATGACAAGAGTCCAGGAGCAGGTAATCATGAGCAGATACTCCTATTGCGCCACACAATCAGGCCAGAGGGGGCGGAAGAACTCGAATGGATGAGGACATGACACTTCCAGCTGTTTTCTATAAATCAACTAAAGAATAACTGGAACTAAAGCAGCCAAAAAAAACCCTGCAGAAAAGTCCATGGTGGAAATGCACTGCGTTTTTTTCACTGTGTTTTTATAGTCAAGTCTGCAGAGCATTGAAATTCAAGCAGTTCAGCTATGGATTTATTTCTACAATGTGTGAATGGGATGTCACTGTCAATTCACATGACTGTCACAGACCGTCATAATAAAGGTTTTTAATATTTTGGCTGTTTTCACAGATCCCTCCTTACTTTGAAATGTATGGGGGATCCATGAAAATGCAGTGATTTACGCTACTTGTGCTTGTGGTAAGATATAGGCATTCTAACCATGTTGAAGCTTTTCTGTTTTACTGTCGTGGGGTATTTCTAGCTCTGATTTACAAGGAAATCTGTATTCTGCCATTTGCCGGCTACATGGGCACCAAGTTCTGTTGTAGCAATATGATGTGCGGACCAAATTCTGCTAAAAAACCTTCTGTAAAACCTAATTATTAAAACAAACATTGATTGCAAGCTCAGGGGTCACATACATACAGTCTCATGGTATGTACAAATGTCCCGATTTATTGTAACAGGGTCCAGCCTTTTATATCATTTTACAACTAAAAGAACATAGAACATGGAGCAAATTCCAAGGTTGTACAAATTCTAACAATAGAAAAACCAGTTTAAGTCCTCAAGTTAGCTTGTCGAGAGGCAAATACAAACAAATGGTCTTTCACATAACACTACTGGGTAATCCTTTATTAATAGAGATGAGCGAACACTAAAATGTTCGAGGTTCGAAATTCGATTCGAACAGCCGCTCAATGTTCGTGTGTTCGAACGGGTTTCGAACCCCATTATAGTCTATGGGGAACAGATACTCGTTAAGGGGGAAACCCAAATCCGTGTCTGGAGGGTCACCAAGTCCACTATGACACCCCAGGAAATGATGCCAACACCTCTGGAATGACACTGGGACAGCAGGGGAAGCATGTCTGGGGGCATCTAACACACCAAAGACCCTCTATTACCCCAACATCACAGCCTAACAACTACACACTTTACACAATCAATACCACCTCTCTGACAGTAGGAAAACACCTTGAAACATGTGTATTTGGCACTTGCAGTGAGGAGAGCTTGTCACCAGCAGTGAATTTGGCCCTTGTAGTAAGTTGAGGTTGGCACCAACATTTGTTTTGAAAATCAGGGTGGATTGAGCCTCTAACCAGCAGAGTTTGGGCAAATTCATGGTGGAGGGAGCCTCTAAAAACCCCAGTTTGGACCAATTCGTGGTGGAGGGAGACTCTAAAAACCCCAGTTTGGACCAATTCATGGTGGAGGGAGCCTCTAAAAACCCCAGTTTGGACCAATTCATGGTGGAGGGAGCCTCTAACCAGCCCAGTTTGGGCAAATTCATGGTGGAGGGAGCCTCTAACCAGCCCAGTTTGGACCAATTAATGGTGGAGGGAGCCTCTAACCAGCCCAGTTTGGACCAATTAATGGTGGAGGGAGCCTCTAACCACCCCAGTTTGGACCAATTCATGGTGGAGGGAGCCTCTAACCAGCCCAGTTTGGACCAATTCATGGTGGAGGGAGCCTCTAAAAAACCCAGTTTGGACCAATTCATGGTGGAGGGAGCCTCTAAACAGCCCAGTTTGGGCAAATTCATGGTGGAGGGAGCCTCTAACCACCCCAGTTTGGACCAATTCATGGTGGAGGGAGCCTCTAAACAGCCAAGTTTGGACCAATTCATGGTGAAGGGAGCCTCTAAAAACCCGTTTGGACCAATTCATGGTGGAGGGAGCCTCTAAAAACCCCAGTTTGGACCAATTCATGGTGGAGGGAGCCTCTAACCAGCCCAGTTTGGACCAATTCATGGTGGAGGGAGCCTCTAAACAGCCCAGTTTGGGCAAATTCATGGTGGAGGGAGCCTCTAAAAAACCCAGTTTGGACCAATTCATGGTGGAGGGAGCCTCTAATTAGCCCAGTTTGGACCAATTAATTGTGGAGGGAGCCTCTAACCAGCCCAGTTTGGACCAATTAATGGTGGAGGGAGCCTCTAACCACCCCAGTTTGGACCAATTCATGGTGGAGGGAGCCTCTAAACAGCCAAGTTTGGACCAATTCATGGTGAAGGGAGCCTCTAAAAACCCGTTTGGACCAATTCATGGTGGAGGGAGCCTCTAAAAACCCCAGTTTGGACCAATTCATGGTGGAGGGAGCCTCTAACCAGCCCAGTTTGGGCAAATTCATGGTGGAGGGAGCCTCTAACCAGCCCAGTTTGGACCAATTAATGGTGGAGGGAGCCTCTAACCAGCCCAGTTTGGACCAATTAATGGTGGAGGGAGCCTCTAACCACCCCAGTTTGGACCAATTCATGGTGGAGGGAGCCTCTAACCAGCCCAGTTTGGACCAATTCATGGTGGAGGGAGCCTCTAAAAAACCCAGTTTGGACCAATTCATGGTGGAGGGAGCCTCTAAACAGCCCAGTTTGGGCAAATTCATGGTGGAGGGAGCCTCTAACCACCCCAGTTTGGACCAATTCATGGTGGAGGGAGCCTCTAAACAGCCAAGTTTGGACCAATTCATGGTGAAGGGAGCCTCTAAAAACCCGTTTGGACCAATTCATGGTGGAGGGAGCCTCTAACCAGCCCAGTTTGGGCAAATTCATGGTGGAGGGAGCCTCTAAACAGCCCAGTTTGGGCAAATTCATGGTGGAGGGAGCCTCTAACCAGCCCAGTTTGGACCAATTCATGGTGGAGGGAGCCTCTAACCAGCCCAGTTTGGGCAAATTCATGGTGGAGGGAGCCTCTAAACAGCCCAGTTTGGGCAAATTCATGGTGGAGGGAGCCTCTAACCAGCCCAGTTTGGACCAATTAATGGTGGAGGGAGCCTCTAAACAGCCAAGTTTTGGGAAATTCATGGTGGAGGGAGCCTCTAACCAGCCCAGTTTGGACCAATTAATGGTGGAGGGAGCCTCTAACCACCCCAGTTTGGACCAATTCATGGTGGAGGGAGCCTCTAAACAGCCAAGTTTGGACCAATTCATGGTGGAGGGAGCCTCTAAAAACCCCAGTTTGGACCAATTCATGGTGGAGGGAGCCTCTAAACAGCCCAGTTTGGGCAAATTCATGGTGGAGGGAGCCTCTAAACAGCCCAGTTTGGGCAAATTCATGGTGGAGGGAGCCTCTAACCAGCCCAGTTTGGACCAATTAATGGTGGAGGGAGCCTCTAAACAGCCAAGTTTTGGGAAATTCATGGTGGAGGGAGCCTCTAACCAGCCCAGTTTGGACCAATTAATGGTGGAGGGAGCCTCTAACCACCCCAGTTTGGACCAATTCATGGTGGAGGGAGCCTCTAAACAGCCAAGTTTGGACCAATTCATGGTGGAGGGAGCCTCTAAAAACCCCAGTTTGGACCAATTCATGGTGGAGGGAGCCTCTAACCAGCCCAGTTTGGGCAAATTCATGGTGGAGGGAGCCTCTAAACAGCCCAGTTTGGGCAAATTCATGGTGGAGGGAGCCTCTAACCACCCCAGTTTGGACCAATTCATGGTGGAGGGAGCCTCTAAACAGCCAAGTTTGGACCAATTCATGGTGAAGGGAGCCTCTAAAAACCCGTTTGGACCAATTCATGGTGGAGGGAGCCTCTAACCAGCCCAGTTTGGGCAAATTCATGGTGGAGGGAGCCTCTAAACAGCCCAGTTTGGGCAAATTCATGGTGGAGGGAGCCTCTAACCAGCCCAGTTTGGACCAATTCATGGTGGAGGGAGCCTCTAACCAGCCCAGTTTGGGCAAATTCATGGTGGAGGGAGCCTCTAAACAGCCCAGTTTGGGCAAATTCATGGTGGAGGGAGCCTCTAACCACCCCAGTTTGGACCAATTCATGGTGGAGGGAGCCTCTAAACAGCCAAGTTTGGACCAATTCATGGTGAAGGGAGCCTCTAAAAACCCGTTTGGACCAATTCATGGTGGAGGGAGCCTCTAACCAGCCCAGTTTGGGCAAATTCATGGTGGAGGGAGCCTCTAAACAGCCCAGTTTGGGCAAATTCATGGTGGAGGGAGCCTCTAACCAGCCCAGTTTGGACCAATTCATGGTGGAGGGAGCCTCTAACCAGCCCAGTTTGGGCAAATTCATGGTGGAGGGAGCCTCTAAACAGCCCAGTTTGGGCAAATTCATGGTGGAGGGAGCCTCTAACCAGCCCAGTTTGGACCAATTCATGGTGGAGGGAGCCTCTAACCAGCCCAGTTTGGACCAATTCATGGTGGAGGGAGCCTCTAAAAAACCCAGTTTGGACCAATTCATGGTGGAGGGAGCCTCTAAACAGCCCAGTTTGGGCAAATTCATGGTGGAAGGAGCCTCTAACCAGCAGAGTTGTGGGAAAGCAGGGTGGAGGGAGCCTCTAACCAGCAGAGTTGGTGGAAATCAGGGTGGAGGGAGCCTCTAACCAGCAGAGTTGGGGGAAATCATGTTGGAGGGAGCCTAGTATTAGCAGAATTGTGCAACGCTTATGGTGGATGAGTATGAGGATGCGGAGGAATTGGAGAGGTTGAGTACAGACATGGAGTTTCATGTTGGGGTGCTTTACACAGGTGGGCACAAAAATGAAGGCTCTATCCAGTGGTGGTTCATTTTTATCAAAGTGAGCCGGTCGGCACTCTCAGCTGACAGACGGGTGCGCTTGTCAGTGATGATGCCACCGGCTGCACTGAACACCCTCTCAGATAGGACGCTGGCGGCAGGACAGGACAGCACCTCCAAGGCATATAGGGCAAGTTCAAGCCACAGGTCCAACTTCGACACCCAATACGTGTAGGGCGCAGAGGGGTCGGAGAGGACAGGGCTGTGGTCGGAAAGGTATTCCCGCAACATGCGCCTATACTTCTCACGCCTGGTGACACTAGGACCCTCCGTGGCGGCACTTTGGCGAGGGGGTGCCATCAAGGTGTCCCAGACCTTAGACAGTGTGCCCCTCGTTTGTGTGGACCGGTGAGAACTTGGTTGCCTACTGGAGGAACTGCCCTCCCTGCCGCCAACGTCACATGCTGGAAACATCTCCATCATATTCTGCACCAATTGCCTGTGGCAAGCATTGATGCGATTGGCCCTCCCCTCTACCGGAATAAAAGACGAGATGTTGTTTTTATACCGGGGGTCAAGGATAGCAAAGATCCAGTACTGGTTGTCCTCCATGATTTTGACAATACGCTTGTCGGTTGTAAAGCACCCCAACATGAACTCAGCCATGTCTGCCACAGTGTTAGTTGGCATGACTCCTCTGGCCCCACCGGAAAGTTCAATCTCCATTTCCTCCTCATCCTCCATGTCTACCCATCCGCGCTGCAACAATGGGACGATTCGAAGTTGCCCGGAAGCCTCCTGTATCACCATCACATCATCGGACAACTCTTCTTCCTCCTCCTCCTCCTCCTCCTCCTCCATTAAACGCAGTGAAGCGGACAGATGTGTGGACCTACTCTCCAGCTGTGACGGATCGGATGCTATCCCTAACTCCTCTGTGTGATCTGAGTTATCCCTGATGTCAATCAGGGATTCTCTCAGAACACACAAGAGCGGGATTGTAAGGCTCACCATCGCATCCTCAGAGCTCACCCTCCTTGTGGACTCCTCAAAGACCCGTAGGATGTCACAAAGGTCTCTCATCCATGGCCACTCATGGATGTGAAACTGAGGCAGCTGACTTTGTGGCACCCTAGGGTTTTGTAGCTGGTATTCCATCAAAGGTCTCTGCTGCTCAACCACTCTATTCAACATCTGAAACGTTGAGTTCCAGCGTGTGGGGACGTCGCACAAAAGCCGGTGTTGTGGCACATGCAGGCGTTGCTGGAGAGATTTTAAGCTAGCAGCGGCTACTGTCGACTTGCGAAAGTGGGCGCACATGCGCCGCACTTTCACCAGTAGCTCTGGAACATTGGGGTAGCTCTTTAGGAAACGTTGCACCACTAGGTTGAAGACGTGGGCCAGGCATGGAACATGTTGGAGTCCGGCAAGCTCCAGAGCTGCTACCAGGTTCCGGCCGTTATCACAAACGACCATGCCTGGGCCCAGGTGCAGCGGCTCAAACCATATTGCCGTCTCATCGAGGAGGGCATCCCTCACCTCGGAGGCAGTGTGCTGTCTGTCCCCCAAGCTGATCAGCTTCAGCACAGCCTGCTGACGTCTACCAACGCCAGTGCTGCAACGTTTCCAACTCGTAGCTGGGGTCAATCTAACAGCGGAGGAGGAGGCGGTGGCGGAGGAGGAGGCGGTGGCGGAGGAGGAGGCGGTAGAGGAGGAGGAGGAGGGGGGTGTTCTTCTCGTGTCCCTGCCAGGAATGTTAGGCGGGGAGACGAGGTACACCGGGCCAGTTTGGGAAGCAGTCCCAGCCTCAACTACATTCACCCAGTGTGCCGTCAGTGAAATGTAGCGTCCCTGTCCGCATGCACTTGTCCACGCGTCGGTGGTCAAGTGGACCTTTGTGCAAAGCGCGGAACTAAGGGCCCGCCTGATGTTGAGTGACACGTGCTGGTGCAAGGCGGGGACGGCACACCGGGAGAAGTAGTGACGGCTAGGGACGGCATAGCGAGGTGCCGCAGTTGCCATCAGGTCCAGGAAGGCGGGAGTTTCAACAAGCCGGAACGCCAACATCTCCTGGGCCAGCAGTTTAGCGATGTTGGCGTTCAAGGCTTGCGCGTGTGGGTGGTTAGCAGTGTATTTCTGCCGCCGCTCCAATGTCTGAGAGATGGTGGGTTGTTGTAAAGAAACGCCTGATGGTGCCTTTGATGGTGCAGGAGAAGGAGATAAGACAGGACCAGGGGAGGATGAGGTAGAAGTCAACAAAGTGGCGGAGGCAGATGAAGTGGTGTCCTGGCTCGTCCTCTGGAGTGCATCGCCAGCACAGTCAGCAGTGGCAGTGGCAGAGGCAGAGGCAGAGGCAGTGGCAGTGGCGTGAACGGCAGGCGGCCTTTGTCCTGCCGTTGCTGCCTGCCACTGATTCCAGTGCTTGGATTCCAAATGACGGCGCATTGAAGTGGTGGACAGGTTGCTCTTCTCAGAGCCCCTAATCAATTTCGAGAGGCAAATTGTGCAGACAACACTATATCTGTCCTCGGCGCATTCCTTGAAAAAACTCCACACCTTCGAGAAACGTGCCCTCGAGGTGGGAGTTTTTCGGGGCTGGGTACGAACTGGAACATCTTGGGAGATTCCGGGTGTGGCCTGGCTTCGCCTAAGCTGCTGACCTCTGCCTCTGCCTCTAGCTACCCTTTTTGGTGCTGCACCTGCCTCAACATCCACACTACTTTCCCCGCTTGACATCCCCCCTGTCCAGGTCGGGTCAGTGTCCTCATCATCCACCACTTCCTCTTCCAACTCCTGTCTCATCTCCTCCTCCCGCACAATGCGCCGGTCAACTGGATGCCCTGACGGCAACTGCGTCACATCATCGTCGATGAGGGTGGGTTGCTGGTCATCCACCACCAAATCGAACGGAGATGGAGGAGACTCTAGTGTTTGAGCATCTGGACACAGATGCTCCTCTGTTAGGTTCGTGGAATCGTGACGTGGAGAGGCAGGTTGAGGGACAATGAAAGGAGCGGAGAACAGCTCTGGGGAGCAGGGACAGTTTGGGTTATTGTTCTGTAAAGCTTCGGAATTTTGGGAGGAAGGAAGACAAGACTGTTGGGTAATAGGAGGAGAGGAGGCAGAGTCTGACTGGCTGCTGGACAATGTGCTGTAAGCGTTCTCTGACAGCCATTGCAAGACCTGTTCCTGGTTCTCGGGCCTACTAAGGTTTGTACCCTGCAGTTTAGTTAATGTGGCAAGCAACCCTGGCACTGTGGAGTGGCGCAATGCTTGCTGCCCCACAGGAGTAGGCACGGGACGCCCTGTGGCTTCACTGCTACCTTGCTCCCCAGAACCATTCCCCCGACCTCGCCCACGGCCTCGTCCACGTCCCTTTCCGGGAGCCTTGCGCATTTTGAATTCCTAGTTAGAAATTGGCACTGTATACCAGTAGTAAAAATTGTGGGTGCACGTAACCCCAATATATTCTTTGAATTCCCAGTCAGAAACTGGCACTATATGGCAGTAGCAAGAAATGAGGGTATTTGTATTCCCAATATACTCTTTGAATTCCCAGTCAGACAATGGCACTGTATACCAGTAGTAAAAATTGTGGGTGCACGTAACCCCAATATATTCTTTGAATTACCAGTCAGACACTGGCACTATATGGCAGTAGCAAGAAATGAGGGTATTTGTATTCCCAATATATTCTTTGAATTCCCAGTCAGACAATGGCACTGTATACCAGTAGTAAAAATTGTGGGTGCACGTAACCCCAATATATTCTTTGAATTCCCAGTCAGAAACTGGCACTATATGGCAGTAGCAAGAAATGAGGGTATTTGTATTCCCAATATACTCTTTGAATTCCCAGTCAGACAATGGCACTGTATACCAGTAGTAAAAATTGTGGGTGCACGTAACCCCAATATATTCTTTGAATTCCCAGTCAGAAACTGGCACTATATGGCAGTAGCAAGAAATGAGGGTATTTGTATTCCCAATATACTCTTTGAATTCCCAGTCAGACAATGGCACTGTATACCAGTAGTAAAAATTGTGGGTGCACGTAACCCCAATATATTCTTTGAATTACCAGTCAGAAACTGGCACTATATGGCAGTAGCAAGAAATGAGGGTATTTATAACCCCAATATATTCTTTGAATTCCCAGTCAGACAATGGCACTGTATACCAGTAGTAAAAATTGGGGGTGCACGTAACCCCAATATATTCTTTGAATTCCCAGTCAGAAACTGGCACTATATGGCAGTAGCAAGAAATGAGGGTATTTGTATTCCCAATATACTCTTTGAATTCCCAGTCAGACAATGGCACTGTATACCAGTAGTAAAAATTGTGGGTGCACGTAACCCCAATATATTCTTTGAATTACCAGTCAGAAACTGGCACTATATGGCAGTAGCAAGAAATGAGGGTATTTATAACCCCAATATATTCTTTGAATTCCCAGTCAGACAATGGCACTGTATACCAGTAGTAAAAATTGTGGGTGCACGTAACCCCAATATATTCTTTGAATTCCCAGTCAGAAACTGGCACTATATGGCAGTAGCAAGAAATGAGGGTATTTGTATTCCCAATATACTCTTTGAATTCCCAGTCAGACAATGGCACTGTATACCAGTAGTAAAAATTGTGGGTGCACGTAACCCCAATATATTCTTTGAATTCCCAGTCAGAAACTGGCACTATATGGCAGTAGCAAGAAATGAGGGTATTTGTATTCCCAATATACTCTTTGAATTCCCAGTCAGACAATGGCACTGTATACCAGTAGTAAAAATTGTGGGTGCACGTAACCCCAATATATTCTTTGAATTACCAGTCAGAAACTGGCACTATATGGCAGTAGCAAGAAATGGGGGTATTTATAACCCCAATATATTCTTTGAATTCCCAGTCAGACAATGGCACTGTATACCAGTAGTAAAAATTGTGGGTGCACGTAACCCCAATATATTCTTTGAATTCCCAGTCAGAAACTGGCACTATATGGCAGTAGCAAGAAATGAGGGTATTTGTATTCCCAATATACTCTTTGAATTCCCAGTCAGACAATGGCACTGTATACCAGTAGTAAAAATTGTGGGTGCACGTAACCCCAATATATTCTTTGAATTACCAGTCAGACACTGGCACTATATGGCAGTAGCAAGAAATGAGGGTATTTGTATTCCCAATATATTCTTTGAATTCCCAGTCAGACAATGGCACTGTATACCAGTAGTAAAAATTGTGGGTGCACGTAACCCCAATATATTCTTTGAATTCCCAGTCAGAAACTGGCACTATATGGCAGTAGCAAGAAATGAGGGTATTTGTATTCCCAATATACTCTTTGAATTCCCAGTCAGACAATGGCACTGTATACCAGTAGTAAAAATTGTGGGTGCACGTAACCCCAATATATTCTTTGAATTACCAGTCAGAAACTGGCACTATATGGCAGTAGCAAGAAATGAGGGTATTTATAACCCCAATATATTCTTTGAATTCCCAGTCAGACAATGGCACTGTATACCAGTAGTAAAAATTGGGGGTGCACGTAACCCCAATATATTCTTTGAATTCCCAGTCAGAAACTGGCACTATATGGCAGTAGCAAGAAATGAGGGTATTTGTATTCCCAATATACTCTTTGAATTCCCAGTCAGACAATGGCACTGTATACCAGTAGTAAAAATTGTGGGTGCACGTAACCCCAATATATTCTTTGAATTCCCAGTCAGACACTGGCACTATATGGCAGTAGCAAGAAATGAGGGTATTTGTATTCCCAATATATTCTTTGAATTCCCAGTCAGACAATGGCACTGTATACCAGTAGTAAAAATTGTGGGTGTATATAGCCCCAATTCTATTGCTAGGGGACTTGCAGGGTATTTCTGGGGTGAAGGTGGGGGGGCACACCGTTGGAACGGGTATCGGGGTATATATCGGGTATACGGGAATACACTGACAGTGTATTCCATTCAGGATCCTGGGAAAGCTGGGTTGCGGCGATTGAGCCCGTCAGTGCCACGTTACACTGACAAGCTTCTCCCTGGAATTTAGCTCTTACAAGAGCTGTTGGTTGTCTTCTCCTTCCTATCCTAGCCTGTCCCTGCCTACCCAGAATCTAAGCCCTAGCTAGCTGGACGGAAACCTCCGTCCCCGGTGAATTGCAAGCTCAGAATGACGCGAAGCTGGGCGGCGCTGTTCTTTTAAATTAGAGGTCACATGTTTTCGGCAGCCAATGGGTTTTGCCTACTTTTTTCAACGTCACCGGTGTCGTAGTTCCTGTCCCACCTACCCTGCGCTGTTATTGGAGCAAAAAAGGCGCCAGGGAAGGTGGGAGGGGAATCGAGTAATGGCGCACTTTACCACGCGGTGTTCGATTCGATTCGAACATGCCGAACAGCCTAATATCCGATCGAACATGAGTTCGATAGAACACTGTTCGCTCATCTCTATTTATTAACACTATAGCCGGCCCTTTTACTGAGAAGGCAGGGACTGTTTATTACCTATTTACTATGATTCAATAAGTACTGTGTACACGGCTATAGGGGCCGCCATTAAACGGCTCCTCTCTGGCATATTGGTCACGTGATCCAGCAGAGGCTGGAAACTGAAGAAGCTGCTGGGTTGTAGAGGTCCCAGATCAGCTGGATCAGGCTAGAAGGTTGCATTACTCCTGTTACTGGAGCTAACTGTATCAGCCTCAATAACAAGGAAAATCAACCAAAAAAAAATGTAATGTTAAAATGTGTAGTAAAGGTCTATTATGATCTGGTGGGACATAATGTAAAAAGAATATATGATTGAAAAATTATTTGAATAAACTGAACAAAAAAAATGTTTGTGCATAAAAAAAAAAAAAATGTGTTTGTTCCTGAACTAAATTGAACCAGTCCTGAAGTGGTTAACAGTGTACTGCTCATTTTCATTATGGCGCAAATGCTCACTTTGATAGTGCAGAAGTTAACATTTCTAGTCCAATTTCACATCATCTTGCTTTGGGAATTGCAATTCCAAATTGGCATACTGGCTTTAAAAATAAGAACTCCCTTATGCAATGTCTATGTCTGGACAATGAAGTAGATAGAGTATTATTCCAGATCTCACACACCAAACCAATCTCACTAGCAACATAGAGAAAGCATTCAGAAATGAAACGGCTGGAAACGGAGGTTGTACAATCCCCATTGCTTCAGTCAGTGCATAAAGGAAGACAAGCATCACCGCTAGAGTAGGTGTTATTAACAAAATGTATTTATATGTATACTTTCTGATGTCTTAACAAACTGTTCTCAAGCTTTCCCAATATGACATAGACAATGTACCATTTTGCACATTTCATATGAGAGAGGTTCTGGATGGGACAAATTTCAGCCATCGCAACTAGACCCCTGCAAACAGAGTATTCATAGGGAGAGTATATTTGTATGCATGTACTGTATAGCAAGATATGTTTCCATTTTTATTTTTTCATTATTTTAGAGGGATAAGTATGGTTTACATCCATGCAATTATACACAAGTGGCATTCAGTCACGTTCTCTGCATATATAACAGTGTAGTTGTTGATCCAGAGGGAAATGCATTGTTTGTAATGTGTTTTCCTTCTTTATCAAACCATATGTCACACTGATGAGACATTCATAAAAATATGTTTAGCATTGTTTTACCCATTGGGAGTGGCACCTATACAGATTGAAGTGTCCTTAGAGTGCTGTGCATGGTAAAAAAATGATTGTTCATGGTAAATGTCACATATGTGGGTCAGCTCTGCAGAGAGGACTGCATACTAATCCAATATGTTCGTGTGTACTCACTACTTGTGATAAAGTCACAATGATTTACTGATGTTATTGATACGAAGAAAAACTTCATTCCCCTGAGCTATCACTGCTGTCCCTCAAATGGCAACAACCAGATATTCACAAGGGAATCTCATAAAAGGTGGAGCTCAACTTTAAAATATGCTACAGTAATAAAGGGAGTCTATCAGTAGTGAATTGGCCACAGTACTGTGTAGAAGTGATCCTACAGATTCTAAATATGCTACAATAATAAAGGGAGTCTATCAGCAATGAAATGGCCACAGTACCATGTAGAAGTGATCCTATAGATTCTAAATATACTACAATAATAAAGGGAGTCTGTCAGCAATGAAATGGCCACAGTATCATGTAGAAGTGATCCCATAGATTCTAAATATGCTACAATAATAAAGGGAGTCTATCAGTAGCATGTAGAAGTGATCCTATAGATTCTAAATATGCTACAGTAATAAAGGGAGTCTATCAGCAATGAAATGGCCACAGTACCATGTAGAAGTGATCCTACAGATTCTAAATATGCTAAAATAATAAAGGGAGTCTATCAGTAGTGAATTGGCCACAGTACCACGTAGAAGTGATCCTACAGGTTCTAAATATGCTACAGTAATAATGGAAGTCTATCAGTAGTGATTTGGCCACAATACCATGTAGAAGTGAATCTACAGAGTCTAAATATGCTACAGTAATAATGGAAGTCTATCAGTAGTGAAGTGGCCACAGTACCATGTAGAAGTGATCCTACAGATTCTAAATATTTCTCTTGCTCAGCTTTATAATCCATTTATCATCTAAATTGCCATTTATTCATATTCAAATGAGGTGTAAGTGTTTTGCCTGGGAATCTAGAGTCGAGATCAAAGGCCAGGCAAGCTAAGGCCACCCCAAACCACTTTCCCTTTATTTGCATATGGATTTAACAGCAAATTCCATCAAAATGGGGCTCCATATAACTCCTTTGATACTGTGTTCCTTAGAAAGTCATTGTCATCCTCTAAGTAATATACTAAAGGCATAATATAAAAAGTTTTATCTCCAGCTCCAGCTCCTTCTACTTGTCGGTAGCCTTGCTCCTGCAGTAAATAAATACCTGTTACCATGAGGCATCAGCAGAAAAGAAGTATCCTAACCTTGTATAATAAGCAGAGGAGAGGAAAATGTGCCGCAACACTGGCTCTTGGTACTGAAGGGATAAAGCCATTAGTGGCTAATGCTCTCTAGTGAGGCTGCAATGTCCCTTACATTTATTTTACACAGTGCCTGAGGAGATTTCATTTGTCAATTCAGTTCTGTTTCATTCGGTGTTATTAGAGACTCCTTCAGAAAGTGTTAAGCTCTTATTTCAAGACTTTTGAGCCGACAGCTAACATAAAATTAATCATAACTCTCAGGAACAAGCAATCTCTTTTCAGGGGCAGCAGAGGCAAAGTAATTTATGGTAATGAAAATGCAACTGTTGTATTTTCAGCAATACGGTTCATTTTATGCTCTCAGCACACAGATCTTTGGCAACAATAATCTGCTCATCATTCATGTGCTGACAAATCCTTACAATTCAAATATTCTTTCTTAACATGCTCAAGGACTCAGTCTCTCGTAGGCACATAGAAGTCGCTTCCCTTTACTTAAGATTAATATTACGACATAGGCTTGATTATACATATCTTATTTCAGCTCTGAATGAAGGTGTTAACAACCAGTATAATGTATTATATAACAGGGACCCTCAAAAAGCTTTTCTCAGCTGCACAGGCAAGTCATAAATCAAACACATGACAAAATGGGTCAGAGAAAAATGGGAAAACTGGTACTAGTACTATTATATGAAGAACATACTACATATATATATATATATATATATATATATATATATATATATATATATATATATATAAAGACATTATGCATTAATTGACTGCAAAGAGTCCAAGACTCTAAAAACATAACGGCGACCCTGAGTATTGGTTTGCTAGATGCAGAGGGACAATGATATTGCCTATGCAATAGCAGTTTTTTGTTGAATTTTTCCTTTCACATGTGTCCTGCTTTAGAAACATCCCAAATAACTTACCCAATCATCAGTGCAGTATGTGTTCTATGGCATAATTCAGAACATACCACCAGCATAACATATCCTCAGGATATTGACTAAATAAATAACATATGTCAGCTCACCCACAGATCTTCTGATTTAAAAAGAAAAAAATGTCCATTACCTTATGGAGAAAGGAAGGTGCTCGGAAAATTCGGCCTCTCAGCCCAAGGTGTAAGTACAAGCGTCCATGAATTGAAAAAATCCAGCATCTATTCCTTTGTATAAAACGTAACTTTTATTATGAAAAAGTTTTCCGGAGCATGAGCCGCTCCATAAAATCAAATACAAGTATGCATGATGGCAGAGATGAAATGACGTCTGACTGACGCGTTTCGGGGCGTTATTGTAGCCCCTTAATCATAGTCTGACGCTACCAGAGAAATAGCAAGTTTAAATATCCATACTAATTACTTGTGCACCTGTTGCACAAAGGTCAAATCCTCACATGATAATTAAAATATAACAACAACAAGAAAACAAAAACAAGAAAACAAAACAATAATCCTACTGCATAAAAAAAAGGAGAAAATACACTACAAACAATAAACATAAAGATAACATAGTCAAAAAATAAACAATATAAACATACCAGAAAAACGTAGACAAGAAATAAACCTTCCATGGAGTGAAAGACCTAGGGCACTGCATAGATTCGGATTTTGCCCTTAACAAAGATGGCCACTTTCTATTCATTGCACATGCGTGTAAAGAGATCCCGGTCACAAGATAATATGAACCAATCAGGATTAGAATAGCCGCTCTCATAGATATGTAGAAAATAAAACACAATCGCTGACATATATGATTTAGCAAACTTAACCCAGTATAATACAACACACGGCTTGGAAAGAAATCTATATTTATTTTTATTTTTATTTTTATATAGGGATAATCTATTTACTGTATAATATACTGTCCCTGGAAATACTTCCAGGATACCATATTTCCAGTGTTGTTTTACCTGTATCCCTTATTGTAGCTGTGTCGTAGTACAATTATAGATCAAATCTCCGCGATCTCTGAACAATGCGCATGGTTCCAAAATATATACTTACTAGGCAGAAAAACACATGGAGATAGGCTTAAACAATTATAAAAAAAAAAAAAAAAAAAAAAAAAAAATTTCTCTTTTCTTTTTTTTTTTTTTTTTTTTTTCCCATTTCGGGATTACATCAGCTGGTATGGAAGATACATAGACATGTGACCGGGATCTCTTTACACGCATGTGCAATGAATAGAAAGTGGCCATCTTTGTTAAGGGCAAAATCCGAATCTATGCAGTGCCCTAGGTCTTTCACTCCATGGAAGGTTTATTTCTTGTCTACGTTTTTCTGGTATGTTTATATTGTTTATTTTTTGACTATGTTATCTTTATGTTTATTGTTTGTAGTGTATTTTCTCCTTTTTTTTATGCAGTAGGATTATTGTTTTGTTTTCTTGTTTTTGTTTTCTTGTTGTTGTTATATTTTAATTATCATGTGAGGATTTGACCTTTGTGCAACAGGTGCACAAGTAATTAGTATGGATATTTAAACTTGCTATTTCTCTGGTAGCGTCAGACTATGATTAAGGGGCTACAATAACGCCCCGAAACGCGTCAGTCAGACGTCATTTCATCTCTGCCATCATGCATACTTGTATTTGATTTTATGGAGCGGCTCATGCTCCGGAAAACTTTTTCATAATAAAAGTTACGTTTTATACAAAGGAATAGATGCTGGATTTTTTCAATTCATGGACACTTATCCTCAGGATAGGTCATCCATAAAAGGATAAAAGATCAGTGGGAGTCCAACGCCCGGGACCCCCGATTAGTTGTGTGAAGGTGACACTGCACTCTTATGAACACTGTGAACACTTCACTGTTCACACATTGCACGTCGTTTGACTCATCATGGCAATTCAATGCAATTACAGTCCCTGTCATTCACTTCTATGAGACAAAGGTGTAATTTCATTGCACGGCCTCTATGAATCAGACAGTGAAAAGTAAACAGTGAAGGGGTTAGGCACTCATTCAATCGCTACAACCCCTTCATACATCTGATCTATTCTGTTTTTAACATAATTACTGCTTTGGTGTGCACTTTGCTTTATTGATATATGTCATCTTGTTTCTGACACATAATGGCCCCTTGCCCAAATGTTAACTGCCCTCCTACTAGTAGATATTGCACTTTTTGAAGCTACACCGCAAGTAAACATGAACCAAATGTCTTCTACATCAGCTCTCCATAACATTACTATAAGGGTAGTATACATATTGTGACAGGCAGGGTGCTGGCATCTCACTATACAATATCTCCTCCAGGTTTTTAACTTGTGTGGTCCAGTGTGGGTCTTGAGTCGGCCTCATCTCCAAGTGTGAGTCATTGGCTCACTACTGGTCAGAAAAAGGCTGTAGATCCTGCACTCCAATGCAGATCCAGGAAGTGAGAGAAGACGGCTGGGTCTGTCCTGTAACCCTGAGTCTGGTGAGACAATGTTGTGCTTGTTTTTGTTTGTGTGGCTGCTAGTAAGCCACACGTATAGTTAGGTTATCAGTGCTGTTTAGTTAGTTGCTCAGACAAGCAGGTTTTTATTTTGTTTTTGCTTGAAGTTAAAGCTTCATTTTGTTTTACATATTTGTGCCTGAAGTCATGGTTTATTTATTTTCCATGGTTTTTTTTCTAAATAAACTGGTTTTCTACATATATTGTGTCCCTGTCTTGACTGTTTGGGTCCACACCACTGCTTCTACTGAGCTATTTTCCCGACAATATGTATATATGGGCTCAAACTAAATATGTTGAATGATATATATTCCTCTCTTTATTTTCTCCCACAACATCACAATCTGAGATGGGAAGTGAAGCTAAGCTTGCATTTAGTGAACATATATAGAATGCAGCAGATCTACAGATGTAGCAGAGTTAACCTGAACCTCTGCAATTGACTAAACTGCTGCAGTGTGACATTGTATAACAGAATACAACAAAAACCAATGGAAAGCCATTGGAAAATGTTTTTCTTCTGTGTTTCTTTGTTGTTTTCAGAGGTAAGATATCATGCTGCAGCATCTTAACACATTGCAGAAATTTGGGTTAATGTTATTACATCTGTAAATCAGATTTCTGGATGATCCTAAAAACCCAATAAAAGCTAGGTATTGTCATGTCTACAAATATCATCAGAAGTGAACGAGTGATTATGAAGATAATCTTGTTTCCCTTAGTCCTAACAGCGGCACAATGTGGGGTATTTCTGCCCCTGTGTGCTGGTAGGACAGGCGGATATTTAATTAGCCAATAAAATGCGTGGCTGGCCCTATAAGAGGGCACAAGAACCTCCCCTCTGCGTGTTAATACAAAAGTACCTCCATAACATTTATATACAGTTTTATACATAAGATATGATTCCCAGGGTGGGAAATCTTGTGCCGCTGTTAGGACTAAGGGAAACAAGATTATCTTCATAATCACTCGTTCCCTGTCGTCCTCAACAGCGGCACAATGTGGGGATATAGCAAGCAGGTCCCCAAGATGGGTGGGACTACTCCATGACCGAGCTTAAGACGGTCTGGGCAAAGGCAGTGGAATCTGCCACCCGGTCCTTCAGACGGTAATGCCGGATGAAGGTGGATTCAGATGCCCAAGAGGCAGCTGCACATATTTGGTCGATAGACAAAGCGCTCCTTTCCGCTCGTGAGGTGGACACTGCCCTGGTTGAATGGGCATGCAGGAAGGAAGGAGCCGACAGCCCTTGAGCGGTGTAGGCGACTTTAATAGTCTCGGTAACCCACCGTGATATTGTAGCTTTGGCGGCTTTAGCGCCTTTGTTTTTCCCCGTGTAGCTGATCAGCAGGTTTTCAGCTCGCCTAAAAGGACGAGTGCGCTGCAAGTAGATCTGCAGGCATCTGACCACATCCAGCTTGTGCCATCTTTCTTCTTCAGGTGAAGAAGGGGAAGGAAAAAATACCAGAAGGGAAATCCGTTGATTCCTGTTTGCAGCAGATGGAACCTTGGGACGGAACCCCGGGAGGAACCTAAGCTGCGCATGGTCAGAAAAGAAGATAGTGTATGGCTCTTCAGCAGACAAGGCCTGTAGTTCACTAACCCCCTTTGGCAGTTGTGACTGCCAATAGCAATGCCATTTTGCCGGTTAGTGACTTGAGGGAGATTTCCTCCAGAGGCTCAAACGGTTGGTCACATAGAGCGTTTAGGACCGGAGTAAGGTCCCATTGGTGGATGGGGGTGTTTACCACCGGTCTCAGCCTAGTTGCCCCTTTAATAAAGGTGCTCACTAAGGAATCTTGAGACAAACGCCTCCCCAGATAGGCGGACAGGGCTGCTATGTGTACTTTGAGTGTGGCCACAGCAAGACCTCTGTCTAGTCCGTCTTGAAGGAAGTCCAGGATCGCCTCCGTAGGGGGATCGGTGGAGTCCACTTGATGCTGCAGACACCAGGCATTAAATATGTTACTTATTCGACGGTAGTTCTTGTTAGTCGAATCTGCTCTGGCGCTGGATAGGGTCTTCAAGACGGCTTGTAACAGTCCTCTATTTCTCAATAGGGACTGGTCAACCTCCAGGCTGTCAGGTTGAGTCTCCTCAGATCCTGGCATCTCAGCTCTCCTTGGGTTACCAGGTCTGGGAGAGGGGGATTCCTCTAATATATGCCCTGACTCATTTGTATGAGCTGAGCAAACCAAGCCCTTTTTGGCCAGAACGGGATTATGGCTATTCCCGAGGCTTGGTCCTGTCTTATTTTTATCAATACCTTCGGTATGATTGGAATTGGAGGGAATATGTAAAACAGCCTGAACCTCCATGGGATGGACAGGGCATCCACTGCCAAGGGATTGTCCTCCTGGTACAGGGAGCAGAAGGTCCCTACCTTGGCGTTGAGTCGGGTAGCCATAAGATCGACCTCCGGGTGACCCCATCTCTGGACGATCTGTTGAAATACGTCTGGATTGAGAAACCATTCTCCTGATACGGTAATACCCCGACTCAGCTGATCCGCTACTATGTTCAGGGAGCCCTTTATGTGAACAGCGGATAACTGGGCTAGATTCTTCTCTGCCCAGGCAAATATGAGATTTGTCTCTCTCAGCAAGGTTGGTGACCTGGTGCCCCCTTGTTTGTTTATATAGACTACCACCGTCGTATTGTCTGACCGGATCTTGACAGACTTGCCTTTCAATTCTGGGGCAAAGTGTACTAGGGCCAGGTACACTGCTCTGAGCTCCTTGAGATTGGATGACCCCAGCTCCGGACATCTCCATCGTCCTTGTACAGTTTTGTCTTGACAATGGGCTCCCCATCCCCACTGGGATGCATCTGTTGTCAACAGGGTCCACACTGTCGGGACCGTGGACCTTCCATCTTTCAGGTGTATCCACCATCTGAGGGAAAGACGGGTAGCGGGAGAATGGCAGATCTTCTTGTGCAATCCCCGTGGAGACCTGTTCCAGGTTCTCAACACTTCCATCTGAAGGGGACGCAAATGCCATAAAGCCCAAGGGACCGCCCTGGCCGAGGATGACATCAGGCCGAGGACTCTCATGGCAGTCCGGACGGTTACACGCCGAGTGTGCAATAGGAATCGTGCACTGGCTTGGATCCTTTCCGTCCTTGGACTGGAGAGGAAGATCTGCATCGCTTCCGAATCCACTATGAATCCGAGGAATTTTCTCCGGGTGGATGGAATGATTTCGGACTTCTCTCAATTGATGATCCATCCTAACTCTTGTAGGAAGTTGATGGCAAGGTTGAGCTGCTGGAGGAGAGCAGCAGGAGACTGAGCTTTCAGTAGCCAGTCGTCTAGATAAGGGACGATGAAAAGACCCTGAAGTCTGAGGGCCGCGGCGACCGGAGCGATCACCTTTGTGAATACCAGTGGGGCGGATGTGATGCCGAACGGCAGAGCTGTGAATTGATAGTGCTCCCTGTGGCCGGCCATAGAGATGGCAATCCTGAGGAACTTCCTGTGGGAACGAGCAATGGGGACATGTAAATAGGCGTCCTTCAAGTCGAGGGTAACCATCACCTCTCCTGGCTGAAGAAAAGTAGTCACGGAATCCACGGTTTCCATACGAAATGACCTCTTCCTGATAAACCGATTGAGGTACCTCAGGTCTATTATCATCCTCCAGCCCCCGGTGACCTTGGGGACCAGAAAGACGGGGGAGTAAACTCCCAGACCGTGGTCTGAGGCTGGTACCTTCTCCAGGGCGCCTTTGGTAACGTATTCGGCGACCGAGGTCTCTAGACTGGCCTGCTGAGAAGGTGGAAGAGATCGGGTGGAAACAAACCGATCTGGAGGTGGAAGATGAAAGTCGATGTGATACCCGTGCTGTATGATCTTCAACACCCATGGGTCTTGGATATGGGTGAGCCATGCTCTGGAAAAAAACGAAAGACGTTCTCCCACAGGAAGGGGGGCCACAGGGAGCTGCCCCATGTCAAAACTCTGGCTTCCTCTTGGAGTCCTCCCTAGAAGCGCCTCGCCCAGCTCCCCTAGGGCGGTACCTAGAACGCCGCTGTTGAGATGGGCGTCTATAATTAGAGGAGGACCCTCTGCCTCTAGAGGGAGCACGTCTGCCCCTGGATGCTTGAGGTAGGGACTTTCCCCTACCTTCAGCTAACCCCTCCATGATGGCGTCCAAGCCTTGGCCAAACACTCTTCCCGGCTCAAAGGGGAGAGCACAAAGAGCAGCTTTGGAGCAAAGTCCGCCCGCCAAGGCTTTAGCCATAGGGGTCTACGGGCCGCAGTAGACAGTGCCATAGATTTGGCAGAGATCTTTAATTGATGGTGGGAGGATTCCGCCAAATAATCTGCCGCCCTATGAAGATTTTTCATAGAGGCTAGAATCTCATCTCTGTCAACGCCAGAGTCTATATCCCGCTCCAAAGCGGCTAAACGGCTGCGCAGAAAGTCACCAACCGTGGTGGAGGCTATGGCCACTGAAGCTTGGGCAGAACAGGCGGAGTAGACCTTCTTTAGAACAGAGTCAGCCCTGCGATCCAGGGGGTCCTGAAGATTTGAACCATCTTCCAGGGGCACCAGGGTTCTGCGGGACAGCTTCGCTACGGCCAAATCCACCTTCGGGGGAGGCCCCCAGGAATCCCACTGTGCAGTGTCCACAGGGAATAAGTTCTTGAAGATCCTGGAAAGCGAGTGTCCTTTTTCTGGCTGTTTCCACTGCTGTGCCATAAGGTCGGTCAGCGTGGCGTCCGCATGGAAGGCAATATGTCCCCCAGAGGCAGACATGGAGGCTTCCCCGTCAACATCTCGGCCCACTGTAGACCGGATGGACTTCAGCAGCCTGCCTGTTTGTTCATAGTGGAACACAGGTCTGCTGGAAATGACTGAGTCGTCCTCGGAGGAATCATCCTCTGCCACCCGCAGATGTTCCAGGGGGGGGAGAGACGAGGAACGGTGCTCAGTGCATGGTCTCTTGGTTAGCTGAGACAAGGTGGAATGGATCCCTTTAAGGGAATCATCCTGCAAAACAAAAGGAGAGTACAAGCAAGGGAAAACCTATTTACCCAAGCGATGCCCAAACTCACCATCTCCTTGACCCAGGCCATCATATCTCTGGGAGAGGGCTCCACAGGTGGAGGACCTCTGCACCCGCGACAACGGGCCCACTCTTAGCCTGAAAATAATAGGCAAGTTACAGGACCACAAGTACCCCAAAGGGATTAACCCTTTAAGCCGCTACCTACCATCAGGGAGCGGTGTGTCGCAGTCAAAACAGTCAAGGTGCTTCCTCTTGGAAGTAGTTTTCCTCCTACCATCCCCAGGAGGGGTAGTAGAGGATGACATATCCTGCAGAGAGATATATAGACCATGCAGCAATGTCACCATGACAACAACCCAGAAAATAAAAGGGTAGATCTTACCGGGTCTAGTAGACCGGACAGCGAAGCGACAGATACCAATAAGGTTTGGATAGAGTGCAATCTGGCAAAGTCCAAGCCAAGTACACAATGCACAGCCTTCAGCAAGTACATGCAGGAAGGTACACAATAGCCGGCCGGAAATGGGAGGAGCCAACTGCTCCCATACTTACCCCGTTAGGGGGTTTGAAGAAAAAACCTCCCCCCCCCTCCAACAAGCCCCTACAAGGTGCACTTACCCCAACCTCTGCGCTGCCTTTCTGGCCTACACACGGCCTAAAACCTCCTGGAGCCTGGGACCGGTGGCGCCAAGCCCTTGCCATGGCGCCGCGATACTTCCGGTCAAACCGGAAGTGCGCACAGGGAATTGCGGCCGTCAGAGAACCCAGCCGAGAACAATAGTTCCGGCTGCCGGCCTGCACCCGACTCAGCCACAGCCTTCAGAGGCGTGGAGAGGGATGGGAGAAGCAGCTGGTGAAAGCTGAAGCTGCAGGTAAGCAAGGAGCAGTGGAGAGTAAGGCAGAGGAGGGGGGGAGGAGGCGGGGGAGGGGGGTAAGCCAAACGAAGGCTAAAAACAAACACCCTCTCTCTTACAGGACAAGAAGATGAACTTCAATCAAAGATCCTGAAGAAAGAAGATGATACTGACGCTCAGAGGGTAAGTGACCCTGCTGAGCCCCATAAGAGGACACAAGTCCTCCCACCTGTCCTCTGTCCACACAGGACAGAAATAAACATGCAGAGGGGAGGTTCTTGTGCCCTCTTATAGGGCCAGCCACGCATTTTATTGGCTAATTAAATATCCGCCTGTCCTACCAGCACACAGGGGCAGAAATACCCCACATTGTGCCGCTGTTGAGGACGACAGGGAACAAACATTTTCCTGACAACTCTTCACTTCTAAGAAGCAAGTCCTTGTAAATGAGTAATATACGTATTGTGGTTAAATTTAGATTTAGAGATGTAGACTGGATGGATTTACTAGCACATAACAATGAATTATGCCTAAGAACAGACAACTGGATTGAAGGAAGGAGCTATTCTGTAAAATATGAAATTTGTAAATACAGTTAAATTGTTCTTTTCCTGCATTAGACACAAGGAAAAAATATCAATTATTGTTCAATACTCCTCAGCGTGATTCGAAACAGCACAGGTCTGTAGATCATTGATGGCACATTTGTACGTACTTGTCTTCAGGTGTGCACTTATTCAACTCATTTCGTAACAGCTTTTAGCAAACAAAATCAATCATCTTAAGTATAGAATATACTCAGAACATGAGAAGGAGCTTGTTTTTGAGGATGTTTTTGTTTTCTTGCTCTTTAACTGATTAGTAAACCTGTAACTTTAGTGTATTTGAGACAAATATATCAAACTCTAATAAGTGCTGTACATACAGAGATATAGAGTTAAAGGGGTTTTCCTGTGAACATACCCTTATATCATTTTGTAGACAATTGAAAGACAAACATTCTAAGCAAATATATAAATAATTAAAAAATAAAATTAAACTTTTTTTGAGTTTTAAATATCTCCTCTTACCATGATAATTTTCATGACTGTCTTGCACCCAAGGCACCCGTTTGCACAGATTCTACATAAATTTGATTGTATAGAGGATGCCATGAAAACTAACAAAAATAGGACATGACCTATATTTTTACAGTCCGTTACTACAGACTACCAAAATAAGGGTCATGTAAATAGCCCCATTCATTTTAATTGAATTTAATGCTGCCATGTGACATCTATTTATGATACAGATACTCATAAGGCCATTATTCACTATCATGTAAACATGGATTTGGGGTGACAATTTGTTGTTTTGATGTCAATGGATAAGACCATGAATGCAGGAACTTTCTACGGTCTGGGACTTGTCAGAAATCCAGCCATAATTTCCTTATCATAGCCAGGTTGGTAGGCATATGATAAAACATAAACAGCAGCAGAGCAATGTAGATCAATGGAGCAATTCTTGCATTGGTTGTTCCTGCCTGTGGCATTATACACGTACACAAAATGCATGAAGAATCTGACCACAATAAGGAGATCATGGTTGTATCCATTGTGAACCTACTGTATGTAGATAACAGACTGTAACCACTAAGGTGACGGCTAGAAAAAATCTTTAAGGCTAAGGTCCCAGCGTTTCCATCTGTATATTTGACAAGCAATGGTTTCTGAAATTGCAGCATTTCCACGGATATTTTTCTGCCCTTTATATGTACTGCAATGATTGGGAGAATCATTCACAGGAGTCACCAACCACAGGATACTGCATAGCCTATATTTATTTGCTGTGCCATATAGAAAGCATATTCCAGTGATCTACTTAAAAAACCTGTTAAGTTATATTCCCAGCTTTTTATGCAGTTTTTGCAGCCAAAACCAGGAGTGGCTCTCAAAGGGAGAAAATGTTTGAAGGCTAGATGGTGAGAAAATGATGAGAAAATGTTTGAAGGCTAGATGGTGCTTTTCCTTTTTCATTACACTACTTGGCTTCAAAACCCAGGCTAATAACATGTACCTCAATGTGTGAATGTCTAAGTTTCTGATCTAGGGTTTAAAAGAAAGAGAAATGTGGGGCAGATTTGCTAAAGCTGTCTTGTATTTAGAAAGCATAAATGTCAACAGCAGTCAGATGCTGAGTTGGACCCATCATTGTGACACACAATATTCAATAGATTTGAAGCCTATTTTACACGTTAGACTCTTTGGGTAGTACAACCCAAGCATACACATCTTAAAAAGAATTATCAATGCTGATCAGAATATAGAGGTTTTAGAACATATGCTCCCATCCAGACATCTCTTTTAGTGAAGCCTTGCATATTTCAACAGGTAATGTTAAACCACATACTCCATCCATCACAACAGCAGCATGGTTTTGCAGAAGAAGAGTCCTGGTGCTAAACTGGCCTGCCTGAAGTCCAGAACATTCACAAATAAAAAGCATTGGCGCTGTATGAAACTAAAAATATAGTAAAGAAGAAAACAGTCCTCTCCCAAAACTCCAGAAATTGGTCTCCTCACTTCCCAGACATTTACAGACATACAATTACACAATGTTAGACATGGCCGTGCCCCAACTTTTTGGAGATGTTCAATGTCAATTTCTACCTTTTTTTTAAATGAAATACAATTTTCATCTTCTAATACATGCTTTGTGTTATGAATAAAATATGGTTATTTGAGATGAGTAGAACTCTTTTTTCCTTTACATTTCACAGTGTCCCAACTTTTTTGGAATTGGGGAGGTATCATTTTAAACAGGTAGGTAAACCTGGTGAACAATAGTAATAGTTTTTGTGCACTTTAGAATGGAGAAAACTCCTGTCCTCATTAATAAATACTTTCAAAAAGTATATAGCCAGGCGCAAAGATCTCTTCTTTTTGATCCAAGATAATAAAGACTTGATTTGCACCAAAATATGATAATAGTAAATCTGCCCAACTGTGTCTGTAATAGGAACTTGCTAGTTAATAAAATCCTGTTATTTCAACAGCCTCGGCATAGTCTTAGGGCCTGTGCACACAGAGTTTACATGCGTGCATTTTAGCATAATACACGTGCAAAAATAGCAGTCCCATTGACTTCAATGGAAATTTTTACACGTGTAAAAAAAGCATAAAAAAGTGACGCATTTTTTACACGTGTAAAAAAATCCATTGAAGTCAATTGGATTGGTGTTTTTACACGTGTATTCTATACACGTGTATTATGCTAAAATACACGCATGTAAACTCTGTGTGCACAGGCCCTTAAGAAGGCAGTATGTGCAGGCTGACAGGCATGTAACTTCAGTGCAGAGGGTTGGAAAGTAGACTGCCAAGAGTGAAGTGATATAGCAGATTTATAGAGAAATTGCTCATGCTGCCACTCAAAAATACCCTGTTTCCCCAAAAATAAGACAGTTTCTTATAATTAATTATCTAACAAAATATATGACCTTTCTTTTTTTCGGGGGATGTCTTATGCAGCGGCTAGAGCGGGGAACAATTGGCAATCATGCTGATGCTTCCTTAGCGGAGCGCCGGCATGACTGCCGGTTATATGTGATCCAGAAGGTGAAGGGGGGTTGTCTTATTTTCGGGGAAACAGGGTATCTGTACAATTTTCATATCATACAAGAATAAAAAAAAGAATTTCCCCTTAGTGAAATAGGAAGGAGGCACTATCACATTAGCATCATGAATTCTGTTTTATAATGGACCCAAGATAACCACGCCAGATACAACTTTGAAAAGATGCTGACAAATCTCATTGACTGTAATAGGCATCTGACAGGATTCATTAGAATTATGTAAATTATGTAAAGGTTTTATTTTTCAGAGTAGGTACAGAAAACTTTAAAGGTGTTTTCCAATCTCAGTGTTTCACCTTCTCTCCTGTCTCCACTCCCTTCAACTTCCTGGTTTTCAGCTCAAGCCAGCTGTACTCCATGACCAACAGTGTGCTTGAGAAGTGAGCTGTGCAGGAACAGGAACTGAGTCAGCCGACCACTGCAGCTAGATACCTTAATAGTAAACCTAGACAACAAGCTGTAAACATTGAGCACCCATATATAGCTGTAGCCAACAAACAAAGAAGATAGGCAAAGCAATGTATTGGGTAAAACACTTCAGTTAGTTACAAGTGTTAAGATGGTCCTGGACATGGGAATACTCCTTTAACAGCAATGACAAACTCTGAAACTATATACAAAAAAGATGATTTCTAAAGGGTTCCTAGAATTTACAAAAAAAAAAATCTCCATTTCTGGTATGCTACAACATAAAACAGTAAACAACAAACCTTGTGAAACAGTGTTATTACAGTTTATGCTACATTGACTATGAATGCTACCAGTAAGGCACAAGATCAAAAACAAGTAAATCCAGTAAATAACCAGTGTGGACATGGCTGTGTATTACAGGCGATGGTAGAAATGTAAGTATGACTTGTACATTAATCATACGCCAATAAATTACCTATCTGTCTAGTTAGTAAGGGCATAGTAATTAAGAATCGTTTAATGTTTCCCCTATAGCCAAGTAGATAGGAGTCACTAAAAAAAGTCATTAGAACAGAGAAGGCAATTCCATTTAGTTATTCAGAGTGATTCCAACCTCTCATTTACCTAAGTAAATGTATAACTGACAGACCACACAGGGAGGAAAAACAGCATGGGAAGATTCAGGAAATATAACGGCAGGGACAATGTGATCCAATTACGTAAGATGATTATATACCATTACATCTTTAGATATGGCCAATTTACTCTGTGCTTCCTAACTACAAAACAGCTAGGTCTGAAAATGATACCATCTGTCCTATGTTACAAGGGAGAGATAACAGATCGGTATTCTTTAGTAGAAAATTATTATCTGTAATAGAGGCTTTAATTAATGCAAGGAAGAAGCAGAACCTGATATTTAATATAAAAAAAAACATATTAACACCACTTTGTTCCCGCATTGATTCATATTCAATGCTTTAGATATGAAGGGTAACAAAGCATGTTATGCTTTTTATATTCCTTGACAAGTTTATGCAAGCTATAAATTTGCCTGAGATGGAAGGGAAAATGATATTGCAGAAACTGATATTAAGGCTTATTTTTCCTAAGCGGAGTCTTTGAGACAGTTTTAGTTTTAGATAGTGCATGGCAAAATACTATAAGCGATTTAAAGGAGTAACCCATTAAAACTTTTAAGTGGAAAGGAGGGAAAATATCATTTCAGAACCAAAGATTATTTCACTGTTCTAAAGTGTTACAGATCGGAAAATCATTTATTTACCACTGCCAGGAAACCTGTCAATTCACTCTATAAAACAACTGGTATCGATATGCTATACATAAAGGTAAAACAGGATAGTTTCAATCTTCAATCCCATCACAAGGATCCTATCTACACTCACCGGCCACTTTATTAGGTACACCTGTCCAACTGCTCGTTAACACTTAATTTCTAATCAGCCAATCACATGGCGGCAACTCAGTGCATTTAGGCATGTAGACATGGTCAAGACAATCTCCTGCAGTTCAAACCGAGCATCAGTATGGGGAAGAAAGGTGATTTGAGTGCCTTTGAACGTGGCATGGTTGTTGGTGCCAGAAGGGCTGGTCTGAGTATTTCAGAAACTGCTGATCTACTGGGATTTTCATGCACAACCATCTCTAGGGTTTACAGAGAATGGTCCGAAAAAGAAAAAACATCCAGTGAGCGGCAGTTCTGTGGGCGGAAATGCGTTGTTGATGCCAGAGGTCAGAGGAGAATGGCCAGACTGGTTCGAGCTGATAGAAAGGCAACAGTGACTCAAATAGCCACCCGTTACAACCAAGGTAGCCAGAAGAGCATCTCTGAACGCACAGTACGTCGAACTTTGAGGCAGATGGGCTACAGCAGCAGAAGACCACACCGGGTGCCACTCCTTTCAGCTAAGAACAGGAAACTGAGGCTACAATTTGCACAAGCTCATCAAAATTGGACAATTGAAGATTGGAAAAACGTTGCCTGGTCTGATGAGTCTCGATTTCTGCTGCGACATTCGGATGGTAGGGTCAGAATTTGGCGTCAACAACATGAAAGCATGGATCCATCCTGCCTTGTATCAACGGTTCAGGCTGGTGGTGGTGGTGTCATGGTGTGGGGAATATTTTCTTGGCACTCCTTGGGCCCCTTGGTACCAATTGAGCATCGTTGCAACGCCAAAGCCTACCTGAGTATTGTTGCTGACCATGTCCATCCCTTTATGACCACAATGTACCCAACATCTGACGGCTACTTTCAGCAGGATAATGAGCCATGTCATAAAGCTGGAATCATCTCAGACTGGTTTCTTGAACATGACAATGAGTTCACTGTACTCCAATGGCCTCCACAGTCACCAGATCTCAATCCAATAGAGCATCTTTGGGATGTGGTGGAACGGGAGATTCGCATCATGGATGTGCAGCCGACAAATCTGCGGCAACTGTGTGATGCTATCATGTCAATATGGACCAAAGTCTCTGAGGAATGCTTCCAGCACCTTGTTGAATCTATGCCACGAAGAATTGAGGCAGTTCTGAAGGCAAAAGGGGGTCCAACCCGTTACTAGCATGGTGTACCTAATAAAGTGGCCGGTGAGTGTATACTGGTAGCTTATGTAAATTGAAGCCCTTTCCTAAATATATTACTTTAGAAATTCTGCTTTGTTTGCCTGGTATGGGACCTTATTCCTCCCATTGTTTACACAGTGTTGCTATAACCACGGACCTATAGGACAAGTGACGTCACTCACAGCTCTTGCTGGCAGGACAATCTTTCAGCTAATTGCAGTTTGCTGATAAAGCCGAGTCTGTTATTTCTCTATGTAAACACACAGATAATACTGAGCCTGTTCTGTACAATCATCTGCATATTATCTGATATGCAGAAGTGTTGTGTTTCCCATTCAGACAGAGGAAGGAGGGGACAGAGAAATACAGGAAGTGAGCAGAAGACATTGCAGGAACAGTGCTGAGATGGGAAGACCCCTTTAATTCTTTGCACCATAGTTGTAAAATGCATGGGGGGGGACTTCTTCGTCTCTTCATGGTCAAACCCAGTTGGTGGTTTTATAGAGACAAATATGGGTTTAACAAACGCCTGAGATATTGTCAGTATAACAGTCATTACTGGGGGTCTATATGGTGTCAGATCACATAACGCAAAATAAATTTATTTTGATTCAAACGTTTCTGTGGTCTACTTGTCCTGATAGTGGTGATATGTTGGTCCACAGCAGTTTTCAGTTTCAACAGTTACATTTAGACAGCTCCAGAGACCTCAGTGTCACATACACTATGTGATCAAAAGTATCCAGACACCCTCAAAAACATACGTTTTTCATATTATGTGTATTGTGCTGCTACCTACTGCCAGGTACTCCATATCAGCGACCTCAGTAGACATTAGACATTGTGAGACAGCAGAATGGGGTGCTCCATGGAACTCATGGACTTCGAACATGGTCAGGTGATTGGGTGCTACACATCACACAGGTCAATGCCAAACGATGCCTCGCTTGGTGTAAGGAGCGTAAACACTGGACCATTGAACAGTGGAAAAATGTTGTGTGGAGTGACGAATCACGGTACACAATGTGGTGATCCGATGGCAGGGTGTGGGTATGGTGAATGCCCGGTAAACATCATCTGCCAGCGTGTGTAGTGCCAACAGTAAAATTCGGAGGCGGTGGTGTTATGGTGTGGTCGTGTTTTTGATGGAGAGGGCTTGCTTCTCTTGTTGTTTTGCATGACACTATCACAGTACAGGCCTACATTGATGTTTTAATCACCTTCTTGCTTCCCACTGTTGAAGAGCAATTCGGGGATGGCGATTGTATCTTTCAACACGATCGAGCACCTGTTCATACTGCACAGCATGTGGCGGAGTGGTTACACGACAATAACATCTCTGTAATGGACTGCACAGAGTCCTGACTTGAATCCTATAGAACTCCTTTGGGATGTTTTGGAACACCGACTTCGTGCCAAGCCTCACCGACCTACATCGATACCTCTCCTCAGTGCAGCACTCCGTGAAGAATGGGCTGCCATTCCCCAAGAAACCTTCCAGCACCTGATTGAACGTATGCCTACAAGAGTGGAAGCTGTCATCAAGGCTAAGGGTGGGCCAACACCATATTGAATTCCAGCATTACCGATGGAGGGCGCCACGAACTTGTAAGTCATTTTCAGCCAGGTGTCCGGATACTTTTGATCACATAGTGTATATCTCAGATTCAATTTGCAATATATCCTCAAACAATACAAGAGTGATGCAAAGGGGTCATTGTCCAGTTGCCGTTTCCTCTTTGTGCTGCTCCTTAGCTACAGGGACCAAAAAGTACATCAAAACAAAATATTGGGAGATAAGACTTTGTAAGGGTATGTTCACACAGTGGAATTTACAGTTGATTTAGGGGTGGATTATGAGTTAAAAATTTAGCCCCCAAATCAGAGGCAGTTTCCATCTCCCATTGCTTCTAATGGGAGGCAGAGATAGCAGCAGGATAAAGTGAAATTACATTGACAAGCAAAAGTGTAACAATGTTTTGAACGTTTGACTTTCAGGCTCCATATCTCACCATCCACTACAGCTTCAAAAGTGAAACTACCATCAAGCCATAGACAATCATCATTTTATAGACAATCATTTTCAAACTGGTCAAAAATAAACAAGGGAAAGGGGGACTAATGGATCAAGAAATTGAAGAAACTGTCATGTTTGTTGGAGGAAGCCTAATGATCTTGGGATGTTTCACAGCCAAAGGAGTTGGATACTTGACCGGAATCAATGGTGGTCTCAATAAGCTGTATGTGAGTATCCCACAAGATAAGATACTTTGTACACTCGAGTTCTATGGGTATGATAAGGACAACATAGTGTTCTAGCAGAACAAAGACCCGAAGCATATGTTGAGATTAGAGTAGAAATTGTTCAAAGGCAATGAAGTAGAGGTGCTGGAATGGCCCCAAAGTCCTCCGACCTCAATCCAATCAAATATTTGGGTACAGATGAATAAAAAGCCGTATTCATACCCAAGCGAGTCAACCAGTATACACCAACATAAGGAACATGTACAAGAGACCTCAGATTTCAGTCGAGACATGCTTAAATCTGAGCATGTCAAGAAGGATTCAAGCAGTGTTGTAAACCAAAGGATTTTCAAAATAATAAAAAATTTAATTTTTAGGAGCAAAACAGTAACAATGCAGTTACATGACAAGAATCTGCATAACTAATCATATGTTAAATAGTTGAAAGTCGAATTTATGTATGAGATAGCCTAGATGATGGTCTATAAAATTATGGTAGCCTCATGGTCAAAGCTTAGTGAATGGTGAGATATGGAATGTCAAACATTTAAAACATTGTTACCCTTTTGCTTGTGAGAAATCAATGGTAGGCTTTTTTTTCAGCGTGGAAAATTCCACATCAAATTCCTCACCATTTTCCTCCATGTGAATAGATCCTCAGAATAACCATTGTGCTTGGTCTTGCTGTGAAGTCAGCAAGTGCTTAATCAGCGGTAGAAAAATTTACAAAACATATGTCAAGGCGCCATTACATTGCACTGTCACATATATGATAGGTAATGATTAGAGATGAGCGAATGGCGTTCGATCAAATTGGTATTCGATCGAATATCAGGCTGTTCGAGGTATTCGATTCCAATCGAATAACATTGCGGCAAACGCAGTAAAAATTTGTATGCCCTCCCACCTTCCGTGGCGCTTTTTTTGCACCAATAACTGTGCAGGGGAGGTGGGACAGGAACTACGACAACGTAGGCATTGCAAAAAATCTGAAAAAGCCATTGGCTGCCGAAATCGGATGACCTTGGATTTATAAAAATAGTCGCCGCCATCTTTGTCTCATTTTGCAACTTGGAGAATAGGGACAGAGATCTGCAGAGGGCTAGAGAAAGATTAGCTTCTGCTAGGCAGGAAAAAAACTGAAGAACAACAACAGCTCTTTTCAGAGCTATACTGCAGGGCAAGGAATCGATGTATGCTCAATCCAGATATCCACGGTGTGTACCCCCAAACGCCAAAGTGGGATACACAGCAATTGTCAGGCTATATACACTCAATCCAGCTATCCACAGTGTGTACCCCAACTAGGGTACACTAACTAGGATATACAGCAATTGTCAGGCTATATACGCTCAATCCCGCTATCCACAGTGTGTCCCCCCCCCAAACCTAAGGGGGATGCACAGCAATTGTCAGGCTGTATACGCTCAATCCAGTTTTTAAAGGTGTGCCCCCCCTCCCCCAAACCTAAGGGGATACACAGCAATTGTCAGGCTATATACGCTCAATCCAGTTTTTAAAGGTGTGTACCCCCCCAAACCTAAGGCCGGGTTCACACGATGTCTTTTGGCACGTAATGTGCCACGTAGACGCCGCGGGAGCTTTTGCGGGCCGTATACGCTCCCATTGTTTTCAATGGAAGCCGGTACCGTATACGCAGCACTATTTTGCGGCCGCCGCAAAATCACAGCCACAGAATAGCGGAGAGGGAACATCTTGGGCCTTGCTGCCTCAGGCCTGGCTTCTGTGAAGCAGCTGTCCTGTGCCTCTGGACATCCCTCTGCCTCTAGCCATCTTTTTTGCTGTTGCGCTTGCCTCCACATCTACACTGCTTTCAGGGGCCACATGGTGGCTCAGTGATTAGCACTGCAGCCTTGCAGCGCTGGAGTCCTGGTGTTCAAATCCCGCCAAGGGCAAAAAACCATCTGCAAGGAGTTTGTATGTTCTCCCCGTGTTTGCATGGATTTCCATCCCATATTCCAAAAAGACATACTGATAGGGAAAAAATGTACATTGTGAGCTCTATGTGGGGCTCCCAATCTACATTAAAAAAAAAAAAAAAACATCTACACTGCTTTCCCCCTAGACATCACTCCTGTCCATGCCTCTGCCTCTAGCCACCTTTTTTCCTGCTTATCTTGCCTCTACATCTACACTACTTTCCCCGCTAGAGATCACCCCTGTCCATGTCAGGTCGGTGGCCCGTCATCCACCAACTCCTCTTCCAATTGCTCACTCTCCTCTTACTGCAAATCACACATAACCACAGCTTGCCCTGATGACAACTGTGTCTTGTTATCATCACTGAGGCCCAGAAATGCCGGTTGTGGGTCCACAACCACAAATTTGGCAGGAAATGGCAGATACTCCAGTATTTGGGCATCAGGACACACAAAGTCATCTGGTAGCTCCTGGGAGTCGGGAAGTGGTTCAACAGAGGGAGAGACAGTAAAAGGACTCGAAAATAGATCCTGGAGGGGGCAAGGGTGGGATGACTCTGCTGGGAAGATTGGGCATGCTGGGAGGAAGGAGGGGCAGACTCTTGGGTATGAACAAGACTGGAGGTAGTGGCTGACGGGCTGGTGGAAAAGAAGCTGGAAGCATTATCCACTAGCCATTGTAACACCTGTTCCTGGTGCTCGGGCCTGGTCTGCATTGTACCCTGCACCGTGCTTAACGCCGCTGTCATATCAGGAATTGTGATGAGCGCATGCTAATGTTTCTTTCAGTTTAAAGTTATGTTTCTGTCCATATTAAGGGGATATTGTCACTCCTTAGGGAGAGACCACCATATAGGTGTGTGGAGATTTATTAAGCCTTTAGCACTCCACTTTGCAAGGAACCATGGGAAGAATATGCAAATCTGTCTTCCATGATGTAATCTGGAAGTCAGAAGCTGCCTCAGTGTTGCAAACCAATAGAGGGCGCTCACTGGAATGTGCAAGCCTGTCTTCCCTGATGTAGTTAGGATGACAGAATTCCAGTGAAATAACCCAATAAAGGCTGCTCCCTTTTGCATCATGCTCGACCTTCCAAGAGGCCTTTATTTTGCAATGACGCTGGGATTATTACCAGGTATAGTCTCTCAATCGAGGACGGCCGTTTCGACGTACTTACATCTCATCAGCTCGATGTAGAGAGGACTATAACCTGGTAGAGGAGAGAGGCTTAGACAGGGTTAGGGCTAGTTCACACGTGAGTATAAGGGGAGGTTTTTGACAGCGGATTTCGCGTCCAAAACCTCCCCTTATAATGGTGGTCTATGGAGACCGCCGGGCTTCTGTTCTCCGCTAGCGGCGAGCTGCTGCTAGCGGAGAAAAGAAAGGACATGTCCTTTCTTCAGGCGGAAGCCGCGCAGGCTCAGCCTCGCGGCTTCCGCCCCCGGCAGCTCCCTCCTATGTCGGCTCATTCATTTGAGCCGACAGCAGAGGGTTAAGCCGCGACAGCGATGGTCGCGGCGGGCGGGTTTTGACAAGAGAGAGACGCGGCTCGCCGCGGCTCTCTCTGTGTCAAAACCCGCGCGGGCAGTTCACATGTGAACTAGCCCTTAAGGGGATATTGTCACTCCTTAGGGAGAGACCACCATATAGGTGTGTGGAGATTTATTAAGCCTTTAGCACTTCACAAGGAACCATGGGAAGAATATGCAAATCTGTCTTCCATGATGTAATCAGGAAGTCAGAAGCTGCCTCAGTGTTGCAAACCAATAGAGGGCGCTCACTGGATTGTGCAAGCCTGTTTTCCCTGATGTAGTTAGGATGACAGAATTCCAGTGAAAGATCCCAATAAAGGCTGCTCCCTTTTGCATCATGCTCGACCTTCCAAGAGGCCTTTATTTTGCAATGACGCTGGGATTATTACCAGGTATAGTCTCTCAATCAAGGACGGCCGTTTTGACGTACTTGCATCTCATCAGCTCGATGTAGAGAGGACTATAACCTGGTAGAGGTGAGAGGCTTAGACAGGGTTAAGGGGATATTGTCACTCCTTAGGGAGAGACCACCATATAGGTGTGTGTGTGGAGATTTATTAAGCCTTTAGCACTCCACTTCGCAAGGAACCATGGGAAGAATATGCAAATCTGTCTTCCATCATCTGTCTTCCACCCTGTCTAAGCCTCTCACCTCTACCAGGTTATAGTCCTCTCTACATCGAGCTGATGAGATGCAAGTACGTCGAAACGGAAGTGGAGTGATAAAGGCTTAATAAATCTCCACACACCTATATGGTGACCTTGAAAAAACAGCCGGTGCTTCAGGCAGATGTAGGCATTGCTGGAGTGTATTGAGGCTAGCAGCGGCTACTGTAGAATAGCCAAAGTGGGCGCACAAGCGCCGCACTTTCACCAGTAGCTCGAGAACATTGGGGTATGTTTTTATAAACCGTTGCACCAATAAGTTGAAAACGTGGGCCAGGCATGGACCATGTTCGAGGCTGGCAAGCTCCAGAGCAGCCACCAGGTTCCGGCCATTATCACACACGAAAAAATGCCTGGGCCCAGGTGCAGTGGCGAAAACCACATTGTCATATCATCCAGGATGGCATCCCTCACCTTGGAGGCAGTGTGCTGTCTGTCCTCCAAGCTGATGAGCTTCAGCACGGCCTGCTGACGTCTCCCCACACCAGTGTTGCAGCGTTTTCAGCTCGTAGCTGGGGACGATTTAATAGTGACAGAGGAGGAAGAGGTGGTGTTTCTGCACTCCTGCCAGGAATATTGGGTGGGGAGACAAGGCAGGCCGCCACAGTTTGCGACCTGGTCCCAGCCTCAACTACATTCAGCCAGTGTGCCCTGATTGAGATGTAGCATCCCTGGCCGCATGCACTTGTCCACGCGTCATAGTCAAGTGGAACTTTGTGCAAAGTGCAGAACTTAGGACCCGCCTGATGTTACGGGACATGTGTTGATTCACGTGCAAGGCTCAACTCACCCCAAGGGCCAAAAATACTGCTGGTGCAAGGCTCAACTCACCCCAAGGGCCAAAAACACTGCTGGTGAGTTTCGTTCAGTTCCAAAGGACTCTGTGTTTATATTTGGCTCAGTCACAGCTCCAGAATATGACTTGGAATGCAAGGTTTCCTTTAGTGGCTCCATCTCAACAGGATGATGATGGTGAAGCTTGGTTAAATCTGGTGTCGGAAGGGAAAATGGTTTCTGATCTACATCTAAAGTACTGGAGCATATTGTTTGGACTATTAACACCTGATCAGAGTGTAGAGTCCGATATTAGAGGACCATTACCGGTAGTAGTGGTTGCAGCCAATTCTCCACCTTTGCGGTCCTCTAAATAAAAGTTACCCCCATGACTTGATGCCAAAATGTTATCAATTTCCCAATCAAAATCAAGGTCAATGTCTGGGTCCTCACTCCAATCCACTGCATCAATCCCACACAATGAGAGTGATGGTTTTGGAACCACCGTTTTAGGGGCTAAGAATTTTAAAGGGGCTAACACTCTGCTGGTGCAAGCCTCAACTCACCCAAAGGGTAAAAAACTCTGCTGGTGCAAGGCTGAACGAGGGTAAAGGGCCTAAAACTCTGCTGGTAGCTCAGCTTAAGGGCCTCTAACTTAATTTGGAAGGGCTCACGTTAAGGGCCAGAAAAGAGAATTTTTTTAAGGTCTTACCACATCACACATACACACATACACAATGACAGTTAAGGGTGGGTACTGTTGGATTTCCCATTGCCTATTCCATCTAGCGCTGGATTTATCACATTATACTAGAACATCCTGTGTCTGTGATTAATATGTTTTACTATGGCTTTTTGTAACTAATAAAGGAAGAAATAATTTTTAAATGAGGATACGCTGGACTACCATTTTTTATCGCATTGCTACTATTCCATCTGTGGTGTGCTTGGTAATGTTTCTTTAGCGTAAAATTTGTGTTTCTGTCCATACAATTGGGGAGGACAGAAGGTTTCCAGATATTTTCATAGAGGTTTTTTTGAGTGTGGAAAGTGTGTAGTTGATAGGCTGTGATGGTGGGGTAAAACTGTGACTTGGGCTTGTTAGATGCCCCCAGGCATGCTTCCCCTGCTGTCCCAGTTGCATTCCAGAGGTGTTGGCATCATTTCCTGGGGTGTCATAGTGGACTTGGTGACCCTCCTGAGTCGAATAGTGGTTTCCCCTGAAACAAATGTTTTTTCCCCATAGACTATAATGGTGTTCGATATTTATTCGAATAGTCGAATATTGAGGGGCTATTCGAAATGAATAACGAATATCGAATATTTTGCTGTTCGCTCATCTCTAGTAATGATGCCTTTTCACAATTTTTTCTATATGAATACCCTATCATCTTTGGCTCCTATAGTAGTAGTAGTTTGAAATCGAGATGAACAGACTCAACGGAATGAGGATCAAGATGGTCCAAGTACTTATATACCTAAATATACTGTGATTTTGTAGTGTTCCCACTAAATAAAGATGTTAATCCTGTTTGTAATATTGGTGTATTATGTTTTTAAACTAAAAATACAAATTTTGCCAGAAAATCAAAAGTTTAGTTACGCTTTAAGTTATTTATTACAATTATTCAATTGGTGTGTTTTAACAAAATAAATTATTTACATACAAAGGAGTGTATAATGGTATTTGTAGGAATTATATTTTGATGAGTAGTATCCGCTGAATTATTATTATAGCTAGCTATATTATACTATGGCTAGACAGTTTTTTATTAATAGTAATGCATATATAGGCATGTTTGATGGTTTTTTCTTTTACTATACTTCTGAAAACATTGAAGACATTCAAGAATATCAATCACCATTAATAATACATAGTTTAAAAAATGGGACTTACAGCCTTGGTAGTTAAGGGGAAAAAAATCGTTCTCCCTTGATACGTATCCATAAATGTAATACATGGTGTGCTAATGCTTTGGTATTCATAAGTTCTTTGACATGAAAACATAATCCAGAGCTGATTGGTTTAGTGAAGGTTACGGGAACAGAGAGGACTGAGAGCTAGCATTATATCCTTAGCATTGAAAATGTTATTTCATAGATATTGTATTTATGTGTTTTTCCTACATTTTTCAATAAAGTGAAGAATCTTTGTATGAAACCATTTTCTAACTGCTGCTTACTGTGAGGGTCATACACTAATGTCCCCATGGACTGAAAAGAAATGCACTACACACAAACTAATGATAAAAAGAACTTGACATTTTAGTAAAATGCAGACTGAGTCAGCAATTGGCGCTTTCACGCAGCTGCAGACTTTATATAATTCCTACCATTACGTGTGTTTGTATATACAAAGCACTGGTCTCTTCATCAAAATCTGTTTGTTGGCCTTGAGTGATTGTTAAATGGAACAGTAACAAAAAATATACCTGTTATATACTTTCAATTATGTCATAAACAGCACAAATATGAGGTCAACAGGAATGCTCCGAACAAACACAAATTCCATCAGATATCTTTGGTATGAAACTCTTTACAGAAAACTGCAACTTAATTTTTCATGTTTGGAAAATGAATTCAGCAATGTCATACCATATTAAAGGAACTTTACGTATTTATAAAGTCGGCCTTTCACAGAACTGGCAGTACATTCACTTCAAAGTTCAAGATCTTGGGGCTGTAGTCTTCTTTCTTTGGCACAAAATATCAGAATGTGAAGGGACTCCATACTCAAAGTATTGAGAGTTTCCATCTTAACATTGTGAAAACGCAGTGTTTTGGCCACGATGAAAACGTTGCATTTTACATGACCTGCAAAGGGGATGGGATGGGTTTTTGGAAATGGCAGCATGTCACTTATACCTATGCAAATGCTGGCATAAGGTATAATCGAGGCAGAACGCAGAGGAAAACACTGAACTTTCTGTGAAAATATTGATGCGCACCTGCCACATCTTTTACACCATTTTTTTTCTGCGTGGGGCCTTAGTCACTTAGTCACTAGGACCTAGTAGCGTTTCATTTTTCAAAGATTTTCTAATTTTTCTCATCAGAAAATACAATTTGAAATTGACTAACTCACCATTAGTCCCTTGGTCCCTTAGATTCACCGCTGCCGCGCCACTGACCAGTTGGCCCCTGCAAAACAGAAAATGACTCCTCCAGTGATTGGAATTGAGTATTTTCTGTCTTGAGAGGGACCAAAAAGTAGGGCCTTGTGGGCAGCATCAGCATAGGAATAATGAGGGATTGTTGCGAATTGCTTTTTATGTTTTTAACCAAGCCCACTTCCCCACAAGACAACCCCCGTACAAATACAAACTCACTTCTAGAATTCAAGCTTATATATTCCTTGTCTTTTTACTAACTTTTTTTAAAGGACATATTTACTTTTATCATTTGATTGAGTCTTATCCATTCCATAAAATTCTTCATAAGCACTGCAGGAAGTGCAAGTCTTGCTTCAAGGATATATTGATATTTTTCAAGTGGCAGCAATATACTCTGTTCTAGATTCCTAGTTTCCATCACATAGTGGGATTATCCATTACTTTCCCTTGGTGGCTTTGTAAGATGGTCCAGTCAAAGGTGTCACTAAAGTAACACAAAAATTGATATGTTATATTGATTATAGGAACCTAAAGGAGTTGCCATGAACAACTATTGATGGCCTATACTCAGCAGAAAAACATTTGCTACTTCTTAGTATTCTGATTTATACAGCTCAAAGAAAGGAGAAGCCCCTATAAATCAAGTGAGTAGGGGCTCTGCTCCAATAGCAACCGCAAATGTACAGAGCCATCTGCTTCTACTTCTATACTGTTATGAAACCATCTGATCAGTGGAGCTTTCATACTACCACCAATCCATTACTGATCACCTACTTTAAGGATAGTTATCACTAGTGACATGGCACTTAGGTGAGCACATATACTCGGTGCCAAGAAAGGAGTACTGAGACCTATGAGAAGGCCACCAGTGGTACCATGGGCATGCTTAGCCTCATGACATTCAGCATGCCCATGTCACCACTGAGGCTCAACACAGGGCTCAGCAATGAATCCTGAGAGGATGGCCCATCTCTAGCTGGAACAGCACTTGACAATACTATTTTTTTGGTTACTGTTTGCATTTGGCATTACATTAGCTTTGGTTTTGCACCTCATGATTATCCCAATTGCTATGATTGGTATTGTACCTTAGATTATGTAGGACTACCATTTTCTCTCCCTGCTCACCATTATGATAATATTTTCTCATGACCTGTGCATTTGTTGAGATTTATTATTATTATTATTATTATTATTAGTCATGGTGAAATGGTTTTTTTTAGGGAAATCAGGTTATCAGGGAAATCAGGGAAAGGTTATCAGGAAACCCATTATTTATGTGTTTCGTGTTACCCTAATATTTAAAGAATCAATAATAGTCAACCAATGGTAACAGCCCACTTGATCACTACTATTAATAATTTGTATGAAAATACACATACTAGGGCAGATTTATTATGTCCATATGCCAGAAACATGGCGTAAAAAAGTCGCAACTCTCAAAAAAAATTCAACAAATATTGCCTTAATTGGTATTCTTGTGTTACCATTGCCACTTTCCTAAAAGAATGTGTTGCAGGGTTCCAATGTACAGGGCCATCAGCCTCGTCTAAGTTATCAACATCATCATCATCATTTATGCTAGACTGGTCTTAAGAAATCTCCCCTACAGGGACTCCAAGACCCTTTTCACAGGGAGTCTCTGTAACATCATCACAAACATCACAGGGTTCTCTAGCAACTGCTTGAATGTGTGACTTGAGCTTCCAAATTCGGGATTCCAGGCATCAATATAAGAAATGTAACTGGAAATTTTTGTGACAGGAAACTGATCATTTCAACTTCCTGTCACAGTAGAAAACAAGACTGTCAGTCTAACAGCCCAGTTACACTGATGGTACTCTGCGATGCATGCAGCGTCATCAAACTTACTACATAAATGAAAGGACTGTAGGCACAAGGACCAGGTCCTAAGCCCATTACCTACTGTGGAATAAAAGGGGCTGTTTATATATTACAGACCTCTTCTAGAAGGCCAAGGAAGGTGAAAAGTAAAAAAAAAAAAAAAACACACCTGTCCCTGGCGCTCCAGTGTCCTTCACCGCATGTACATTAAAGTACCCCCCCCCATTATACATAGTGATGAGAGTGGATCTGTAAATATAACATCTAATCATTAAAAAACATACATTTAAATATTTTATTGTGAGAAAGGTGTTTTCATATTTAACATAAAACCATTAAACAGGGAAAAATACACTTTTTTATTCTTGTTTTGTTATGGTATGCTAGCCAACATGGGGTCTTAGCCTAAAGCTTACCATCATTCCCATCCATAGTCAGTGCCCCCCCCCTCCCCCATAACCGCATGCACGGTTGAAGTTCGGTATGCCAAACGTACACCTACCTGCCTGTGCTTGCTCAGAGGAGAACACTGAGCATGCGTTGTGATCACTAATACAAGCGTGCTCAAGCATGAGACATACCTGACAACTTCTTGGTGCCATCTACTAGCGCATGCATGATTATAACACAAAAACGCTAAACCAATTAACCTAATACAGCGGCCCTAGAAAGATCCTTAATGAAGATTGTGTAATATACCTATGCATTATAACTTTATGAAACTTTATGAACTTTATCTGTCATTTCTGTTCTTCTGATTTGTTTAACCAGACAATAACAGACAATGTTCCTGAACATTTGAACATGGCCAATGTTGTACCCATTCATAAGAAGGGTAAAAGAGAGCAAGCTGGAAACTACACACTACACACCAGTAGTAATAAAATATGAAATTAAATATATTAATTAAAAATAGTGGAAACCTTCCTGAAAAAAGAATAGATTTGACCACCTAGAAACCTGCAACTTGTTGTAGCTAAACAGCATGGTTTTACTGAGGGCAGATGTCAAATTAATCTTATTGATTTCTTTGACTATGTCACAAAAGTGTTGGCCAAAGGTGACGCTGTGGACATTGCCCACCTGAATTTAAGCCTTTGACACAGTACCAGATAAAGATCCAATAAATTGTTTAAGTTTGGACTTAATCTCCTTTGCATAATCCTCTGGTCGCATTCTTATGCTTGGTTCACACATCAGTATGCCATTCGTCCGTTCAGTTTGACACTTTAAAACGGACTGATGCACATACTGATTGTATACTGACACCTTTTTATGCAGAAGACGGAAACCTGTCATGCCGAGTCCGGCCGTGAGCGCTGGTGAGCGTTTTATGCTCTCTGCGGCGAAACCGTTTTTTTTTTAAAACCGGACACAGAGTACTGCATGTCCGACTCTATGTCCGGTTTTAAAAAAAACGGTTTCGCCGAGGAGAGCATAAAACACTCACCGGCGCTCACGGCCGGACATCTTTCAAACCCATTCAAATGAATGGGTTTGGAAAGATGCCTGCAGGTTTCCGTCTCCTGCCCTGTTTTGTGCAGGAAACGGAAACCTGCAGAACGAAGTGCTGGGCGCAAAGGTGAACGAGCCCTTACCCACAAAAGATCCATGGCAGATCGCTCTCCTTTTCCTTCACTTCTCTATGACAACAGGAAGAGAGTAGGATCCGCGCTCAGAGGTTGTGCAAAAAAGGTCGGAGATAGATCATGTAGATGAGAGAAACTTTATTGAAATGAACACAGTACAGCACAATGCGTTTCGGGTTAAAAGGAATGCTTTTTCAAGTGCAAATTCACACTGAGTGTCCACAGGTGAATAAGGAATCCAGCATGTTGCACCAATAAATCCACATGTAAATATGTGAATTTTGCACTTGAAAAAGGGTTCCTTTTAAACCGAAACGCGTTGTGATGCAGATAAAAGAAACCATATCATGGAGATGTCACAAATGGCATAGTGATTCCTTCTGGTACAAGGTAAGGGAGGGGACAATCCATATGTGCTTTAAGGGAGATAAGTCTAGAGATGCTGCAGGCAATGATAGCATGTTTAAGCTACACACAATGTTCACAGTAGCTCAAGGAACATGCAACTTTGCATTATCCTGTTGAAAAACAGCTCCTGGAACACTATGGAAAAATGGCTATACCGCTGGTTCCAAATTAATGTAACCCTGAGCTGTTAGTGTACTGACATAAAGACTACAGTGGCTCCCATAGTTTTTGCCACCCAACACCATTATAGCAGGACTGTTCCCTTTTTTTAAGATATCTTCATGGCATTGCTTATATGGTCTCCAGACCAATTTCCAGTTATCAATACATCCAAGACAAAACAAGGACTTTTCGCAGAGAATACATTCATTCTAGCCTCCAAAGCCAACTTGCTGTGCACCATAATGGCCTTCAAGAGCTGTGACATGACGTTAACAGAATCCCTGTAGCTGATTATCTGGGTTGTAGCTCGATGATGTGCAAGTGCCTCCAAATGGTTTATTTTGACACTTTTTGTCACCTTAGGCTTGGGATGAGTATTGCAATTTCACTTGGTGTACAGAGTGGATAACTATGTGCCATTTTTCCTTCTCTCTGCCCTTGCATACTTCTTGATGTCATTACAGTTCATCATTGTTCTCCCAACCACCATGACACGCAACATTGAACAGAGGTGCATAGAAATCCAAGTTCAAGGATTCTGTCTCTCTCAATTTTTTGACAAGTGGCAATAAATGGCACATCAATGAGTAAAAGGCATCACACATTTATTCCACACCACTTGATTTTTGAGGTTTCATATGGCTAAAAAAAATGTTGCTTTCTAAAGTATCAAACACTAGCAAGCTTTCACTAGATATGTGTCAGTTTTAACAGGGGTCATGCTGACATTGTTCCCTTTATGTAGCGTATGGAATAAAGACTGACCCTCAGATAAAAAAAAATCATCTGTAAACAGTAAAAATCCCATCCTGCTCCTGTATCGAACATAAGATGACTTTACTTCCATTAGTGCAAAGTTTTGTCTTAATCTTCTGAATATTCTTGTCTGTCTAGTACGGGATGTTTAAAGGATTTATTATGAATCTAGCAAATGGACCATAAAGCAATATGATGTTATTCATTGTAACCAAACACCATTCAACAAACTTCAAAGAAACTTTTTTTGCTTCTTAACCATCACAAGTTGACTCCAACCGTGACAAGCTAATTATGATCATCCACCTTGCCTTTTTTAAACAAATGTTGCTTTTCATTTTTCCATTCATTGTACAGCTGCTACAAGAATAGCTCATTTGCATATAGATTAAAAATTACCTTAAAACCCATTTACACCCTGGTGAGTTAAGACAATGCAAAAAACTGATGTATTGCTTCCATACAGCCACATTATAAGCATTATTTAGCAGCAAAGTTAGTTGTTGTGATATTTCTATACAAGAAGATTTGTGTCTGGGCTTAACCACTGGAATTTGAGAAAAATATTATCCGAACAACCAGCAATTTTAAAATGACTTTAAGATGAATGACATTTCTTCTAACTACTGTAATAAAATGTTTTAGGCTGGAACTCCATCCTCAATAAACTTTAGTTATCTTATTTTTGCTCATAATCCAATGTACAGTTTAGTACAATTCCATTTTATACCTTGCAGTATATATGAGTATCAAAAACGACATTTGAGGTACGGTAACCTCTATACAATTACCTGCTATTTACTTGCATACAACAATATTACCATGCTACCAGTTCCACTGTTAAAGGGAATGTCTCATGGGATGGGTGATGGAGAGGTTAATGTTATGACATTTCCAAAGCTGCAGGAATTGGCTAATATCACAGTGCTGTAGTCAAAGCTACCCAAATCCTACACAGCATGTGAGTCTAAGGTTACTCCGATGACTTCACGAGAGCCTGTTGCAAAGGGTAAATTTATTTTTGCAGAATCTAAGGCCCAGTTTATTGTTCCAGAAACTTAGTTCAAGAAATAGATGCCTCTATAATCTGAAATCAAAACTAGAGCGCAAAATAAAAAGAGTAAACTTATTTAGATAGAGGTCAATCCAAGAGTTCATAGTTAATGCCAAAATCAGAAAAAAAGGAAATATCCGGGAAATAAGCCAAGGTTAGAATTACAGTAAACAAACAGGTATGAACAACATAGCAAGTATAAAACTAGCAGGCACCTGGGGAGCTCTGAACAAACTTTAAATATCCCTCCTCAGCTGATGATAGGTTTCTCATCACAGAGTTGTGAGTATTGCAGTGAGATGTTGTCCAGTTTGTGCAGTCTGGATGGTTTCCTGCCCCGTGAAACTTGACTGGAGACGGAAACCCGGTGGTCAGTTTTCAAATCCATTCACTTGTCCCACACACAAAGTCGGACATGCAGGACTTTGTGTCCAGTTAAATAAAATGGTTTCCGCGCAGACAGGCAGAAAGGGCACACAGGCGGTCACCTTTGCAAACCCATTCAAGTGAATGGGTTTGAAAACTGACCGCCGGGTTTCTGCCTCCTGTCCAGTTTTGCGGGGCAGAAGACGGAAACCGGCCGGATTGCACAAACTGGACAGCGAGTGCAGGTGTGAAAGCGCCCTTAGAATCCTAACAGAGAAGCTCCCACAGCATGGGGTGGTGCAGCCAGGAGATGGCAACAATCTGAATGGCTAGATCTGTCATCCATAATGCTGAAGGACTCCCAATGCACGTAACACGAAAAGGTATTTTGTTTATCACTGTAATGTGCTCTATAACATCGTGGTGAGATTTGAATATGCTTGGGGGACATGGTGGACTACTTTTAACATGTTAAAACCATGTTAAACTTGGCAACATCCGTGTATACATTACATTACAGTCAATTGATCTCAATGGTCGCTGTGAAGTGCTTAATTTCTAGTAGTGAATAGAAGAATTTCTCCAAATTTTAGTGCAGATGCTGGTGTTTCCAGCAGAACACATCCTATGATCTGTTAGGTGACTTTCTTACAAAAAGAGTTATTCAAAATGGACCTCCCTTTTAACCTCCCTTGGCCAAACACATTCGTTGCCAGTAAGTCTGGTTTACAATATGCAAAAAGCTCATACAAATTCTCTGCACCATATATATTAGGATTTAGACTTTTTTTGCGCCTTGCTTGACACTTTTCAAAACTGTTCAGAAATGGGCATGATGCACCATTAGCTGAGCAATATATGGTTCCTGAACCAGAAGAAAAGTGAAAATGATTGCCAGATAGCTCTGGCACGATATTCCCCAGAGGACAAAAACTTTGGGAAGCTATAATCCTGGAGACACTTACCTTTCCAGACATTTGCTGCTAGGGGGACCCAAGATGTATGTAACATGGTCGGCCAGGCTACCTGAGGCAGAGTGTTTTAGTGCAAGAAAAGCTGAGCTATTTTTGTATGCACAGTCATACAGGGAATGCTGTCAATCACTAAACAGGACTTCCACTTGACTCAGAAGACCAGAATAAAATATGGACCTTTTCCCCACAAAAACTTCAATGTTGCCAGTCCCTCCTGCTGTATACCATTCTGACTGCATTGGTTATTATTGTGCTTCTGCATTTGTAAGCTGAAACCAGGAGTGAGTTCAAACCATTAAAGAAGTGGAAATCAATGACATAACTACTGGGTTAGCCACAGTAGCAACTGCACAGGGCCTGGGACATTATGAGGCCCGGTGGACTCCTGATGTGTTTTTTTTTTTGTTTTTTTTTCTTTAATAGACTGCACGTGACGTATGTACCAACATTGAAGATGGCCTAAATCAGTGGGAAGTGCGCCGCAGCCAGGGAGAGGTAAGTAACAATGTTTTTTATGTTTGTATCCTCCCCTGGGTCTCCAATCATTATAAGACCCCAGGGTATAATAATTGTTCATGGGTGGTCCACAATGGGCATAATACTGTGTGAAGGGGCCACTATGGGACATAAAACTGTGTGTAGGGGTCACTATGGGGTATAATAGTGTTTAGGGGCCACTATGTGGAAAAATAGTGTGTGCAAGAATGCAGTTTGTGCAGGGGAGGGGGTTGTTCAGGTCGAGGGGGGGGGGCATGTAAAATATTTGCCTTGAGGCCCAGCCATTCTTAGTTACACCACTGGTGGAAATCTTTCCATTATACATATGTTCACTATGTGACACTATGTTCCATTGGTCTAAAGATCCTTTTAAGGCAACTTTCACATGGCAGTATTTAAGTAAATACAAATCTTCCTATTAATCATTTTTTCTGTTTAGAGTCCACATCTGTTTTTTGCTTAGATATTACTAATGCATAATATTATTCTAGGTTAAACGCGGTCTACTGTAATATAAATTGTACCTATTATTTCCCCAAATATTGTGTCATAGTGCCATATCATAAGGTTTCATTAGTGGGGGTCTCGATAGGTGTCAGTTCAGCTCTGATTGATGATATTGATCAGATGTATACAAAGTCTTGGGACTTTCTATGGACCCATAGCCCGTTTACTTGATGAAGCAAGTAGAAACATACAGAAGCTATGAGGCACAGTGCTCGGCTATGTTCCATTGATCCTTTGATCTATTAATCGGTTGTTGTTTCAACGCCCACCCCCAACTGATCAAAACATCTGACTTGCCTTTATGAAATGATAGATAACCCTTTAAATTGAAGTTAAGCTTGTCCAAATAATCCACTGAATGATAATATTCTACTTCTGTTTTGTACATTATGTTTACATTTCTAATACCCAACTCATATTAATATAATACCCTAACTCATTATTAATTCACTTGTGATAGCAATACCTTGAAAAGAATATTATCGCAAAGTAGAACTGATCTGTTCTGATGGCTCTGTAGAAGATTCATATGTTCTATAGCATCAGAGACTTGCATTTCCAAATGTCATCTAATGTCTTGATACATATTAAAGTATAGAGCATTTTTAGTTGTTTTTTTTTTTCTATGCTTTGGAAGAATACTGCTTGGAAATGAAATGTGCCGAAAACATAAAAGAGATGAGAATACCAAATGTCACGTCTATTTTCATTATTTTACCTTTCAAGTGTATATCACAAAAGAATATCCATCTGCACGAGTAAATTAACGTAGACTAACCCTAATTAAGGTTTAATAAATTGCACATAGGTGTCATTCCAGGAAGGAGAAGTCCTTATGTGGTTGGAAAGGTTGAATTCTGCTTCTATGAAGTGTAACCTTTAAACTCCTTTTTCTTTCCACCTTAAATCTCATTGTGATAACCGTTTTAAATCAAGGCATTGTAGCAGAAGCGGAGGAGGATTTAATAAGGGCTAGGTAGATAAGGGCTTACAAACCTAATGGTGCAGGGAGGCCCTGGACAGACCACACAATAAATCAGCACAAGGTAAGTGATTGAAATCTTGTAACCAACGATAATATGGAAAGAATGGGTCAATACCAGGGCATGTAAAGGTGAACGCAATGTGGTTTAATATTAAAATGCACAACAAGAGCTACATAGTTACATCTGTTTTCCAATAAAAGCTTTCATACTCCTGTCTCTTTGCATTTTCCTTGTTTCCAGATCAAGATTGCAGTGTTTCTAGAGCACATACAATAATTGCCTGTACCGCTTTGTTGCTCCTGAATATTTTATGGAGTGCAAAGAGGTTAACCTGACAGTACTGGACAAAAATATCTTCAATCACGTCAAGAAACATCTTCAGAGTTTACCACAGAGTTTGTTATTGCAAGAGACATAACCACAAGAAAAAATCATAAAAGAAAGTATCTCTAGCTACTGAGTCATAAGAGAAAAAAGCAGCCCATAGATAATGTACAAGTAACACTTCTCATTTGTTTGATAAATCTGACATTTATAAGTCATGTAAGAAAACCTGCAAAGTGTGTCACTATGTTTGGTGTAAAATAACCAAGAAAAGGATTTATCAATAATATTAGCATTATTTAGGGTGAGTTTACGCATTCAGGTTTTTTTTATGCATTTTTTAACACCAAAATGACAGAAAAATATAACAGAATTTTTTTTTATACATTCTTTCTCTTTAAGATCCACACCTGGTTTTGGCTTCATTAGTTTATCCACTGCACTTGCCTCCTTCTATACATGACAATATCCCCCCATAACCCCCCACACACACACACACACACACACACACACACCTTCTTTGAAAATAATATCTTAGGCCGGGTTCACACGGAGTATTCTGGCTCGTTATTTGGTACGTAGATGCCGCAGGAGGATTTGCAGGCCGTATACGCTCCCATTGTTTTCAATGGGAGTCGGTACCATACACGCGGCGCTATTTTGCGGCCGCTGCAAAATAACGGCTGCTAAATAGCGCCGCGTGTACGGTACCGCCTCCCACTGAAAACAATGGGAGCGTATACGGCCCGCAAATCCTCCCGTGGCGTATATGTACCAAATGATGAGCCAGAATACTCCGTGTGAACCCGGCCTTATGGTGAAAAGGGGTTTGAACACTCCCAGGAAGCAGAGTCATATTATCCACTAGCCTAAAAATGCCACAACTTCTATAGTCCTGCTGTGGGAAACCCATTATACCACCACCAGAGGGGTTAGCATTTTAAATAGAAAGAATCTTCCTTTTAACTCCTTGCAGAACTGACTGACTTGGCAAGCAGCTATATCTTTCCAAAGTGCTTTATTGGCCAGTCCCTCTTCTCACTAGCAAACCTTTATGCCCCCAACATTGAACAAGGTGCGGTGGATTCTTCAAACCCTTCATCCATTTAAAACCTTTGCTTTGGTTATTGATGGGGATTGTATTGTCCCATTAGACTCTCTCTTAGGTTCTTCCAGTTTTTCCCATATTTCTTTTAGGACCTTGGACAAGATTTGCACCGCCCTGACCAATATGATTACAGATATCCAGCATCTTCTCCATACTAACAATAAAGATTTTTTTCTTATTTTTCCTAAACTTATCAATCACATAGTCATCTGGACTATGTGTTCCTATCCCAAACTTATGCACCCTTTATCCTCCATACTGGAATAGGTCAATTTTCCTTTCAGACTATGCCTTGATCTCTTCTCCATCTCCCTTTGCAATGTTCCGAGTGCAGAATGGAAATAGAGAATTCGCAAGACTGTGTTGAAAGATTCCAAGCATTCTCCTAAACAGCAACACACTATTGACATCTGTGTCAGAACTAATGCCACTCCTGGTGTGTCCACTCCTGTGGTGATGGAGGCTCACAAATCAGTTCTTAGGGGTGAACTGATTTCCTTATGCCATTAAACAGAATATATATATATACTAGCTGGTACCCGCGACTTCGTCTGCGGTGATTGTAGCAGTGGGTATATACAGGCGTGGGTAAGGTTTTCGTACTGTGTATAAGGGATGGGATATGAAATGTAACTTTGTATCTTGTTTTTGCAAATTGTTTGTATCTTGTTTTGTAATTCTGAGAATACGTGAGACTTTTGTGTTGAAGTTACTTTGTATTTGAGCTGCTATATATACGGTGTTGTGAGAAACTTTACATAGTGACTTTGGGACAGAAGTATTTGAAGTTAACCCTTTCCTGCCCATGGCATTATTTGATTTTCGTTTTTGACTCCCCTCCTGCTAAACAGCATAACTTTTTTATTTCTCCGCTCCCAGAGCCATATGAGGTCTTAGTTTTTGCGGGACAAATTTTTCTTCATGATGCCACCATTATTTATTCTATATATTGTACTGGGAAGCAGGGAAAAAATTCAGAATGGGGTGGATTTGAAGAAAAAATGCATTTCTGTGACTTTCTTACGGGCTTTGGATTTACAGCGTTCACTGTG